>NC_081251.1:14917410-15218577 GCF_030490865.1 Poecile atricapillus
TGCTGCAAAGAGCATCTGATCATTGGTGACTCAGAGGGTGCATGCAAAAGAAATGAGCCATGTCATGCTTTAACTCCAGCCAGCAGCCAAGCCCCACACAGCCACTCACTCACTCACTCACTCCCCCAGCAGCAGGGTTAGGGAGAGAATCAGAAGGGTAAAAGCTGGAGAACTCATGGGTTGAGATAAAGGCAGTTTTATAAGGAAAGCAAAAGCCACACATACAAGCAAAAAAACCCAGAGAATTAAAACACTGTTTCCAAGGTCTGTCAGGTGTTCAGCTGCCTACAGGAGAGCAGGGTCCCATCACACATAACAGTGACTTGGGAAGACAAATTCTATCACTCCAAACATTCCCCCCCATCCTTCTTCCCCCTAATTTATATACTGAGCATGATGTCACATGGTATGGACTCTCTCTTTGGTCAGTTTGGGTCACCTGTCCTGGCTATATCTCCTCCCAACCACTCATGCATCCCCAACTTCCTCACCAGTGTGGCAGTAAGAGAAGCAGAAAAAGCCTTGGCTCTTTGCAAACCTTGTTCAGCAAAACCAAAAAACATCTCTATAGTATCAATCCTGTATTCAGCACAAATTCAAAACACACCTCCATACCAGCCTGCAAAGAAAACTAATTCTATCCCAGCAGAAAGCAGCACAGACACACCTGTACCAGGGGGAAGAGTAGGAGGACAGAGGCAGTAGATCCTGTCTCTCTACATCTAGTGGAGGAAACCACAGGTAAGGGCTACAAAAATCAAGGGAGAGCTGAGTCTGGTGCAGCAGAGAAGTAGATGGCCAGGAGAGAAAAGTGCCATTTGCTTTTATTATGAAGATACTGTGATCAGTTACAGAAGAGAAGGCATAAATTTTCTTGTTATTGTCACACAGAAGCATGACAGCAATAGTAAGGTAAGGTTGGAAGCAATCGATAAACCCTGGCTTTTTGTAGGGAGTCAAACTCCCCAAAACCTCCTGCTGTAGCTTCTTTACTAGAAGCAGTTAAATTCAGAGACAGTGCAGCACCCATAGGAAAAAATGCAGCTCATGTCACCAGGTACTTCTGGAAACTCTCACCAGCAATAAAGGCAGGAGATGACACCCAGGGCCAGAGAAGAGCTGGGTGTCACAGTTGCCCTGAGCTGCCTCCACTGCATCATGAGCACAAGCCCTCAGTGTGGGGCTGGCAGCAGTGCTGGTGTAGGGCATCCCATTCTCCTCCAGCATGGGGACATGGGGCATGGCTTTGTCCCAAAGCAGCCTTGCACACATGACCTGCTCCATCTGCAAGACTGACCACCAGCACATGGACCAGCCCTCCCATGCTCCTCAGGGCTGCTGTCTCTCCAGGGCTGTGCTTGCTGCAGCCATGGGGCACTGGAGAGCTGCCTTGGACATTTATTACAAAGGAAGAAGAGACCTAATGAACCAAAATACAGAACTTAGGATGCAACAGCTAACAACTTGCAAACATGACAATGACATTTTGTTCCTGTTATGGAGCCTTGAAGATCATTTATTTCATTTTTAATATGTGTGTTTTGTACTTTGAATTCCTCTCTCAGAGGTGATTTAAATCTCAACAGATATTCCCCTTCAATAAAGTGGTATTGAAATCTCCTCAAACCACTTGGCAAAATTTCTGGCTACAGATATTTAGGGGCCATGATCTTTATGTTCCTATGTCATCCCCTCAGAACATGTTTGATCAGCTGCAATTTTAGATTTTGTCTTCCTAATTTTTCCTCAAGTCTGATGAGAAGTTGCAGGAGTCCCTGAAAGACCACATCCAGCAGGGAGAAGTGAAGTGCTTTGTTGGCAGATCAGGCAAAGAACACTCAACTGCATCTCCATCCATGATGGTGTCCCACAGGGCACAACACTCATGTGTCATTTATGTGCCTGACCACTGCCAGCACTACTGACTGCAACCAGCTGTACTTGATGCAGAGAAGTATTACATACCTGAATTATATGCCAAAAGTTGCACAGATGCTTAAAGATTTTCTGAATCAGAACCTCTCTCTCAAGGGCACAGTGGCACATGATGAGCCCTTCAGTAAAAGAGCCAGTTCAGGAAAATTGTGTTCAAATCCCTGCCATGGAGCCATGCCCACTGCTTTCATCAGAGGTTGCCTCTTTGCTTACAGTGACCCAACATCCATGTGATCATGCTGTAAATCAGATTTCTGAAACTTTCTAGTTCTTCACAAGTGCTTTTGGGGGTGACATCACTTCACAGGTTTGGGCTGTGCAAAAACCGGACATCCCTTAAGGCAGACATCCAAATCCCAGGGATTTTGTCTGTGCTGAAACTTCAGCTCATCATCTTTAGTCAGGGGCAAGAAACAGCAGTTTTGAGGAGAGACCCAGCCCTGTGCCTTTGGATGATCAGTCTCTGGAGATGCTTGTTTCTCTCCACCAACATATCCAGAATGACTGTTGCACGCTGATATTGGAACAAGGCTGGGTGAGAAAGTCCACTCAGATGTTTTTTTGAACAGGGCACAGAGGATGGAGCTATATCCAGTAACAGGCATGAACCATTCAGACTGATGTGGGTGTAACCCACGCCATTCAGACTGATGTGGATGTATCCTTCCTCGGGTGTTGTTGTGTCACACTCATCTTTGATGGCACAAGCCTCAGCTGGAGCTCTACAGCCACAGGAGATGCTGACTGCAGCAGACAGGGGCCTGTGCCTGGGAAAGGGGTCTCTGGCACTAATGAAAGGCAGCAGGTGTGTGTCTGTCGGCCGCCTCTGGGTGCTTCTCCTTCAGATGAAGGGACACAACAATAGGAGTTTCAGAGAATGCCCCAATACCCACAAATTATTCCACATCATGACAAGGGACAACATTTTGCAACTTCCCAAGGGAAAAAAAAAAAGAACAAAATATATTTGGGATCAGTGGAAAAAATCTATTCTAAATATATTTAGAATTTTACATTTAGAATTTTACCTTTGAATTTTACATTGCAGGGAAAGTTACATATTTAATAGGAAATATATTTATTTTTTACAATGAACATGTGACTCTAGTAGTTGATATTGCAGTCTAGTATCCTAATGTACTAATAAAGTTGCAATGAAATACTTTGGCATCTCCTCAAGGAAAGTTTTAGAGAAATCAATTTGTTCCCATAAAACATTGTTTCAATTAAACAGCATTTTTCATTGCAAGATTGTTCTTTGAGAATTTTGAGGTAGGTTTAGTTATGAAAAGAAAGATGCATAGATTACAGATGCTGCTGGTCTGAATTTGTCCCCTGTATAATGATATTTCTTGTACCATGTTGGATGTGCAGATAAATCTTTTTTCCCAATATAAAATAAGGGAGAAAAAAATTCAGATTAAGACAGATTATTTTAATCTTAGAACTGTTAGAAAATAGATTGATGTGTTGTCAGAGTGAAAAAGAGACCCAGAAAGTGAAAGCTAAGGCTGAAAATGTCAGACTTAAAATAAATCTAACCAGGCAAGTTGAATTTCAAATTGTTCCATAATATTACACTGACACTCTGAGCAATAATTAAGCTCTCTATTGTTTGCATTCCATGAAGAATCCTTTAATATCTTGCAATTTATCATTCTAAAACTGCATAGCAATATAATCCTTTCCATTCTAAATAGAGCTCTAATTTTTAAAGGAATGGTAAAATGCATCAGAAATTCACCACAAACTACTGGCACCATTTTTCTTGGGACATGGTTTGGTGATTTGTGATGAGATACTGAGATTAGTTCATTATGAGACAAAATCTGAAGGATTACTACGGGGTGGTCGGAACAGAGATGTTTAGGCCGCTCCCTGATGAGAAGGTTTAGGGCCCCTTTGTTGCATCTCCCCTGGACCTGGGCTCAAGGTCTGTTCTTGGCTAGACTGGCAGATGACTGTGCTTGTTTTAGTGGGTTATCCCCACTGAAGTGCTTCCTGGTACAGATAACAGCAGAACTGAACCCTTGCAGCAGCATGTGGACCAGCTGCATGTTGCAGCCACTCATGGTTTATGCAATTTGAAGACTGGTGCCCAAGCTGACTGCACGGGTGAGATCAGTGACTCTCCATCATGCTGAGGCACTGAGACAGAGTCACCATCACCCAAGTTTGGACACTTAAAGATTTAAGTTTTAAATTCTAAGTTTGCCCCAAAGCTTACAACTTTCCTAGGTCTTAGGACTCTTTCTATGTTAAGCTATAGAATTCTTCAAATAAAGTGATGGTTCAGTTAAACAGCTGTTGACAGCTCCCAATTCAGATTTTTTGGACCAAGAGAGAATGTCATCATCTCCAAGGCAAGCCATTCTCCCACTGCTACAATTCATTCTCCCTCCTAATGCATGCCATTTTAAGATATGTCATTTTTAGCCTCCTCAAATATGCAAGTCTTTTGTCCCTCCTCCTACTGAGCTTCATCAGTTTTGGCTGCAGAGACCTCCTGGTAGCTTTTGTGGTGCCCCTTCCATCAGGAGGCTCCTTTCAAGTTCTAGGATTTGGGAAGCTTAGATATGAAAACCTTTAAGCTGAGAACTAAGTGCAACATCTGCAGTATGGGCTAGTGAACGAGCACATGACGACAAGTATCCCAGAAAAAGTCAGGGAAAAAGTGTGAGGATGTTAAAATCAGGAGAAGCTGATAATTCCCAGATGTAAAAGATGCAGGCAATCCACTAATGCACAAGGAATGGGTATCTCTCTCGTTCCCACAGCATTATTTATTCCTCAGAAACTGGTTGCATACAGGCAGTTGCCCACCACCCCATTTCACACCCTGGAGAGCTGAGCCAGAAGTTCTTAAACATGGCCAAAAGTTGAAGGACCCCTGTCCTCAGGAGGGCCTGCATTGTGAAGGCTGATGCCTGAACAGAGAACGCACAGTAGAAAGGGGAGCCACAATGCTCCCCTCACATGGCACCTGCTCATTGGTCCTCTCCTGGGCATGAAATTGTCTGCAGGCAAACTTCCAAAGAGTATCTCAAGACACATGGCCTTCAGAAATGATCTGTGAAAGAGATCTGTGACTGGAGAGTGGTTGAAGAGAGAAATCATATGTCAATGAATTAAAAGAAACCAAAACAGGCAGCTGCCAAAACCTGAAATATCAATAAACACTGACTATGGAGACATGGTTAAGATAAAACATAACATTTTAGCATAGGGTTCAGTGAGCTAGAGACAAGACTCTTTGTTTGCTTGCTTGAGAAGAAGAACATGAAAAAACTGAACTTCTCATAATGAAGCAGCAAATAATTACTTTGCCTTATTACCCGGTCATCTTCCTCTTCCCCTCAGCCCTCATGAGTTATCACTCATCCCAGTGCCATGTCACAGGTCTGCTAATGGAAACCACAGTCTGCTGGTGGTGCTATGGACCAAGATCTCCACTACATAGGAAGAGCTAACAGTTCCAAACACCCCTGTCTTCCCTCCTTGGCCTTGCTCTGGCACAGGGAAAGAAATGAGCTTGTGCAGGCAGAGAAACTGAGGGCAACAGCTATCCAGGGGGGCTGCAATGCCAGGATGCAGGAAAACCAGGGAAAGGCAAATAACATTAAAGAAACTGTATGAGAACTTGGGGTTTTTCCTCTAAATTCCCCACATCCAGACTCTTTGGGCACTATATTTCCAAATTCACATACCCATCTGTAAATAATTTTCCTAATTTCTAGACTTTTTTTTTTATTTTATTTTCAGGAGGAAATTTAGTATTATAGAAAAAAAAAATGCTCCTAGGATTTTGAGTATTTTCTCTTTAATTCCACAGAAGTTATAAGAGACAGTAATTAGTGAGACATGGGACTCTGATAATTATTACTATTCTTTCTCATTATTGTGGCTTAAAATATTAAGTTTGATCATATTTATTATAAATCCTCAGCTGCTCCTACCCAACCATTCAATTTAAGGACATAAGCACCACAGGTGGGTAAGATGCAATTTCCCCCTGTAGATTTGTACTACTATAGGTTTCTGAATCTCAGCAGTATCAGAAAGCAAACTATTCTACCTTTTTCCCTTTTCAAAAGCTGATTCATTACCATCTCAGAAAGAGAAGCACCATCATTAAAAATGCACAGTAATTTGCGGCTCTTAAAATCAATCAAGCACAGCCAGCACTGGCTGCTATATTGACAGGATAAAAACATGAGCCTGCCCGCTGCACCAGCGCCAGCACTGCTGGCTGCGATTCCATCAGGCTGGAGACAAGAGCGAACATTCCCAACCATGTCCCCATGGAGTTCGCAAATATCCAGCTAAGAGTAACTCAGAGTCAAGCAGAGAAATATTTAACATTTCCTTAATATCCTTCAGAGGTGCTCAGATGATCTGGAGGTTGAAACACTGCAAAAAATGGGCAGCTACCCTATCCATTACTATGAAATGAGTTTACAGTGAAATAATGGTCTTGAAGTCATCTTTTTATATGGTGAGAAGCCACCCAGCACAGTTCTGCACAAATGATCAAAACTAGCTATTGAGATTTACTATTCATTCTAGGGACAAAAATCTCATGTGGCAACATTCCCCAAGGGTAGGGAAAAATAAAAAGGAAGAGTAGATTTTAAATATTTTTTGTGCATTCTTGAGAAATTTTAAAATATAGAAAATTTAAGGAAAGCATACTGTTGATTTTTTTTTTTTCTTGGTTTAGGCTTTCATTGAAATTCTAGTAGTCACTGGTTAGTGCATAACATTCTCTGCATAAGTACTAAATCACTGTGGTGTTGTCTGTGCTGAGATAAGGAAAATGAATTTGAGGCTGTGGCAGATTGAAAGGTCTGTTGTTCTACTGTGGTATCTTTGCTAACATGAGTATTGTAACCATGACATTCTTGCTACAGCGATAACATTACCCATCCTTCCATAAACCCTTAGGATAGTTAAAAACGTTCAGGGAAGATATACTACCTAGTAGAGCTCCAGTTTTTAGAATATTTGTGTACAATAAATCGTTAGGGGTAAATTATGAACAAAATACCTAATCAGTGTCACAGCTGCATCTGTGCTATCTCAGAACAATCTCTGCAAAGGCAGACTTCCTCATTTTAACTATAGAAGACATTACTCTAAGCTGCAACAACTTGAATGCATCTCATTCATCTTTGTACTCCTGACAAATTGAGTCTAGACTACCAGTCGGGGTGGGGGAGAATCTGCCTCATGCAATTATCTGTGTTTAAAAAGTAAGTGTAGACATTGGGACTAAACAGCAGGAAAAGGCTCTTACTCAGACTGTGCAATAAAGGGCAATCACATTTGTGATTGGAGTTTCTTGTCTCTAACTTCATGAGTCAGCTTTGCCATTACTGTTAGCAGACAGACCAGTGGAAATATTTTGAGTATACCTCACTTCTCCTTTACTTTATGCTGCATTGGATTCCCCCAAAATAAGTATTCTTAATATGATCAAATACTAAATAAGGTTTAAGGTTTTGTCCATGCAAGTGGCATTAGAGCCAGCTGATTTTAACAAGAGTTTATAAGGGGTTTGACTCAACTCCACTACATTAGCTCCAGCTAATAATGGATACGGTTTTGTTGGGAAATTTAGATTTTTCACATAATCATTGTTTCAGATCCAGACTGACTCGATTTACAGAGCCCATTTGCCTTTAGGAAAGCTACATTTACTTTTCTGAGCAAAAAGTCTGAATATTCAAAAGACATTGAAGACACCCTGGGGTATGAATGAGGGGCTTTTTGGTAGCCTGGGAGCCGAGGTCTGCAGAAATCTTGAATTGAAATGTTCTCTCAACCCTCTGATTTCCAGGACTACTTTCACATACAGCCATAAAAGGAAAATATTTTACAAAGGAGTATAGGGATAGAGAAAAAATCCTACAACAATGTTCATACTACTTTTATTAAGTTACCCTGCAAGGATTAGATTCTGCTCTCATCCATATTTTGTATCATGAAATACTATGACTTCTGTGATCACAGAACCACAGAATTGTTTGGGTTGGACAGGACCTTAAAGATCATTTAGTCCCAAGCCCTCTGCCATGGGCAGAGACACCTTCTACTAGACCAGCCTGCTTAAAGCTCTGTCTAACCTGGCCTTGAACACTGTCTCTGGAAAACCTGTTCCAATGCTTCACCATCCTCACAGAAAATAATTTCTTCATAATATATAATCAAAATCTGTTTGTTAAAAGATATGCCCCCTTATCCTATCACTACAAGCCCTTGTAAAGTCCCTCTCCAGCTTTTTTTTAGGCCTTCCAAGCACTGAAAAGTGCTCTAAAGTGTCCCCAGAACCCACTCTTCTCTGGACTGAGCAAGCCTCAACCCTCTCAGATTGTGTAGGAGAGGTACTCCAGTCCTTTGATCATCTTTGTGGCCTCCTTTGGACCCACTTCAAAAGGTCCATGTCCTCCTTATGCTGGTAGCCCCAGAGCTGGAGGCAGCACTCCAGGTGGGGTCTCCCAAGGCAGAGTAGAGGGACAGAATCCTCTCCCTTGCCCTGCTGCCCACATGCTTTTGCTGCAGCCCAGGACACGGTTGACTTTCTGGGCTGCAAAGACAATATTACCCTTCTTGACTTCTGTGATGACACCCACAACTCATGTCCAAGTCCCTCTGCTTTAATAGGAATATCTCCATTATCTTCAGTGGAGCCATTACAGAAAGCAATGTAATAAGCAAAGCTGAGATTTCAAAGTCTGTATTTAATTTAGTGTCCTAATAACATTGCTTTGCTGTGGAAACTGAGGGCAAAGATCTCAGTTTCTTAAATGAAATCTTCCCTTAGCATTTGTGTGCCAAATAGTCTGTTTAATCAATGAAATAAATGGAGCAGTTAAATACAAATAACTTACAGACATTCACCTTCTACAGCTCAGAGAACTGGGAAAGCATATGGTGTTAAGTGTTCAGTGAATTCTTTGGCAGATATTCTGGAAGAATAATAAAGCAGGAAAGGAGATAGCAAAACATAATAGAAAACAAAGAACATACCACATATAAATGTTTAGTGCTGCACTTTATTCAGAGTGGACCAACTTTTAAAACATTTGACATCAATTTCATTTGAAAGCTTTGAGCACTTACAGGACTTAATGCAGTTAAGTAACTATATGGGAAGAAATTCTTTACTGTGAGGATGGTTAGACACTGGAGTAGGTTGCCCAGGTAGACTGGCAATATTCCAGCTCTGCAGATGTTCAAACCCAGGCTAGACAAGACGTTGCAACCTGTTTTAGAGGGAGTTGTCCCTGCTCATATCAGGGGAGGCTGGAACAGGTGATCTTTGAGGTCCATTCCAACCTCTTAACATTTTATGATTACACAAATCCCTAAAAGAACTGAATAATAACAATATCTGAAACATTAGAACCATTTTGTTGCCTGTGTGCTCTAATGTCTTTGTGCTGGCCTGAAACCCCAGATATCTCAGCAGCTCAAGCACAGCAACTTTAAACAAGTTCTGTAAGCTGCTGCAGGCACCTTGGCTGTCCAACAAGATGTTACCACCAAAATATTTTGCTCCTGAGGCACTAACAAGAGCTACATTTCACATTAACCAAGAGTGCTAAAACCTACTACTAGGTTAGACAAAACACTTGCAGGCTCAGAGTAAATGGCACTGGCTGTGCTGATACACAGGCAGATTGCACAATGTGCATGATCCACACAGCAGATTGCTGTTGGAAATTGCACACCAAGTGCTGGCAGCTGTCGAAAGCCCTACACAGTGGGAATTAGGTATGGAGAGCAAAGCTGGGGTGGTTCATCCCTTCTCCTACCTTCTTTGAAGCAGCAGAAGCTATCCCTGAGAGTCACCACAGCTAGAATATAATGTCTTACAATATAGGAAAGCTCCTTTTCTATCTTCCTTAGGACAGACATGTTTCATTTAAATGGCATGAGGTATATATGTTCCTAGATCACTTGGGATACAGCTAATGTTCTTACATTAGGAGACATCCCATTCATGGGAAAATCTGATAAAACTCTGTAATATGCTGTAAAAGCCTTCACAGAAACCACTGTCAGCTCTCAAAGGAGTGTTTGCCATCAGCCCTACCTCAGCCACAGCAGCTCCCACAAGGAGTTTGGTGTAACTGAAGAGGTGGCCAGGGAAAGGTCTGGCAGCCTATGGATGCTGCCAGGGGCATTTTACCAAGTTTTCATGCAAGGATGGGGGAGAAGTACCCCTGTAGTTTCTCTAATTGCACAGATGTGCAGGGATTGGTAGATCTGGCCTCATGTCTTGGAGCAAACTTCTTGCTCTCACATTTGCCTTGAACAGAAACCATTTACTTAAATCCAAAGGAAAAAAATATCTGGTCTTCTGATTTTATGTATCTGTGAAAACAGACCTATAAACTGTGTGGTTTACCTGCTTCATGTGTCATCCCACCACATAGCTGGCTCTAAGGCCTGTCTAGAAATAGAAAAGGAAAAAAACAGACAGGTATAAGACATCTCTAAATAAGACTTTCTGAGCCAGGGAACAGCAATCCATTCTAACCATTGGTTAGAAAGATACTATTTTCAGCTGCCAGCTATAATTAAACAGCTCATTTTCCTAAGGCAGAAGAAGATCACAAGCTTCCTCCACAGAAAAAGGTTTTGGTTTTTAATTAAGTTGCCAAGGAGCTGCTCTCACAGCCAAGCCTGTGAGATCTTGAGATTGTGGGGTCGGTCTGAAGCTGTCAGATATATCCACATTTCCTGAGAAAAACTACATACTTTAATGAAGACTTAAATGAGCAGCCTTTTAGGCATTTAACCTCTTTTCCTGCTTCATATCTATGGACAAATAAGTAGCAATTATTTGAGTAAAAATGCTTGGAATTATCATGGTCTGCTGTGAGTCACTTTCTCACAGAGGGCATTTTCCCAACAATGGGAAGCAAACCAGGACTGCAGGCAAGAGGCAGGATCCCAGGGTGGCCAAAGGGGTCTGGGAGAAAAGAGATAGGGGATTGCAGTCAGGGAGAAGCAAGAGTAGAGGCCCATCCATGGGACAGGCCTCTCTACACCATCTGTCCTGCTGGGACCAGCTCTCCTCTCTAACATCTGCCACCATCCAGGGCAGCCATTCTGCATCTCCCTGCCACCTGCTTACTCCAGGACTGGGAGCCCATGGACAACCCTGAACAAGCTAAATAAAGAATGGCCATACCCCACAATGTTGGAGGGAGAGGAAATGTGGAGACAAACATCACTGTACAAGCCCAGTGTCATGCATGTCTGATGATATAATACTATTTTTTCCTCTCTTTCCCCAGTCCTACCCTTCATTATTTACTCAGATTTTATTGTTCAGATATCTAATTTCACTGTTTTCTAAAGCATTTGTCTAATAGTCAGTGATCTAAACAAATATGCGTTACATGGCATAGTACTTTAAAAGGATGGGCTCTCTTATGCCCCAACAATTCTTCATTTTCCAGTAATATTTAATGTATGTAATTATGTGCCAGATAACAACTTACCTTATTTGACATTTGAGAAATGCCTGGGTTGTTTCCTTGAGTGCACCCACAAGAAAGGCAGCATTTCTATGAGACCAATATGCTGAAATGCAACTCAGCAGTGCTCTGGTCAAAGGGGGCTGCTGGGATCACTCCCAAATGCTGCTCAAAACCCTCCAGCATGGTATGGAGGGCTGAGGGAAGATTAGAAGCCTGTTTCTAGAGTTGTGTAAGCTGTGCTTGGTGAGGGTCAGAGAAGAGAGGCTTACCTACCTAGAGACTAACTTTGCACAGGGTATGGAGAATTAAATGGAACTGTGACATTTCTGTCCGTAATTACTAATTTTTTTATTTTTTTTTCCTAAGAACAGACAATATACTGCAGTTCCAGTAAGGGCATAAATGTCTCCCCTTATTATTTTCAAGAATCCCTTTATTTTTCAAGGACAAAAACATTATTTCATTAAATACATTCTGCTTTCCAACACCCAAACCAATACTTACTCTTTACTGACAATGTAGTCAGACCTTCTGCTTCACTTGATATCCATTTTTCTTCCTAACTTGTCCCATGTCCCTTCCATTCCCCACCATTGCAGAGCTGCTATGGCCCCAATAGCAATGGCAACCAAAGTTGCCAAAAGTGATGACAGCAGTCAATGCATCCAACAATCTCCAAAAGTAGCATGGGAAAAGAAGGACTTTCTGCATTCTCCTTACCTTAGTAACCCTGATGCATTCACTGGGTCTGCCCAGGGAAACCCTGTGATTGGGAAAATTCAAAACTTGAACTTTGCAGGTAAGATATAAGATATGAGGCTTTGTGTGATTTTTTTATTATTTTTTTTGGTGGTATTAGGAAGCTGAAATTTGAGAGAGAAAATGCTTGTATCTCTCCATTTGTCTTGATTTATATCTTCTGCCCATAAATAAAGGTTTCTTTCTATGGAAGAAACATTAAAAATACTGCAGAAAGAAAAGGCATTTATTTTCCTACAAACCTTTTACACTCATTTGTCTCCCCCCGGCACTCTACTAGGAAGTGGGACAGCTTGCTTTATTTAATAACTCCTGTGTGTTCTGTGCATTCCTTTGAAGTTTTGTATTTCTAATACTTTCTAAATAAAACACCAAACAAACTCATCATATGAAGCATATCCAGTCACCACCTGAATTTTAATGCTCCATTTCTGAAATCTGTTTTCTGCCCCACAGATTTTTAAATATATGTTCTTATTGTGTGTCTGGAAAAAGACATGACTTAGTGACAGCTAAACCAAATTAAGTAGCCATTTGTCTCCAGATACAGAAAGCTTGTGCAAAGCTTGCAAAGCATTGCTATGTGCCCACAAACTGTATAAAGCTGGGGAATTAAGTGGCATTTCCTGACCTAAAGCTTATTTAGAAAGAAGGAAAGCTAATCATGTTTAAATACTCAAAAATGAGAGAACTGCCTGGGTCAGATGTCCCTGTCATCACAGAGCATGTCTCAAGAAAGAAGAGGGTGGACAGGATTTAGGTGTGTATACATTTGCTGTTCTCACAGAACTGTCAGGCAGGTGTTTATGGACTTCCTGAGCCAGAGGCTACATCCAGACAGCTACATTTAATAGTTTCTGATGGACCTGGCCTTTAGTATTAGGTACAAGGCCTTTGTGAACTCATTTTCACCTGCTGTGACCATGGTGTCCTGCAGCAATGAGTTCCACAACTCTGCTTTAGGAAGACATCCCTGTGCAATGCATCTGACAAAGTCACAGGAGTGACCACTGTTTTTCATAGCATACCTCTCGCCTGCCTTCCCTCACAGCTTTCTGTTCTCTCCTTCTGCTTTACCTTCTGAGGTTAAGGGAATATTTGACTCCACTGGGTGCAGCTAGTATTGGAGTTGTGGAGACTGATTTCTACAGAACTGAAATGAATAAGTATGTTGTTCTCGTTTTCTTAGTAATTCCTAATGTTCCCTTTCCCTTTGAATTTGATGTACCAGCTCTTCCCTGAGTGCTGGTAGCTAAGTCATGTGTTTGTGTTTAGCTAGGGCCATTCCCTGTCTTGTGCATTATTTGCAGTCAACTACTAGAATTTCACCTGCCATTTTCTTACCAATTCAGCCAGCATAATGAAATTCTCACTGCAAGATATACTCTAGACAGCAATTCAGAAATTTAACCTGAAAACAAACCAACTTTGTCTGCTGAAAGGTGAAAATGAGAGAAAATAGTAGGATGAAAGCACACTGCTTTACAGCACCTCATCTCTAAGGGAGCTGCTGTTCAGCTGTCTGCTTGGTAGCACAATTTACAAATCCCTTTATCTTACCAGAGATGAAATTTCCAACCCTGCAAAGGATCAGTGTTCAAATACTTCCCAGGTTCTTAAGAGTGACCTTAAGAGGGACTTAAGTAGCGATTAGATTTTATATTAATCTCAAGACAGAGAGCATTCTGTAAGTTCATATTTGCTCAAGAAGCTAGAGACTTCTGAAGGAAACTTCTATATCCAAGACAGAGGGCACCAGCTCCACAGAGGCTGTGGCTGATACCACAAACAGTTGTTTGTAGTTGCTGTGACTTTCATAACTGCAGCCAGGAAATGGCTCGTGGAGGGACATCCTGCCAAGAGTAGACTGCAGGCATCCTAGGAGCTAAGTAAAACCATTTGCTTTCAAAGAAGTGAAATAAATACAAAAGAGGTCGCATTTTTGAGCCACCCTAGGAAAAAAAACAGCCAGATTAATCTTGGTTTGCGTATTGGTTAATTATTTTTCTAAACTGACACCGGAAAATATAATGCTATATATAGCAGAAGCAGAAAGGAAAAATAGGAAATGTTTCTGTGAGCAACAAGAAATCCCAGGAACTACAAACTCTGGCAGCTGTAATGGCACTAATTTTTTAAGATGGCTTCAGAAAGTAGAAGCTCTACATGTGGAAGTCAGGTTCTATTTAATTATTAAAGCCCCTGTGGAATAATAAGAAAGCAGATCGATCAACCAGATATTTAAAGTGCACAGGCACTTGGACAAAAAACATACTCAAAAAAGTACATTTAATCCTCTGTATGTATGTGCACACTTCATATCTATGCTCACATGCTGTAGCAAGCCCGTAAGAGTGCACCTTGACAGCCTATAAAAAAAAGCATTTAATTTTTCAGCTTGTGCTGGCAATGGACTTTCTTGCCATTAGTGTTCAGTGCTTGGGCACTTCTGGGCAAGTAAATTAATAGTCAACAGGTCATAGTTCACACCCAGGCATGTAAATAAACTTTCTATTTTTCATGTGTGTTTCTTACTGAAAAATGTACTTTATTTGACCCACAGGAATTTGAATTTAACTACATTTTTATCTTGATGATCACAGGTAATTTTTTTTTCTATCTCATATGTAAAACTATTAGGAACATTAATAAGATCACAGAATGATGTTTGTTAATTGATCTATGTTAGAGTTTTAGAAGGCAATGTTGTACACACAGCTAAATATAAAGAGTCTAAAACTAGGATTTGCTTAATATACAGGATTCCATTTGCAAAAGTGTTCAGCTGAACTGAATGAGTTTGTGTTTTATTTTCTGAGGCTGACAATGAAAAAGTAGGTTTCATTTTGGTTAGAGGTGAAGGGCTGTAAAATATATCTTTCTCCTTTTCCACAATACTACTTGATTCCTCTGAACTTGAGCAATCTAAAATTTTTTATCTCATTATGATTAATTATGTAACTGTAATTTCAAATAACACTATACAAGTATTTATATAGAAAAGCAAAATGCCTGCTTTTGTTCAGAATTCAATTTGGCTTCTTTCCAGGAAACAAATTGAAAAATTTCAGTTTTCTTTAACTTTTCCCTTTTTTTAGCTATTACTCATTTTGGTATTTTTAATCAAAAAACTTCAGTTTTGGAACATTTTAGCTAATTTCATTAAGTCTTTTAATGTACATCTCATTTGACTAGATCTAAATAAATTTACTAACAAAAACTTTACTAAATAAATTAACTAACAAAAAGCCCAGATATCTAAGGAAATTGTTTCCCTGAATTTAATTAGACATACAGGCTTCCTCTGGACATCCTCCTCTCTACAAAGCACTTTCTGGAATGACTTCACTTCTGTATTTCAAATGACCAGATTTTACAGGATAATCAAAGCACACAATAATAGAGTCACAGTCTTAATGACTGGAAAGTAATTGAGCAATTGTTATTCCAAATGCTTGTATAGACATACATATTAAAAGAAATTCAGATAAGTAATATTCAGCAATATTTCCTCTTATTTCTACCTAGAACTTGTTGCATCAGCTCAACAGCAATAAACCATTGCTTATTACCTGTGTCTCCTCCATGCTGCTGTAACAGAGGATCACTGCAGTCTCTGAATAAATGGATTTCAGCTATACCTTAGACTATGGACTGTGTACCCAGGACATGATTTAATTATCCTACAGTATGAAATTTAGTTTTAATACTTTTAAGAGTGTGGATTGTCTAAATGCAAAGGTATTTAGATGTTCATTAGGACTTGCAAAAGCATCTAAGTATATGAAATTGTCAGGAGTTTAGCCCTCCTACACAACCTCCACAGCACCTACCTGCATTATCAGGCACTGAAATGCTTGTTAAAGTCTTGCCCCTTGCTAAAGAAAACTTTGGCCCAGAACTGATTTTTCAGCCATTCAATTTAATGCAATTATCATGCCAGTACTGTAGTTAACCCACCTTCTAAAGAACTGCTAGAGTTGAGAACTCATTCCTGTGATGAGCTTCCAGCCTGGACTCTGAAAGTGATAGTGAAGCATTAATTTCAAACACCAGGCAGAAATAGTTCAAGCCTTGTGTTAGGCTGACCCTAGACTTTCTAACTGCTGATAAAATAGGCTCTTCCCCTCTAAAAGACACCGGAAGATATTTACTGAGGATGTTTTGGGCTTTCTTTTGCTGTGTAGGAGTTTTGACCCAGCAGTAAGGCCTGAGCAGAGCTTGAGACTGACTCATATTTGCAGGTGGATTTAGCCAGGATGGCTGAAAGAGCCCCAGCCCTGCTGCTCCCAAGAGCTGCTGCCCACAGAGCAGAACAGCAAGGTAGTACTTATGTTTTCCCTTGTGCAGAGCAGCACAGAGCAACACCCTGTGCATCAGCACAGCATGAAGTGCACACAGCTGCCACTGCTACATCAGACTGTAACTTCTGGACTTTGGAGGTGGACAAGCACCCTGTTCAGCTTCTTCTCCAGGGACACCAAGCACTGCAAGAGGAGTGGTGCAGACAGTGGGAATGGCTGCAGCTACACCCACAGCTCTGCCTGTGAACACAGGCAGCAAATGCAGCTGGAGCACAGGTAGGCAGTGACCAGGCTTCAGAGATACGTCTAAGAAGAGGTTTTTAAAAGCAGAATTCCTCAGAACAAGCAAAAAGCCCAGAATGGGAATGAGTCTTGTAAGAGTTATGGACAAGTTCTTTCTCCTGCTGTCCACTGTGATGAAGAGCTGGTAAGGAACAGCTGCCCTCTGCAATCCTGAACTGAGGATGAGGGACTTTGTGGCTACATTAATAAATTAAATAATACTGGAGACCAATCCCTGGCAACTTAAACAACTGGAATTGCACTGTAATGTCCCCAGTGTCAAATTGGATCAGGAGACTTGTTAACAATTTAACTGAACAGATGACTGGGCAGCAATGCTTGCATCTGTGCCATACTGTTGTCTTATCTACTAGAAGAAACACAGTTCTCATAAAATCCTCTACTGATATTCCTCACTGGGCACTAGTTCACAGGAGTTTTGCAGCTCCAAAATCCATTTTGTTCTTGGTTTGGGAACTGTCTCTGGTGTTTGCTGTAGCCATACCTTCCCGGTTTCCCACAAATTTCTGCAGACATTCAAACCCAAGATGCTGGCACACTTCCTCAGTCTCTTGAAAAAGATCTCCACAACAAATTACAATCCCCTCCACACAGCAGGCCTGTCATTACCTTGCTAATCAAAGCAAGTACTGTCAAAGGACCTGCAGAAAGGAAACTTGCATTTTTACGTCAAGTTTTTTCCAATTTAAAAAATTGCTCATTGCCTAATTCATTAAACAGTAGGAATTAGAAATGAAACATTAAATTTAGCAGAGATGCTACTGCTAATTATTAACCACAGTCTCTCATTAAGCACTTGTCTATCATTCTAATATACAGTATGAACAAAAGAGAATAAAACATAATCTCCTAATCAAATTGAAACCTAATGATATCCAATTGAACAAGCATATGGTCATTTTCTCAAAAGATCAACTAGTGGCTTTATCTTGCTATTGTTAATTAACTGGAGCCTCATTGCTTGGAAATAGCATGTATTATTTCCATATCACATTAGTTCCTGTCAGGAATAGGACAGAAGTGTACCCCACACCTGAACAAGAAGCACTGCCACAGGATGTAGCTTCAATCACACTGCTTTATTTGATAAGGGACAATTATCTTTACAGGACAAAATCTCCCCCTGAGACTCAGGTTTGAATCTTCTCGTGGTTAAAGGAGGTGCTTTGTGTAGACACTACATGATTTACTGCTCTGTTTGCTGGGCTCCAAAGCAAAACTGTGCAACTCAACTGCCATACTCATCAACTCTGAAAGGCAGATCAATATGCAATTGCTCTGTCCTGGTAGCAGGTTAGTCATTTAGAAATCACCTATTCATGCTTGTGTTGAGGCCAGTGTTTCTCACTGCGAATGATGAAATTGCTAAGGTAAATGTGGCTGTGTGGAACTCGGAATAATAGCTGAAGGCAATGTTTGCAATTGTCACTCTTCCCAAGAAAATGTAGATTATAATGGCCCATTTTTTTTTTTTTTTCTGTGAGGCTTGAATCAAGCTGAATCCAATGGATAAGATCTTTTATTTGGCTTTCTCAGTTTTTCTATCTAGCTTTGCAAATCTGAAGTGGGGACTGGGTAAAAGAGAAACTTTGTGATCTACGTGAGATTCTACTGTTGCCTTGGCCTAACTCAAAGGATTCCTAGGAAAACATATTCAAATTTGAGCTTGCTTCTAAAAATACACAAATGGCAACTGCCTTCCTCTCAAATCCATTCCCATCTCCTACCATTTAGAAAATCAATTACAGATGATCCCAACTGTGACAAAGCACATGAGAGCAAAAGCAGTAAGATTTACATTATGTAATTGTAGATGTTGGAAAATTAATTGCCTTTGTGTCAACTGCTCAGCCATAGTCATTCACAATCAAAAGGCAACTGCAAAGAGCAATTCATTTGACCCATCTCAAGATGAGAGAAACTGCCTTCTCCAGAGAAACTGGAAAAGCGTGGTTTTATCCACTAACTACAAAAGTGTTTCTGGTAATTACCTTTGACTTACCCACCATCTAGACAGACAGTTGAGATGTATGTCACCTTACATCTACCATTCAGGACATAAAAATGATATCACATATCGATCCAGTTTTCAATATGTAGGAATTCCAGGTTTCCAGCCTGCACAACTATTTTCTAGGCTGCCTCCTTGATGATTTTCCAGCCTGCCTCCAGTATTTCTGCCCTTTGACAGCAACAAATTTGCCTTGATTCTCCTTTACTTTTCAGCTCCACTGAAATGCACCAATATTTGAATATGGGTTTCACAATATTTGGGGGTTTAACAGGTAGCTTTAAAAAGCCTCTATCCTGCATTGCCTTGTTTTGCAGTTGTGAGCACACAGCAATTCAACACTCCCTACAGCTAACAGTTATCATTTTTCTTTGCTCCAGAAGTTCATTTTAAGACAGATCCTAAATGGCTAAAAGAGCACTTGAAGATGGTCTGTTCTGAAAGAGGCTGTTAATTAACCTTCTGATTTCCTGTGTTTGCTAAAATCTGCATTGTTCTTTTTGCTAATTCCTTATCTCTTAACCTGCCATTTTAGCCTGTACCTTCAGCCTTCAGAACCAAACCCGCCTGTTTCTTGATCTTGCAGATAGGTCAAGGGGCTGGTTCTTTAGCTCTTTCTATCACCCTCATAGATTTTGCTACAAGGAAGATTTTGAAAACTTCTGTGAACTGTCAGCATTTTCCCTGGTTATTGCCCCTCTCCTTTATTATCAGAAAATTGCAAAATTTATTACTATTGCAACACCTTAATTACTGTTAGATTTTGTGACTGTCTAATAAGTGATTTAGTGTAAGTTTGTCCAAAAGATAATATTCATCTTGTCAGGACAGTTAAAGGACTAAAAATGAAAGAATTCATCTTCAATTACCTATTACCTAAAGATTTACTGTAAATACTGCATTCCCAAATAAAGCTATTCCTACTCCTTTCCTCTAACAAGAAAGGCTGTCATAGTCTCCCAGTCTGTTTCAATATTTTAATATTTTCCTCCAACATACTGTAAAACAGTGCCCACCAGAATCTTACCTGCACCTTTTGTGCTCCATTTCCCTCTGCCAAGCACTCAACTTTGCACTCTTTGTTGCCTGCTGCCTTCATATGCCTTCATATGCCCGGCATAGTTTAACCTGTAACCACTCTTGTCACTGCTGATCTCATCACAGATTGATCATGTTAGTTTGCAATTGACTTTACCATGCTGCCCGATGCCTTGGAAAGTAACTTATTGTCTCCAATTCCAAAACAGTGGGATATTTGATTGTGTTTTCCACAAAAGCCTATTGCAGTTTTTCAGCTATAACTGCTTTGGAATAACACTGTTTAGTTTCAGTATGACCACATCTGTGAGCAGTAGTGCTCATGTATTAGGTCTCAAAAAAAGCATTAATAAAAGATGTCAGTGAAAAGAAAATTGAATAGCAGGATTATACAAGCAAACCTAGTTATTAAATCGTAGGACATTTACCTTTTGAAGAGAGCAGGAATGTCTTCATGGCTGTCAGTGCCTCTATGCAGTAGGGACAAGATTCCAGTTCCATTCACACCATGGTCCAGTCTCTCTCCCTGGCCTCAGAGGCCCTGCTTGCAGTTGAACACTATGGCCATTGGGTATGTGCACACACAGGGAAGAATTTGTCTGGACTAATGCAGGTGGTACTCCATCTGAATCAGCAGGCTGTACTGCCATCATCAATGGCATGTAGAAGTTTTAGGCTGTGATTCATCTGATTTATTTTGATGTCTGCTTTAAGATGACATGAATCATCTTAAAACTGCCTGTCTCTCACCACAGAGCTGAGAGTGACAGTGATTTAAATGTATATAGACACAAACACCTAGAAGTAACATCCATACTAATGTTGCAAACAGGATCAGGGCCAGGTGCTGGAGCAGGCCCGACAAATGCCCTCTCCACCTCCAAGAAAGGATTGTGATGCCCATGGGAAAAAGCCCTAGCCTGGGATCCCTCCTCAGTTCTTCTCATGAACTATTTGGGGGAGTGCTAGTTGAATGGGACCAAAACTATGTCAATGACTTTTCTAGCAAATTTACAGTGTGGACAGTCAAGCTCCCAGTCCTCGATCCATGTCTGGATTTAATGTATGTTCCCAGAGTGTCATAGCTACTTTTTAACAGAATCCTGATACCAACTTTCTCTCTCGGTTTTAGGTGCTAAAACAGACTTGGGAACAGGAAATTTTGGTACCTGTATTATTTCTCTTTTCTAAGGACACCAAGGAATTTTCAGGATCAACACCTTCTCACAACCTGTATTGCTTTGTTGAACTGTTTTACTATTAGACAAATCACAGTTTAGTATCACATGCCATCATCCAGTAACTTCAAGGACTGCACACATCTCCATTTGTTATTAAATGTTTACTTAAGCCTGGAGGGAATGACGTGCCCAAAGACATACACACACAGAGGCTAAAGGCATTACTCTGTGATGCTGTTTCCATAAAAGACCAAAAAATTTCCTGAACCCTCATCCACAGAAGTTCTACAACCTGTTCTCTAGGATGGGAACCAGAGCTTCCCTGCCCACACTAACCTGCTGTCTGCTTACCCTGCCCACTTACAGACGAACCTTCCAGCCCCTTGTTCAAGGAGGAGCAGCTTCAAGAGGAGGGGTTCAACAGTCTCTTTTTCATCCAGAACAACGTAGCTCAATGCTTAGTTTCCATATATGCAGCATGGGTCTGAAGCTGCTCAGTCAAAGAAGATAACAGAATAAATAAATTCCCATATACTGTTTTATTGCTTTGGTTAGACTGAGCTCTATTGGGCATCTATTAAATCTGCAGAATTACTGGGTCTTGTCAGAATATAGCATGAGATAAATAACTCTGCACAGCCCTGTAGAAAACAAGTTTATTCTGGCATGCACAGAAGGAGTCCCAGCTCTTGCTGGAGGTATTAAAGAAAACTGAGCTGCTTGTGAAGCTTAAGCATCTCTGGCAACAACCCCATGGGAGTTTTGAAGATTAAAGTCTTTGATACCTAAGATACAGATTAAGTTTGGATTATGCTCAAAAGTCTCAGTCATTTGCCCAATAGAGAAAGTGTCATTTCCTCATGGTGGTGTAAAAGGCTGACAGAGATACCTTAAATCTTGATGATATATTCATAACTGTGGGTTCTCTTCCTTCCAGCAAGTCACTTGGTTATGCTTTGAGAGTGAAGGTGATCTTGGGTTACAAAATCCCTAAAATAGTCTTTATAATGATTTTTCAAGTTGTATAATTTGATGTTTGCAAGAAAGGCAATTTGAACATACCAAATATCTTCATGCAACCTGGTAGCAGTGTCATAGCAGATGTTTCACTGAATTTTGTAATTAATGCAGAACTAAAACACCTTTAGTTCATACTTTATGATTAAATTTTCTCTGCAGATTATATTTTCTCATAACCCCTGCAGTAACTCTTCATGGGACTGTAAAATATTTTACAGTCCCATGTATCATACTTTTAGAAAAATATTCCTCCAACTATTGCTATGGAACAATTTAAATTTCTCTATCCTGGAATTTAGTCTCAACTTTAAGGATTTCTTATCATCTGCAGCACAAGCTGCATACATTTTTATACCACTTCTTCAAATACAAATCATCTTAAAATTCATTCATAAGAATATGACTTCTGTATGTTTATCTGGCACAAACTCAATAAAAATTTTTGCCCTTTTGGGAAAAGCTCAGATTGAGGAATCATTTCCTTTCTGACAGAACATAGCATCAAGTTTATAGCCTTTGTTATTTTGAGACCTCTCTATCCACAGGAAGTTCTCTCATGCTGCCTTCCTGCTTGGCCTCAGGGAATTTAGCAGTGAAGAGTCAGGATTTAGCATCTGCCCCACTAGAAACTACTCATTCTCCCATCTTTGTGGCTTATTTCAGGTGTAACCTCAGCCTGTATCAGTTTACAAGACTTGCACTGACCTGTCTTAGGAGGAGCAGAAATTAAGACATGGCCAGGGGGATAGAGAGAGCTGCTATGCTGCAATGCAGACTCCCACACCCAGCTCCCGTTGCCCACTCGGCCCAGCTAGAGAGCTCTCTTCCTTGGTTCCTCAGGAACAGGAAGAAGAGGTTTTGAATGACATCTCTTTATTTCCTTGTCTTCAGAATCTGCATTAATGAGATATGCAGATTAGCAAACCAAAGTTAATTATTTTCTGACACAAATTACGGGAGATGAATCACTGATTACTAAAGCAGCTTTGAGGTCTTTCTTTGTATGGCTTATGTAAAAAAAAGGGAAAAGTGACAGCCACACAAAGCTCTGGTGATATCTGTAACACCCTTGAGGAAGTAAATAGGGGTAGATGTTTCCACAAGTATATTTCACAGCCACCAAAATCAGAATCATTTGGGTTGGAAGGGATCTTAAAGATCATCTATTTTCAATGCCCCTGTCATGGGCAGGGAACCTTTCACTAGACCAGGCTGCTCAAAGCCCCATCCAACCCAGCCTTGAGCACTTCTAGAGATGTGCATCCACAAATCCTCTGGGCAACCTGTTCCAGTGTCTTATCAAAAAATAAAAAAATAAAAAAATTTAAAAGAGAATTTCCCATATGTGAAAAAGTATCTGGAAGAGCCAAAATTAGCCATAATGGGCAGGAACCCACTTGCTCACATTTCATCTGCCTGAAGGCTCAGTATGGCATTCAACCAGGTTCTTCATACAATTTCTGACAGAAAAGACATAAGTGAGATTAGCAGTTATCTCTCTTAACTACAAAGGCAGCCTAAAATCCCATCATGGTTTAAATAACTGTTTGACATAGAAGTCAAGCAGACAGCTCCTGTTCTAGATGCTTCCTTTTGCACATTTGTCCCCTGGGCTTTTAATCACTCTGACAAATGGCTTTAAAAAATACAGATTAAGTGTTCTTACAAACACTTACTGGGTTTTGTGGAGGGAAAAGAGTCACAGGGAAATTTAGCTTTTCATCTTGTCTCCTGGCTCTGGAAGTCATGGATGAACTACACCCCCTGCAATAAAACACCAAACTAAACTAATGCTTAAACTTGTAGGACTCTATTTGTATTAATAAATTAAGCTAGAAGCATAGGCCTGACCACTGGATTTTCTAGAGTGGCTATGTCATTGGAATAATCCATGGCATAATTTTGTCTCAGACCAACTAGCACTTTCCTACAAGTGAACACTTGCCACAAGCCTCAGGTACAGTTTTGGATTTAATGTAAACCAGAGATTTTTGGAATTAATGCAAGGCAGGGATCAATCAATAAACACACATTTTTCAGAAGCTAAAGAGCTCCATAGTGTGATAATGGCTAGATAAAGTCAGTTGGCTTCAAAGCCAAAAAGGGCTCCAGGTTTTGTTGAGTTTACCAGTGGCAGTATAACTGCAATATATCAAGAGCCCAAAGCAATGAAACCAAATGATCCTTATTGCCCCTTAACCATTCTGCTGAAATTGCACTGAACTTAATCCATTTG
Organism: Poecile atricapillus; assembly: GCF_030490865.1. Classification (NCBI taxonomy): domain Eukaryota; kingdom Metazoa; phylum Chordata; class Aves; order Passeriformes; family Paridae; genus Poecile; species Poecile atricapillus. Next base: position 14,941,692 of record NC_081251.1, read on the forward strand.
GTGGTAAAAGGAGAAAAACTGGCATTACATGTTTAAAGCTAAAAATAGAACATAAATCTAACCATAAATTAATCCCCTTGGTGAAATCTAGACTCTGGATTTTGTGCTCACTGTTGGTGTCACTGTTTTCACATGCAGCAGTGTAAGGCAAGTCCTTGGGGTTTTTGAGGGGTTTAACAGAAATAATCTGGGCAGGTTACTGAGATAGCAAAGAGCTAGAGTGTAACACCAGAGCTGCACAGGCTCAGAGGTTCAATCACAGGTTCTAACAATAGCGATACTTGCCCAAATTATACCTTGCCTCCTGATAATGTGCATTTGCACACTGACCTTTCACTAATCACAGTGCCATGTGTGGCCAGCTGGTATGATCATAATGTTTACTTCTCATAAGGCACCTCCAGAGGCTAAGGACATAAATTTGAAACATAGATGGTATAAGACAGGCCTTTAAATCCATCCAATCTGTCTACTGTATTGCTGCCCTCTCAGTGTGATTTCAGAAGCTTTAGCAATGCAAGAGCTGTGAAAAACAGGCTTTTGCTCAGTGTACTGGAGCCTTGACATCTGAGCCACCCCAATCCAAGCACAGTAGATTTTGTGACACCTAAAGTCAGAGTCAGCCTTTTCTCCTCTGCCCTGCTGAAAGACATTATATTGGTGGCTGCTCACCTGAGAGCCCAACCTAGTAACTGCAAAGTTCTATGAAGCCCAAAGGTGCATACGTGTCAATAAACACAAAATCAGCATTTTGTGAGCAACAGAGGCACACAGGTCTCAAGCAATGAAATGTTCTGTAAGTTTCCTTCAAGACCATATTTCCACCAGTATCAGAAAAAGTCAGAAAAGTCTTTACATCTCACCCAAGTAACTGTTGTAAGCAACAAATAAGGTTGTGGTCCTAAAACTTCACATTTCACAATAAGAATACAGACTAATTTGATCTTTCCATGTACATGATCTTTCAGCTACCCAGTGTTAAGTTCTCCTTCTGAACCTCTTAGCATCCACTCAGGACCCTGCTCATTAAACAAATGTCCTTCAACATTCAAGAAGCCACTTTTTCTAACTTCAGCAATGTAGCAAGGATATGTTCTTCAATTTCCCTTCATTACCATAGTGTCAGCCTCCTAAATTAAAACTCAAGATCCTATTTCCATGTCACAGACAGAGGTGACAGAAGAATTTATGTGGTTTAATTTGAAATATTGCCTTGTTCCCTCCAATTATGTTTATTTCTCTAAGCTGGATGAGAAGAAAAATGTCTTGCTCCGCTACATCCATTTCTGTTATACCTGGTGATTCTGCACTAGCATTTGCCACATTAAATCAAATGTCCCTATATGACACTGATGATGTTGAGATTTGGAACAGAACCTTCAGGATCAGTCCCAGGAGAGAAAGAAGATAAATGTCTGGATGTGGATGCACCATAATGCATGGAAGACGTGGGGTGTAAGAATGGCATGTATTGACACCTAGATTAGCTCATCATCAAGTTCATAGCATATCTACCAACAGTTTATGCATGTCTCACACCCAGGCTGGGTTAAAAAAGGAGTGCCTAAAATAAAGAACATCCTACATCAAGACTAAAACAAAGATTCAAGACATTACAAGATGATGGTAAGAAGATGATGAACAGGAAATTTCATTTAAACATAAAAAAATGTTTACCTGAAGGGGTGTTCAAAAATGGTAGTTGTGAAGTCTTCACTCTTGGAAATATTCAAAACCACACCTGGCATGGTCTTAAGCAAGCTGCTTTGGTTAACCCTGCTTTGAGCAGGAGTATTGGACTAGATAATCTTCAGAGGTCCCTTCCAACCTCCATCATTCTGTGATTCTAACAGGGCTGGATCCTTAAAACCTCTTCTTAAGGAGACAAATAACCATAAGCAAATTCTCTGAATGAGATGCAATAGCATAGTGAGATGAGAGCAAGGTCACCATCAGCTTCTGTGGATGCAAAAATGCTTATCCAAAACTATCAACTGGTCAGGAAACTCTGGAGAACCCAGGAAATTTGATGAGTAATCAAGATCAGTAATCAGAGTCCTTTGTACATTTTCCCTCCACAATACATATGGACCAGACTATCTTGTCTACCTGATCAGTTTGATCATCTCAGATGCCTAAATGGTGGGCATGTGACTTGGACACATGTCTTAGTGCTTGAGATTATTCAGGTATGAGGATGGGAGAAAATGAAATAACCTTTCCTTCCATATAACATCTGCCTTTGAGCTCTATAATATTGTTTCTACAATGGTGTGGAATTATTTCCTACAATGATGTGATGCAATATGTAGCAGTGTGAGCTTTTTCTTCTACAGAAGCACTGTAAAATTCAGTGCACACAATTTAATGTAGCATTTCCTCAGATGGGATAAATTAATACTGACCCAGCTCTTGACCTTTGCTCATTTTTAAACTGCAGTTGTGTGCTTGTCTAAAAGATATGGGCTAGTTCAGATAGGGGAAGCCCAAGGACCTTTGTTTTAACCCCCGTCAGCCCAGACTATCAGAATGAACCCTTCTTGCCCTAGAGTTGTCAGCTATATTAACTTATGAGTATTCAGTTAAAAAATACAACACATTATGTCTAATTTTGCACATATGAGTTTCCCTTTTAATGCTAGCAAACAGTGCAAGTTGCCATGTTAATGCAGTAGCTCAAATTAACCTTATTTCTGTTAGCTTACATCAAAATCTTAAGGACAGTGAGACTTAGACCTGTTCAACTCTTTTTACTCTTCCCCTCCCTTGATCTCCAATCTCGAGCCACAACATTTTTATGAACAGACTGTTTTGACAGTACCAACAGTATAATGATGAAATATGCTGCATGTCAAAGGCAAGCAGCACCATCTGCTAGCACTTTCAGAGCACTGCAAGGAGCAGCAGGCTTGCATCAAACTTGGGCAATCCTGCAGTAGAAGTGGGTGAGAAAAGGCAAGATGATATTTCTCATATATACATCAATTCTCTATAAAATTCTAGAGTAAAGATGTCTTTACTGTTATGTGCCATTAAGTCAGTTCATGACTCAAACTAATCAAGATTTTTTGAAGTACACCAAACTACAGCATATTTTTCTGAACATTTTGATTTATTGGAATAAAAAGCATTCAAAGTAATATGCTAGTTTAATTTAAGGGCTTTGGGGAAAAAGATTCCTAAGGTCCAAGATAGATATCTGGCAAAAGAGACCTGACCGCAGGCATTCATATATAACCAATATTCTCTTGTCTCAGATGATCCTCTAATTTCTCCCCCAGAGAATCTCTATGATAGAGTGTAGATGCTGTCTCTAGTCTACCCATTTCTATTCTTTCACTCCCTCCATTTGCTTTCCATCCCCTTTCCAGATGTGTGAGTGTCTGAATGAATGTCGCCCTGCACAGGGACAATTGGCTAGATATTTTCCAAATACAAGTTAAGTTAGTTATGAAAATAGCCTCCCTCTCTGAGGAGGGGTTGATCCAAGCCATTCTCCCTGTTAAAAAAAAAAAAAAAAAAAAAAAAAAAAAAAAAAAAAAAAGATTAAAAAAGTCAAAACAAGATAGTTCTCCAGACCTCTAGCTTCCAAAGAATAAACACATGCCACAGCTCTGAAGCTGCTAGAAATACCCTTTCCTCAGAATGCTCTTCTGTACAGTAGTGGGAATTAGCTTTCTAATGGATGACATGTTTTAATTACTGACAATGGCAGACTGAGTGAGGGGAAAGGAAGATAAGTTAGTCTGCAGATTTACAAATTCTGGCACAGCAAACATGTGGCACAGCAAGAACTAAAATCCAGGAGGATCCAAATACTAACACAAGGCAAACACATGCCTTTTCAGATGCTTAATACAGAATTCACATACTTCTATAAGCCATCAGTTGAGTCCAGACAGAGTACCAGCTGGTGTCTGGAGATAAGGTGTTTTGACTTCTAGTTTGTCACTCATTTGTCACTCAAATGAAAAACTGCAGAACTCACAAGATGACTCAACCAATATTTGAAAAATAAAGGGCATCACTCCAGAGAAAGCCAGTATTCCACATGTTAAACCAACAAGTGTAGGCAGAGGATCAGCACTGAGTTGGTAGCTGGTTCAACTCATATAGTATAAATCTAGCCTGTGAAATACTAAATAAAAGAGAGTAGCAAAAAAATATGCATCTGGGATGACCAGCTTCTGGCTCATCACACAACCTGCCTGGCCAGGATGGCCACTGGCATGAAAAAAGGGACTCCTGTGGCTTTCAATGATGATTCTGTGTTCCTTTGCAACCTTGCTCATGCTCAGCCTCTCCTTACATGGGAATTCTGCAAATTGCAATGTTACTAACACACAATTTACTATATTTAAATGTTTTTGTACTACAAGGACTCAAGTGAAACTGGCGTTGTTACATTTTAGAATCTTTCCTTATAAATTCTGTATCTTTCACATCTTTGTCACATGCACAGGGCTACCATACAGACCTGTGCCTGCACTGTAACCCCCACCATCTGTACATTTACAAAGATGAGCATGCAGCAAATAATGCAAAATGGAATGTGCATAGGAGAAAGTCACAAGACTCTTTACATGAGAAAAAAAAAAAATATCTGATTTCCAATGTATAATGTACATATTCTCAGCTTCTTGATATTTATTAGCTTGATAATAAGTAACACACACTATTTGCTTCTGGGGTTGTTTTATTTATTTTGCAAATCCACCAAGTTTTGCAAATTCTCTCAACACACATGTGCACACTCACACAAGTCTCTTAAAAATTCTTCTTGTCAGAGATCCACCAACTAAAGTGAATTAGAGGTGCTGATTTCATCCCCATATCTAAGTGGTCTCTGACTAGTGGCTCGGCCTAGTGTTGGGTGCCGAGATACCGAGACATCCCAGAGATGCAGCTGGGGTGGAGCTGGAAAGGGGCTGCCAAAGAAAGCTTGGAGCTGCAGAAAGATGTATCCCATAGGGACTGTGTAGCTGAAGGAAAGGCTCAGGCACTTAGTCTAAGATGCAGCCAAGGATTATGTTTCAGTACAGAGACAAAAGAAAAACTCAAAGCTACTCCTATTAAAAGGCTGGAATATGTCTTTCCAAGTAGACTAAAGACTGATGCCAGAAGCCCTGGAAGAGTGCCATCAGCCCTGCTTCTGGAGCTCTGGGCTTTCTTGTTGCATCCCAAGAGCTGGTAGGAGATGCTGTTAGTGGGGCACCCTGGGATGTGACCCCAGTTTAAAGAATAATTCTCTCACAATCCCCTGCTGTTTTATGTACCCCAGTTACATCATCCCAGTTACGTCATCCCTTGTTCCCACCCCAAAGTTATGTCATCCCTGTTCTCCACCCCAGTTCCAGAATATTCCCTGCTCCCGTCTACCCTATTGGTGTCCATTCCCTGTCACTCTGCCCCTGACCCCTAGTTGGTTGTTAACCCTTAGCCACACCTCTGCACCGCCCCTGTGCCCTCTACCCATTGGCCCTCAGATCCAATGCGCTGCCCTTCCTGTCTCTATAAAAGCCTGGACCCTGCTTTGTCCGTGGTTCTCTTCTGTGGGAGCTTAGTAAACTCCACAGGAATACCACACAAAAAGCCCCTCTTGTGTCATTCATTGACCATCAGGTACCAACGCAGTACAGGAGTGTCTGGTGTGCTGAGCTATCCCCTTTCTGTAGAGACAAAGCTCTCAGGAAGGTGGTGGTTTCGGCAGCTCCTGCCAAGGCCACCACACTTTTTCTCAACCCAACACTGAAGTAAAGCAGTGGTATTACCAGAGCTCGTATCCAAAGAATTCTGATTGGGAAGGATAGCTAGCCTATGGCTTAGCTTATTGCTTGCGACAGGACTAGATCTGAGAGTCACAGACCACAGTAAGAGCAGGGATGGATGATGACAGAAAGGTCTGCAAAAAGTATCTTCTTTGGACATGGTATAACCGGGAGAAGGTTTGGGCAACCCTGTCCAAGGGACACTCTAGGATTAAGTTTAGGGTCAGTTTAAGAGAAAAAGCACAAAACCATAGCTGTAGGGACCCAAGGAAGTATATTCCAAAGCAAACTGAGGGCTAATGCCCTAAATCTTCCCTAAGAAATATTCGGCCCAGAGGAAGTTCTTAGCTTAGGGGTAGTGTGGTTAATCCTCACCAGAACATTGTAAACCTCGTTAACACTTTTTGATTTAGTAGTGATTAAAGAGGTTGCATACAACAACACTGGTAACATCACTAGGAGGTAACATCACAAAGGAAGCAACATGAAGCAACGTTGATTAGGTGACAATTTGTTACAACACAGTAGAGGGTGCCATTTATAGGGGTTTTTGTTTTAATAATGTTTAGGAGCATTACAAAGCTTTTGTGTGTTTGTGACTCTATTCAGCAGCCCTGAATGTAGGTTCTACTGACTGTCCCCAGTGACTCACAGGCAAGTGGCAACTCAGGCTGAGTACTGATCAAGAGGAGCTTATAGAAAAATATTGCAAACTTCTTAGAGAGTAATGGCCACTGCTGTCTTCTCTGTCAGTGCTGTCATAAATCTCTGATGGATTCTATGTACACAAAGCTACTCACAGATATCTCCAAGTGTTCTGCTGAGATCCCTATGAGCTAAAAGGCAGCAAGACTGCCACTGAAAGGAACACGCTGTGCTTGGGTCTGCAAAGGACATGTAGTCTTACACAGAGAAATGGCACAGTGGCATCTAGTGGTTATCACTGCCTTAGCTATTACCAAGAAGCAATAATTCTTGATGCCTTAGGGTCATGCCCTGCACTAGTGCTGTGATGGGGGAATATAAAAACTGTAGGGCTACAAAAGCTAAACTATGAAATATAAAATATATTTCTGCATCCCTCTCCCCTGCAAAGAAACCCCCTGGCATGTAGGGACAACCCCAGGCTTGGGATTCTCAATAGCTCTTCCAACAAACAGCTTTCATGAACTCATCCTTAATTTCTTCCCAAGTCTCTCTCACCTGCTTCCACATATTCCACAAAAAACCTTCTTGATCATATGGATGTTTTTATTATACAGGTATTTGTCATCTGTTTTCATTGTTTACTCATTATTAGGAAGCAGGTCAGTCCAACTCTTTCTAAACCTCTGTCACCTTGATGCCCTTTTCTAAAATAATTCCAATTTATTGTTGTGATTTTTTTTTTAGCAAAGCAGTTCCATTTTTTTATCATGGTACAAATAAAGCTAATCTTATATACTATTCAGCTAATGAGGGACTTTATGTTGTCCATTAGCAACTCGGGCTAAGAAATTCCAGAAGAGCAAACAGGGTTGGTGGCAACTGCCCTACACAAGCTGTTTTCCAACCCCATCCTCAAAATAATCAATTTCTTAATGAAAGCTAGATAAGCATTTGAAAAAATAGAACAGCAATATGAAATCAGGTGAAAAAATCAACCAGACTGTACCTTTGAAGAAAAATACTGCCTGCCATTGTGTACAAATACTCTGGTGCATTGCACTGCCATCCCAGACTGACCAAGCTGAAAGGAGAGGATCAGGACAGGGCTGAAGAACCCTGTCCCATCAGCCAGCACCCCCAGGGATGCAGGTACCACTAGAGCTGCCTGGATGTGCAGGCTCCCCCTTCCAGCCAGACTTGCTTCCACCAACCTGAAACAAACAACCAAACTAGTAGAGATCTACAACACCTAATAAGTAAACCCCTTCACTCACACTCTTAGTATTTTTCCCTTCATTTTAGAGTTTTCCTTGGTGTACGTACACTGCTGTACTTTTCAACTCCATCAATATCTGCTCTCTTAGTCTTGTTCCACCACTGCTCAAATATCCTTTAAAATCCACACTTCTGAAAGCTTCACTAAAACACAGGCAATGCCAGGCTGGCCTTATACAATGTGTTTATTGGAGTTTAAGGCAAACTTTCCTGTTCGGTGGTAGAAGAGAGCCAGTACAGCCCAAAGCAGCTAAATGAGGAAAGCTTCTATATTCAGTGACTTAGTAAGTCACCAAGCAAGACACCAAAAGGGGAAGCTGAAGTGGACTCGCAAGCTATACATGAGATGTCTGAAAACACTGATTTGTAATGAAACTCATATTTGTAACAAGATCATACAGCTTCAGCCTTTCAGAAACAACTAGAAAACGTTTGTTTAGTTTCAAACTCATTTACAGTCCCTCTAACACAATCTGACAGGAATATTAGGTCTGTAGTGGTGGCTCTTAGATTAATCAATGGGCTGATGCTTTGACTTTCTTGAGCAGAGATGTTAAGCAGCCATATGGATGCTGCAAACACATGCATTTCTTGTCTAGCAGAGTTACAGTGATTCAATTCTGTGTAGAATTACACAGAGTTATTAAACTTGTGTGGCAAAAGCTAACCTCAGCAGAAAGCCTTGCACAGAAATAGTTTGTCATGCAATAGAAAGCATTAACTCTGCTAGCAGTGCTGTGTTCACTGTACAGGTAGGTGGCAGAGATGGGCCTTCGTAGACCACTAGAGGCGATCTTCAGAGCCAAAGTTAAGTCCGCTTAACAGACTCAGACCCTGACACTAAGTGCTCAGGGTCATATTTAGAGTTTTAATATCTCTAGGGATGAAGGTTGCAAAATCTTTGTGTGCCAATGCTCAGTCACTCTCAAAGTTAAAAATGTTTTCCCATTATGTAACCAGAATTTCCTTTGCTGGAATTTTCCTTGGTTGAAACATTTCCCCTGGTCCTTTCTCAAGACATAGTAGGAACTCAGGCTGAGGAGGCTTTCCTCACCAAGGAGAACAATCTGTGCTCATGGGCATTCAGACTTCCAAGGCTTTTCTATGAAACAGGTCAGCCTATCTGTCATACATTCAAGTCAGACCTATTTTTCTTAATGAAAGACAGCTATTCTTTACAATATTTGAATTTAAAATAAGAATAAAGCTATTCTTTACTTTATCACAACATATTTTTCCCCTTGGCACAAACAGTCAAATAAAACAAGGCAGTCATTAACGATGAAAAATGTCAAAATACTTACTGGAGTTCCATAACATTAGGTACCCACTGTACTTGTCTTTTCTTGACAATCCCAGAGTGACTTCCAAAGTGACAGATAGTGTGGCCTGCCATACAATTACACATGACCTAGTCAGCCCTGAGATTCATGAAGAGACTGTAATTGTATGTTTAGCACAGAAGTGAGGCTCAACTGGAGATGCTCCTAAAGGATCCTCTGAACTCCAATACAGTTCTCTGCACAAAGCATTGTGTTTACTTCCTGAAAATCTTATTGGTTTAGTTGGAATAGTTTTGTGTAATTTTTTCTTTCAATACATAATATTCTGGTAGATCTGCCAGAAGAGACAAAGGATTTTATTTAGCTGCTGAAAATGCTGTTTCTGTGCTGTCAAGCCTTGTTAGAAGCCAAAAGGTTTGAGACTTGCTGTGCTTGGAATCAGGGTGAAGAAAACAGGGAAATGGACCCAGAAGCAACTCATTTTTTTTTCAGCAAAACAATAATTTATTTTTCCATTTTGTTCCTATTCCCTCTTTGGAAATGTAAGCACAGGAAGAAGTGTCATTATGTACTCCTTGGGACAAATTTTGGGAACGCCTCTCCCATGTAACTAACTGAATTTGAAAGGTTTTCATGCTTCTAGACTGGATGCTCATGCTTGCTCCCTCTCTGATATACTGGTATCTGAGACATCTCCTGCATCATGCATTCCCTTTCTTCTCAAATGTTCAGCAGCATCCTCAGCACAGAGGCATCCTCAATAAACCAGATCCTTATTGAGTATTTTCCATTTGCCACTGAAATCTGAGGGTTAAGTCTATGCTAACTTAAGGCATTAGAAGTCAGAACTATTGGGGTCCTACTAGACTCTTGCCTCTGGACCTGCCCCTTCCCTTGGGAAGACGTTTCAGGGAATTTAGATAAATTAAATTTAACTGCTGGATACAAAGCCATGAGCTGCCAGCTGGGTCTCCCCCCATTCCTTCTGTCACTGCTTCCAGCAGCACCAGAATGAAATGGAGTCACACTAGTTACATCTCCATCAGCAATGGCCACTCCTCCCAAACTTCTTCATGAACAACAGTAAAACTGGTCTGGCAGCTAGTAATGTTAGAAGTACTAAAAAATAGTATTTGCTGCTCTTTTGAAGGAATGGGTGTGTCCTCAGATCCCAGGAGAAGCGACATTTCACAGCTTGAGGGACCTCTGACAGGTATCCTGCGTCAAACAATATTCTAGAAAATGCCACTAGAAATCCTTCTGATTCATCTTGCAACCTCGCTGTCTCACATGGCCCAGATGAATAGCAGGTGAATTTCTGCATCAGGGTGTGTCACTGTTACCTATCTTGCTTGCTATCAGGATATAACCTAAGAGAGGAGGCATCTGGGCAACATGATACCTTCTGTTGTCATGAATAAAGAATAAAACTCATACTGCAGCAGTCTGGGATGTGGCTGCATGATCAGGTCAGACTGGGTGCCTCTATACTGAGTTTTCAATGCCATTTTGAGAGTCCAGAAGTGATGACAAAATGGCTGTGAAACATGCTAATCGCAAATAAATTATGATACAAAGAAGTGGAATGACAGGTCCCCCTGGGAACCTCAATGACAACAATAGTAAAGGACTGGGAGACAATGGCCTGGATTTGAATAGGTGAATGCTCCATTTAAACAACAGAAGAGGACAGATGGCTAATTCCAGCCTTTTGGTAACTCCAAGTGACTAAAATTAAATCCATGTTAATAACACAAATGAAAAATGTTCCTTCAGGCAAAGCATGTTTTACTATGAACTTCACTACAGAAATACTCAGCCCCATCTCAATTTGGAAGTCAGAAAGCAACCATAACTTGTAAAGTCAGAATGTCTCTGTGTTACACTCCTTAAACTCATCTGCCAAGGCAGGAACCAGGCAAGACCTCCGGAATACAAGGTTATGTGTTAAAATCTTGATTATCTTGGTGTCAAAAAAACAACTGTTCTTCAAACACAGCATTTCCTTTTTCTGGTAACTGATCTCAGGTTTGATGTCAGCTGGCTCCCCTGCACGCATCCATGAGGTGTCACAGGCTCATATATGGAACAACATCCTCATCAGCCTGCTGACCTTGGAAATCTGCAGTCCCTTCTAATCCTCTCTCTGCAAATTTCTACCTATCTTTAAATGTAGACTCAATAACTTGTCTCATTAACCTCTGCAGACGAAGTATCTTTACTCTATTCCCCCTTGTATGTATCACAAGTCACATGAGACTTTTTGGCACTAATACATCAAAGTTCATGCTGCAATGGAGAAACGGCATCTAAATCTCTGTCGAAATTCCATTCAAGCACTGTCTTCACTGAGATAGTAAAGCCCCACGCAAGCTCATTACCACCCTTAATGCATTTTGTCTGAAGGCAATGCATTTATCACATAGCCTCTATCATTTCCCTGTTTCCATTCTTACCTATCGCTTGACTAATATTTGTCATGGTGCAGGTTTTTATCGGCACTATCTTATGCATCATGTTTCCAGAACACAAATAAAAATGTTGAACTGTTCCTGTAGAACCATTTCCTGCAGAACTCACCAGGAATTTGATGAGGCAGTAAAAATTTGTCTCAAAAAGTTCTTATTTGGCAATAAGTACTTTAACACATGCTTCTCAGTGCTACAGAAGTGTTAAATACAACAATTCAAGTTATTGTAGCAGACACCTGTGGAAAAGAAATCACTTTTACTTTTATGCAGAATCTTCTTTTAGCCATACTCTCCCCTCACCTCCAATTCTCAATTTTCTCTGCTAATTTACAGGCCATGAAACGATTCTTTAATGATTTCTGGGTTTGAGAATTTTACCTGGAGTTAACATCATGTTAATTGCTCAATAGTGCCCCGACATCTGTTTAGTTTTTTCACCATACCAGTGGAACATAGGAGACACTTTTGAGACATACTGATGGTCTGCAAAACAGCTCCCGTTTGCTTTAGGAATCAATAAAATAATAGACATGTTTTGTCTTAAAGTCTACCAAATGCCACAAACCTGAACCCGTCTACTCAGCAGCCTGCCCTTTTACAGATGGAAATGCCAAGACATCAGTATTTTGTAGCCATCCTGATTAAGATGTTTATTCCAGGTATCTGTGTGTCCCCATTTCTGAAAAAACTTGAGGGTGAAAACAGCCGTCTGTTCCTACCATGCTAACAACTTCATTCTCTCAAAAAACAGGACTGAACCGTACTGTAAAGTGCTATATGTGAGCATGATGTACTGGGGATGTGGATGGCGATAAAATTTAGACAACTTCAGATCCAGCTGCTGAAAAAATCTATTCTAATGGTACGTTAAATTCAGCCACCATTGCTACACTATAAAATTCACTTAATCGTGTAATCCTAGCTCTTCAAAAGCCTTTGTCTGGATCTGTGCCCAATATATATCCCCAAGCCCTAGGGCCCACCTGCAATGTGCAGTCTTGGGGCGGGGGGGAGGGGAGCGGAATACCAGCTTTTCGAATCAGTCGTTTCTCATGTTTTTGAACTGGGATGCTGATTTTTCATACTAGAAAGCCACCTACATTGTGTGCTGCTGAACCCAATTTTCCAAGCGTCTGTCAGATGCAAGCAGGTTACCCGGGGTTTAATTGTCCTTTCATCAGCATGCACCAGTCCCCTCCCCCTGCATGTATTCCCCCAGACTGCAGCACACGCAGCCGGCTAATTTCTAACTTCTGCAGGCGAGCTTGATACTTGGAAACTTTTTTTTTTTTTTTTTTTTTTTCTCCAGATCTAGATCCTTGCTTTGGCTTTCACGGAGGCTGTAGCAAAGCAGCTCGGCCACCTAACAGGACAGATCCCTGGCCTGCCTTCCTTCTCCCTGAAGGCCTGCTCGGTTCTGGCCCAGGCCCGGACACCCGCCAGCGCTTAGGCGGGAGCGGCTGAGGGCGCCCTGGACAGGGCAAGATCCCCAAAAACTGCTGGAAGCAAATTGAGGGAGCGTTCCCGGGAGCACCAGAGCTGACCAGGGCCACCTACACCACGGTCGTGCCCCCGGCAGCTCCGAGACTCTAACCCCACCCCTGCCCTGCCTTTTGCCTTGCCTTGCCTAGTCTAGCCGCCGCCCTCCGCCTCCTCCTCCTCCGCCCTCAGCGCCTCCCCAGCCCCCCGCGCGCCGCAGCAGCAGCTGGCGCGGCCGCTCCCCATTGGCTGCGGCGCTGCCCGGGCGCCGGCGCGGCCAATGCGCGGCGGCCACGGCGGGGCGCGTGGCGCAGGCGGGGCGGGGCGGGGCGGGGCGCGCAGGCCGTGGCGGCGGCGGCAGCCGAGGGAGCGGGGCAGCCATGGGGGTGCGCGGCGCGGGCCGGCTGTGGTGGGGTAGGAGCCATGGGGGTCCGGGGGGCGGGCTGAGGGGGTAGCGGGACACGGCGGGAGGTGACTTCCCTTTCCCCGGCTTTGCGGGCCCCGTCGCGGCGGGAGGGAGCGAGGCCTGGGGCCGTGCGGCCGCTCTACGGGCCGGCGGGCGGAGCGGAGAGCCTCCTGAAAGGAGGTTGTAGCCAGGTGGGGATCAGCCTCTTCTCCCAGGCAGCAGGACTAGAGGATATAGTCTTAAGCTGCGCCACGGGAGGTTTAGATTGGACATTAGAACTAATTTCCTCACACATAGGGTGATTAGCTGTTAGATCGGGCCCGGGGTGGTGGTGCAGTCACCGTCCCTGGAAGTGTTTAAGGAGAGACTGGACGCGACACTCAGTGCCGTGGTCTGTTTGACAGAGGGGTGGTGATCGGTATGGGCTGGACTTCATCTCAGAGGCCTTTCCCAACCCCACTGATTCTGTGGGGGCAGCGCTCGCAGTCGCGGTCCGGCTCTGGCCGGTCTGTGCCGCGGGGGCGGGGGTTGCTCGGTAGGTTAGCGAAGCACACGTAGAGAAATCTTAAAGATTCCAGCAGGGAAAAAAAAAAAAAAAAAAAAAAAACAAAAAACACCCCAGGAAAAAAAAAATGGTTATCTCTCACCCTAATCAAAGACCTTCTTTGGTTCGAGTGATTTGAGTAAGCGGCGGTGTTGTGGGTGCCTGGCTGCCCTGCCTTGCGATCTGCTGCTTTGAGGGCAGCAAGAGAGCAGCAACCGAGATCAAACGGAGGAGTCCCAGGGGGGCTGGTGTTCCCCTGCCCCTGCCACCGCCTCTTGTGTGCCGGAGGAATCAGTAAACGATTCCCACTCGGGCCCTTCGATGGAAACGCCGAAGGTGCCGGGAGCTCTGCCCCGGGCTGTGGCTCGCCGAGCGCACGTGTGCAGGGGTGTGTGGGCCTCGGCACACCGAGCACTGCTGCAGGAGGGGGTAACTGGAGGAGGAAATCCACAGAATCGTCATCATCCCGTGACAAAAGCTTTTTTTTTTCCAATGGATCTCCCGACTTGCAACTCTGCAGTTCAGTTAGGACTAGTAATGCCAAAATGGAGCTGCCTTAGCTGGTTTATTGATGCTTCTGTGTGATTTGCTTACATTCGAAAACAACTTTTGAAATCAGATTATCTATTTCTTTTTTTCCTTAATAACAAGGGCAGATTTGCATTTATCTGACTTGATGCTTGTAGGAAAATGATCTTTTTCTTTTCTGAAGTTGAATTAAACCTTGACTGTTTTACTATAGAAAGGAAAGTTATGCCATCAATTCATGACGCATAGTTTTAAAAAAAGGCAGTGGTGGGGGACTAGGTGAATTTCACCATGTACTTTCTTTTGTGAGTTCTCTTTAGCAGGTGTATTTACATAAGCTAGAACTTCTCTTTTTCAAGGGACAGAAGTGGCTGAGTGAACTCTGTCTTCTGAATCTATTCTGCCAGAGATCACCTAAAAGGTGAAGCAAGAATATGCTGATATCAATTTAATGGTCTCATTCTCTGTAGAGGTTTTTTTCTCTTGAGCGTGACTGTAACATTCAAGGAGGTTTTCCATTCTTATTTTCTTACTCTACCCCAGCAGCATCTGCTACTGCTAGGACATTGTAACATGCTGTGACAGCCTCAGATCGCCTTGGAAGTCAGTTGATCAATGCTGACAAAGTGCTGCTTGTATATGGGTGTAATGAAGAGACAGAGCCAGTCTAACACATACAGCTGGTGGTGGAAACAGATTTTGATCACCCCAGAAGAAAAGGGTTGGGTCCTTTTGCTAGAAGAATCCATTAGGATTGGGTAGTGGTGCGGCAGAGAGGGGCACTGGTTTATAGTGTGGCAATTTAGTCCTGATCTCTGCTTGAGTAACCTGGACGAGGTTACTTCTGTCAGTCTCACTCTCCTGCAAAATAGGGGTAATGAAACTGGCTTTTATTGTGTGGGACTGATAAAGTGTAGATGATGCTGTATAGTCTGTATAGTATGTGCTGTAAAGTTTCTGCATCATTGACCTGTTCTTCTCTCATGTTGAGTCTTGAGAGAGAATGTGCAGCTTCCCATTCAAATTGTTATCCGCTTGCAGCAAAGCTTTTTTATGTCTGGTTCTAATTTAGGTGTCTGAGCTCTTACTCCCTCCAGTCTTTAGTGGGTTAAGAAAAGTCTTTTGCAGGGTAGATTTTGTTACAAAAATGCTCGTCATCTCTCAGTCTCCCTGACTAGGTAGAAGGATTATGAGGTTTTATGTACAAAGCCTCAAGAGATAATAAGTTCCAGAAATTATCAGAAGTACAAAGCCATAAGAAAAAGCAATTTCCTTCTGTCTTTTTATGTTATTTTTTAGCATTCTCAGGGTGCTTGAATTGTTAAGCAGAGAGATTTAGCTATTGTTCTCCAGTCTGTTCCTAAAGACATAAATGAATGGTAGACTAAGATCCTCATGAGCAAGAATGATGCACTACTACGGCATCAAGCGCTGGTCCTAAAGTCAGTGTAACTGTGCCAAGCCTAGTTGGGATAGTCCTGTGTGATGTGGTCCTATAAAAGGTGTGTTTGAGTGCCTGCTGTGCGAGAGGTTTGAACAACTGGCTTAGGAGTTTCTAAGAACTGAAAGAAAACATATCTGATAGTGGGGATCCCTGCAGAAGTTCTGGTGGTGTAGTTAACCAGCAGGAGTTAGGGTAGGGGCTTTGACACAAGTCTCTCTGGAGAGCCATAGCAGGAGTGGCGTAACTCCAGGTAGCTTTAAGCACAAACCCTATTTTACATGATCCTATGAAATCATGTTTTAAGCGAGGAGGGAGAGCATATATCTTGTGTGAATTTCCTTTTTGATGTGGTCTAACTGGAATCCCTTCCCACCACTGCTGATTTGCGAAGAGTGGGGAAATGATTTAGCCATGGCAACAGGAGAGACGTAAATGTTCAACAGGACTGCTGATGTCTTTGCTTTTCGTTGTAGGCACAGTGAGCTGCACTTTTTTCCTGGCAGTTAACGGTTTATATTCAGCCAGTGATGATGTGATAGAGCTCACACCAACTAACTTCAACAAGGAGGTCATTCAGAGCGAGAGCCTGTGGCTCGTGGAGTTCTATGCCCCATGGTAAGAACTGCAGCTGTGTACTTGCTTGATCTTATGACAGAGGAGCAGCACAGAAGAGGGCACTGGAATCTGCTGGTGATCAGCTCAAGGTTTCATTCGGTTGTTGGCAGCACAATTATTGATGGCCTCATGACTAGCAAAATAGCTGTACTTGGGATTCCTGCTTTAAATATTTTCATGAGGAAAAGAGGCAGGACTTGGCATTTCAAATTGCCAAATGGAGCCTGGTAGCTAAACCTATGCCATTTTTCTACTTGATTTTTTCTGGTTAAATTAGTATTAAAAATGACTGAAGTTCAGTAGATGAGAAAGTCCCTCACTTCTATGTTTCTGAGCTTAATTCTGATGTGAAAGCACAGATCTGAATTCACACTTAAAATTTCCAATTTCCATGTAAAAATAGTGGCTTTGTGCACCTTAATTTAGCATCCTTCTTTGTCTCCTGTTCTGCTCAGGTCCAGAGTATGGAGTCTATTCCATTTAAATTCTGGTGATACGTATATTCTGTCTTTCTACAAATCCTCTGTGATATTGCCATCTGAAGCTCCACATTCTGGAGAAAGTGGCCTTTTGTTGCCACAGCTTGAGTCTGTCTGGATTGAGAGGTTTAGGGGGAGCCTTGCTGTGCCTCTTCTAATGTTGCTGCAGTCTATATAATGTGGAGGTTGTTCTTCAGGAGCCTGAGAGATGGTATGATCTTGTGGCACAGGCTCTTTTCTTCTTAATGAGTAAATCCTCAGTCTCCTACAGTTTGCTGTGACTGTGAAATAGTTCTAAGATCTGAATGACATTTGCCATTTTTTGTTGTTTGTTTTTTCTTTTTTCCCCAAAAGGTGTGGTCATTGTCAAAGGCTAACCCCTGAGTGGAAAAAAGCAGCAACAGCTTTAAAAGTAAGTTTAGCTTTTCAGATGTGCTTGTGGAAGTGGATTAAAGAGAGTTTGGCTTTTTGACATCTGGATTGGGAATGTGGAGGGGTTTGGTCCTTACAACCATTATCACTTTAATCATATTTGTCCAGCCAGAAAAGTGTTATTCAGGCACTTGATAACTCAGTATTTTTGTTTGGTTTGGTTTGCTGTATTATTTTTAAAAGAAGGCATTGAATTGTAGAAGAAGAAAGTCAGTTCTGTCCCTGTGAATTCCCATTACTATTCTCTAGGACTGAAAAGAGCTTTGTAAACCATTGGTGTTGACTATTTTTTTTTACTTACAGAAAAATTAGTCATGTTGTGATTAGCTAAACTCTTGCCTATGTAAAATATATATATTCTCCTTCTTTAGAAAACCAAACCAAAAAACCCAGCTAAATAATAGCCCAAAGAATTCAAAATTTATTTTGTCATGCTGAAGAAAGAAGTGGACATTTATAGTGTTCTGTAGCTTAATGCTTTTGGGGTAAAGCACCTCTGTTCTCTTGTAGTCCTAGTAACTTCCCCTCTCTCTTCCCCCTTCCCTTATGCCCCCAGCATAGAGTGCAAAAGGTCTTAAATTGCTGTAGAAGTCTTGGATGTAAGTTTTTGGTTTTTTTCTGTAGGGTGTAGTGAAAGTGGGTGCAGTGGATGCAGATAAACATCAGTCCTTGGGTGGACAGTATGGAGTCAGAGGATTTCCAACTATCAAGATATTTGGAGCCAACAAAAACAAAGCAGAGGATTATCAGGGTAAATGCAATGAATTTTTAGATGTTGCATGCCTAAAAACTTCCCTGAATGCAATAATCATGGTAGCTGTTAATGCTGTGTTACGTGGTTTTTCCTTCCTGTCTATTGCTTGTAGTAATGGAGAGACAGATGTGTGGGAGTGGTTTGACCAAATTGTGTGTCTTAGCATTGTCTAGCAGTCCCACCTGCAGGTCATAGTTGTTGGAGCTTGATAGGGAGTTTCAAGGAATTATTCCTTTCTTCCTGTTTATTTGGAGCTTGCTATAGTCATTCCTCATCAGAAAAGCCAGTTAATGAAAAGGTGTAGTGAAGCATCTTGCTGCTTAAGTCAGATGTCCCACCACTAATACTGTATCACTCATAGCCCGGTCCTGCTTTTCCTGAAAGATCATTAGGGTGAGGGAGGATTAAGTTTGTAATTAAGTTAGGAGCATACCTTAGACTGGCCTTTTGATGGTTTGATCACTTATTTTGCTGAACTGCAGGTGGGAGGACAAGTGACGCTATTGTTGATGCTGCTCTAAGTGCTCTTCGGTCCCTGGTAAAAGAACGTCTAAGTGGCAGAAGTGGAGGATACAGCTCTGGAAAACAGGTATTTGAGAGAATGTGAGTTTGTTTTTCATATGGAGACTGCCTTGTATAGGGAGATCAAAGCTCCCAACTCAGTCACAGAATTGGAAGGGATGTCTGGAGTTTTATCTAGTCCAGGTGCCCTGCCCAGTGCAGGGCCAGCTGGAACTCCCTTAAAGTTGTATCTCCAAGAACTGAGACTCCAAATACACTGCATTTTCCAGGCAGCCTGTTCCAGTGTTTGACCGTGTTCACAGTAGAAGTCTTTCCTCTTATATTTTAGGTTTTAGAATCATAGAATGGTATTTCTTCTGTTTCAACTTCATCCCTTCTTTTTCTTGTTGCAGTGAAGAACCTGACTTTGTTTCCTTTACTCTCCAGTACTCTCTCATCACATGTCAGATGCTCAAAGCCCTTAATCCGCTCTGACCGTTGGCTGGACTTGCTCCAGTGTGTGCATGCCTATTCTATGGGGGAGCCTGGAACTAGATCCAGCACTCCACATTGTGCTGAGCAGAAGAAAATATTGCCTCCTTACACACCTTCTGGCAACTCCGCCTAGTGCAGCTCAGGAGGCTGTTGACTACTTTTGCCACAGGATTGCAGTGCTGGCTCATGTTCAGCTTGTCCACCAGGACACTCATGTTCATCCTTGAAAAGTTGCTTTCCAGCTAGTCAGTTCTCAGTGTATACTGGCGTATGGGACTGTTACTCTCCAGATGCATCTCCCTTTGAACTTTGGGGTTCTGTTAGCCCCATTCTGGTACCATCTGTCTAATCTAAATTAGACAGATTAAGGTTCTTTAATTTGGTAGTGTTTTTCTGAAGTTGGCTTGCCGGATTTCTCCCTGATGGTAAATTGAAAAGCTTCCAACTCCTACTACTATTTCTGAGTCGTGGTGCAAGTACAGTCTGACATCCTCAGGGTGGCCACATAGAAGACCTGGGTGGACTGTACCCTGTTGTGCGTATTGCATACCACATAGTTATTTTGCCTTGAAACCAGGACTTTGTTCCAGATGGTGGGGGGGAGCACTTTGTTCAGATCAGTGCATGAGGAACTGAAAAAGTGTTCCCACATCTTGGTAGTTAGTTTGTCCCAATTTCTCTTCTTTCAAGAGAGGGTTCATTTGCTGTGTCTTGAAAATACTGTGGGGAGTAGGCTGTGTGTACTGTCAGATTTAAAAAGGGAAAGTTGTATGACCTAACACTGCCTGTTTTGTATCTTGCTCAAATAAAGATAATTTGGTTCAATGTGACACACACGGGAGTTGGCCTGTGTGGGAGACCAGTTTTGGTTACTTCTTACGTGAGCGTCTGTTTGTTTCTTACAGAGCCGGGAGAGTGGAGGTGGAGATAAGAAGGATGTGATTGAGCTGACTGATGACAGCTTTGATAAGAATGTCATAAATAGTGACGATGTGTGGATGGTGGAGTTCTATGCCCCATGGTGTGGGCACTGTAAAAAGTAAATGAGGTTTTACTTTAACAATTCAGTTCCTGTTATTGCCTGTTTTGTGTAATACCTTTAATCCCCTAAAAGAGACCTTGCATCTCTAGTATACCAGAAGTGAGTTTTTTTGCAAGATGGTCTAACAAAAACTTGTGGGCTTCTGCTCAGGGCTCCTTAGTGCTGCTCTGGCTGCACTCCTCCTTAGCAGTGAAATTCCCAGTTATCAGTAGAAATAAGTTCTGTGAATAATATAAAACTTTTCATTCCTTCAGATGAAGGACATCAGTCTTGTTTGGATAACCCTCTTAGCTGTCAGCATTCTCAGCAAGAGACTTTTTCTTGAGTAAAACATGCTGCATAATGTTGAAGTGTGGTATACTTCTGTTAGCTCTGAGAGAGCTTAGGGCACTTACACTCTCTGTTTTTCAGCCTGGAGCCAGAATGGGCAGCTGCTGCCACTGAGGTGAAGGAACAAACAAAAGGAAAAGTAAAGCTGGCTGCAGTAGATGCAACAGTCAATCAGGTGCTGGCAAGCCGATATGGGGTGAGTGTGCTCTGCAGTGGTTACAATTTCCTTTCCATCTCTTCCAAGTCAGATTTCTCTTCAATCCTTACTGAACTGTTGCTCAATCTGGTAGCATTTAAATGTTTTGTGCTAAAAAAAAGTGATATATTCAGTTTATTTACCACAAATAATTAATGAATGTCAGTAACAACATAAATAAATGGAGAAAGAGGAAAAGAATTACTCTGGATGTTGCTGAGAAGAAAGGCTATTTATTTACATAACTTCTTGTATACCTTTATCGTCTGGAGTGAGAGGTCTCTTTCTTGAGACTGTAAGCTGGTTGGGCATCTCTGGAACACTTGGAGTGATCCCTGTTATCAGAGATCACTCTGACAATATCAGACGCCCAGATCAGGTGTGTTGCTCACCAAAAGAGAGTGGATACTCTAGAATTTTTAGTACAGTCCACAGAGCTTACAGTGTGCTGCATAGTTTTCCTCTAAGTGCACATGGCTGACAATGTAGAGGGAACTGAGCAAGACTTACAGGAAGTGTAGCAGAAGGAGCTACAGTCCTCTTGCTGCTGTGTCTGGCCAGTGTTTTCCACCCCCAGACAAATCAGGAAATTAATGTTTAATAAGTATCAAAGGTAAAGATAGTCTTCATGGTGCTTAAACCTGAAGTGTTTAGTGCATCTAAATTGAGATGAAACCATTGCTGGTTCATCAGGCCAAAAGCCCAAAGCAGCATTTTAGTGTACATTAACCTTGTTTTGAATTGTTGCAAAGGTAGGAAGCTACAAAATTCAAGTTGAGTCAGAACATGTGAGACACGAAGATGTTGAATCTCCTCCCTTGCTCTTAGTATAGAGGACATCAAATATTTTCCACCATAAATATTCAGGTTTATTTGAGCTGATGGTTTAAATTTGTCTTGCAGATTCGTGGATTTCCCACCATTAAAATCTTCCAGAAGGGAGAAGACCCTGTTGATTATGATGGTGGGAGAACTAGATCTGATATCATTGCTCGTGCTCTGGATCTGTTTTCTGATAATGCACCACCACCTGAGCTCCTGGAGGTACCTATACATCATTTTCTCAAACTGCTTTTGCATCATACACTTGGCAGCAGTTTTTACAAGTCTATATGAACTCGAAATAAAACTGCCTAAGTGTGGTGCTTCTGTGCTATTTTGTCCCAGAAAGTAAAGGATGACAAGCTTTGAATAACAAAAAGCTGAATGTCCATTTCTATCATCAATTTGTTGTTTTCTGGAAGATGATCAGATTTGATACAGTGAAGGCATTGACAGGATGGTGCCAGGATATCTGATTCTGCTCTTGAGGAATGAGTGAAAAAGTTGAGTTCTGTGCCCCATCTCTTTTCTTACAATAAAAGGGCAGGGCCTTGTCATTTGCAAGCTTTCCATTAGGAGATGAGTTTTGCTTGTTGTCCAAAAAACTCCACGCTCTGTCAGGTGACTTCTTTTTTCAGCTTGCTATTGGTAGATTTGAAATGGTGATCACTTGTCTCCAAAGTGAGGTGCTTGCAAGACAGTCTATTGGGATGCAGGAAGGAAAAAAAAAAATAAAATCTGTACTATTAATAAACATAAAGATATTTTTATATGGTGCTTATTTCATCTTTCTTACCCTTCCATGCTTTCTAATATTAATACAGCAATATATGTTAAATATAATATTTATAATATAATTGATTATATCAGAGGCTGCATGCTTATAAATTTATTTACTGGTGGGATGCACAATCAAAGGTTGGAGACCACTGATGAATCCATTTTTGAGACAGATCCCACAAAACCAGTGTTGCTGTTACTGTTGCTTGAACATCCTCATCCATAACAAAGGTTGCCTCTGCTGGCTCTCCTTGTGCTGACAGGCATTTGCATGGGCCTGGGGCTGCTTTTTCCAGCCTTGGGCAAGAACAGTGATTTTGAGCAAGAGGTGACAGCTGACTGTGCCTTCTGTAGGCCTTATCTGGTACTGCATAGTTTCCTGTTGCTGCAAGTCTCAACAGATCATCTTGTGACCTCTGTAAATTGCTCTTTTACTGAGGGACCTGTGAAGTAGAAGAGACTTGTAAGCTTTTGTATCAAGTTGTTTCAGTGCTTACTACCTTGCAGGGTGGCGTTATTAGGCTGTTGGAGGGAAGTACAGTCAGAACTGAAGAACCAGGTCTTATTCTCATTGACTTTCTGCTGCTTTCTTCTAGATAATTAGTGAGGATGTTCTGAAGAGTACCTGTGATGCCCATCAGCTCTGCATCATTTCTGTCCTGCCTCATATTCTTGACACAGGTACACACATACAAGCAAGCTGACTTCTGTATGAATTTGTTGCTTAAAGCATGTAGTTGTGTTTTTTAATTTGTCCAATTCTGTTTAATGAACAGGAGCTTCAGGGAGAAATTCTTACCTGGATGTCATGTTAAAAATGGCTGAAAAATACAAAAAGAAAATGTGGGGGTAAGTGTTATTGTCCACTGGTAATCTTGGAAAAGATGTGAGCATTTCTGGAGGCAGTGGGATAAAATTTGTATGATACCTGTTTAGCAACAGAAAGAGTTGTTCCTTGTTCAGGGTAGCGTATCTTGGTATTCCACTAATTACTAGAGAAGGGAATACTGTGACTTTAAAATGGCCCTTTTTTTATTTTCATTCACCTCTCAAATTCTGCATTTACAAATGATACCTAAGCATTAATGAAATTAAACATCTCTTACTCTTGTCCTGAGCAGTGAAGTATTTTAGGGAGGTTTCTTTTACCATCTCTCATGGGTTGGTGAGTCTGCCAGTGTGACTGTTGAATTCGCAAAAAACCTCAAGTAAATTGCAGTTTACTAACATGTTTCATGCTCTAGAAACAGACCAGCAGGCTATGCCTTTAACTCCTCCCAGGTGCTGGTTCGGATCTCTAGGACTTCTCAGGAAAGTGAAAGCTGTTCCTGTCACACTGACTGCTGTGAAGAGGAGCAAAATTGCATGAAAGCCTGGGGGAAAATGCTGAGATTGGCTTATTCCAGAGGTTCCTCAGGGGACTTGCTAAGATGAGAGGAACTGAGACTGAGTGTCCTTAGCTAGAAATCCTCCATAGTGATATTTGGCCAGGACTTTGTAATCATTAGATCTGTGACTTGAGTACTTTTAAACCTTCTCCTTACTACTGGCTAAGTGTAGCAGTGTGTTCAGGTTGCTAACATAGTTCTTCCCCTGCACTGTGTTTAGTGGCTGTTCTTACCCAGCTTTTGGTGGCTGTGTGGGTGGGACTGGCCCAGAGGTGCTGCTGAGAGGGGGCTTTCTTCTGTTGCAAGGTTCAAGATCAGGACTCTCCTTTTCCCTGCTGACTTTGAAAGTGTCAAGGGCAATACAGAGCCTCACTTGAACTCTGCAGGGTTGCAGGATATGTGATTTGAAAATTATTGTAGTGGCTATCCTCATTATTAATTTTCTATTTCATCTTTTCCTCAAGGTGGCTGTGGACAGAAGCAGGTGCTCAGTCAGATCTTGAGAGCTCTCTGGGGATTGGAGGCTTTGGGTATCCAGCAATGGCAGCTGTTAATGCTCGGAAGATGAAATTTGCCCTTCTGAAAGGATCGTTCAGTGAGCAAGGGATTAATGAGTTTCTCAGGTATGAAATCTTTTAAGTGACTTAAGTCTTTCTGTATCTGGGGCTATAACTCTTTAGACCACAAGCAGATTCCCCTGCATCAGACAAGACTTGCACAGTTAAGAGAATTAAGGTAAGAATCCAGTGGAGTAAGGGAATGGTTTCAATGGGGATTGCAGTAAAGTAGTCATTACCTTTTTGTGATGTGCAGAATTAAGTTGGCCATTTAGCTTTAGATAGGTAGTTATAATACAATATTTGAAAAGAGAAGTTGACTTTGATGTTGAAAAATTATCTGGTAATTTAAGAAATAA
This sequence comes from Poecile atricapillus, assembly GCF_030490865.1. Taxonomy (NCBI): domain Eukaryota; kingdom Metazoa; phylum Chordata; class Aves; order Passeriformes; family Paridae; genus Poecile; species Poecile atricapillus. The sequence goes on from NC_081251.1 coordinate 14,966,288, forward strand.
ATCACTAATGAATTCCATTTAATTCAAATGGTGCATTCTGTCTAGTCATTAATTGGAATAACCCCAGTTTGGGAATTATAATGGTTACTGTTGAAGTTCTTGAGGTTGTGTATGTTACTGTTCATCTTTTGTATTCAGTTTGGTCCTGTCTTCACCCTTCCACCTTTCCATTCTCCTGGCACTTGATAAATTGATTGGGAGAGTTGAAACAATCCATCCAAAAAGTCAATAGCTCACTGCTCAGTACAAGTCCTGTGAAACTGCGTCTTGTGTAGCTGGGCAAGAGCTAGTGCTGAGAATGGGAGAAGAAACGGAGGGGATGACAGAATGTGGCAGCAGCACTGAAACAGAGCAGCTAAACTTAAACTGTTACTTTAGTGTGGTCTAAGTGAAGTGGGAAGTCTGCTTCCACATAAAGTACCAGCTGCCATAAGTTATGTGAGAGCCCTTGAGACCTTCCAATAGAAGTGTTATTTCCATGTCTGTCCTTGGAGAATGGCAGCAAATGCAACAGCATCTCCTCACCTTGCCATAAGAAGCACATTAATTGAATGCAGTTCCTACTGGATTAATGGAATTAGTGCTATAATCTTACCTGTGAAAGTGATCAGACTTTCTTCTTAATGCCAAAAAAAAGGAACATTCTTAGGGCATCAAGTTAAATTCAGGATACAGATGAAAGAAGAGAAATACCAGATAGTTTATATTAATGCACATGAAAGTGCCTGCCTTTGTCAGACATGGCAAATTTTCTTAGTCTATAAAGTCCATCTTAGTGAAGCCTCTCCTGTATGAGGCTGGATGATGCTTCCAGGGCAAAACAGCCAATTTAACAGCTTACACTGCATTAGGTAATTGGTTTGGTATTGTCTTATGCAGCTCTACTTGCTAGAATAATCTCTTCCCGACACTTGAGCTCAGCTGTGTTGCTTAGAGAAAGCAGTATAATCACAGCTGGTGTGGCTGGCCATTCACTCAGCTGCTGTAGGCAGCTTCTGCAATCTAATAGGCAATCTCAGCAGTGTTGACTGCAAGTATGGAAACTGGCACTGTGGAGAGCATAAAAACTGAGAACTCCACTTGAGAAGGAGTAGTAATTTACTCCTATTTGCCTCCGAAAGATGCAAAGGAATTAGCTCCTCAGGATTTTATTGCTGGGCTTACTGAGCAAGCCTAACTAGCAAGTTCAGGATGGAGTGTCTCAAACGAAGCTGGTTACCCTTGTACCCTTTGGAGCCCAGGGATGCTGTCTCCACTAAACAAGATCACTGGTGATTGCAAGTAACATTTGCAGGTGACTTCCAGAACAAGATTTACAGGCTCCCCTTGGACTTGCCTTAAGTGATAAACTGTTAAAGAGGCTGCACTTATCTGTGATTTTTACACTGCTGAAATATAAAATAGTGTATCTCAGATGTCTTTGAATGCAGTCATAAATTTTCAGTGTTGCTTAGAGGGCTCTGTGATTTTCTGCTTCTTGAAGTTTTTGCAGCCAGACAGTTTAGATCTACTTAATGAGATGAAATCTTGAGCTTTTATTCCTCTTATTTGAAGCAGGCTCTGTTCCAGGTGGATGGAGGTTGGGGGAATTTCTTATATTTAACTTTACTTGTTTTTCCTCAGGGAACTCTCAGTTGGTCGTGGATCTACAGCACCAGTGGGTGGTGGAGCTTTCCCCAAAATTCATTCAGTTGAACCTTGGGATGGCAAAGATGGTGAGGTAAGAGGTGCTCCATTTCTGAAAGTGTTGCGGAGTTGCTGTGTTCAGCAGTGATGGGATAGAATAACACCTGTCAGTGTGAAAGTTCTTGTTCTTACAAGATTGTGGCAAGCTGTATTGATGGTTTCCCATTATCTTAATCCTGCCAGCAGACCAAATGTTATATTGATCATCTGACATTGTGGACCAGATGTTCCTGCCTAACTGTTAGGATGTGATCTGAAAGCTGGATCCCTTGAGGCAGAAATGTATTACCAGTGCTGACTAAGGGAGGTGGTAGTGCATGCATTCAACACCCCAGTGTTGTGGAGACTTGGGTTCTGCAATATGTTGGTCTTGCCATCAAGGTCTTAATGCCAGAAAGCTTGTCAGGTACAGCCTGTGTAATAAATAACATGGTGACCAAGTCTACCTTCTTAAGGTAAACCAAAGTTTTTACAGTTTTACAGTTTTTGCAGTCTTTTGATCTACTTCAGATAAAAACATGGAATATGGTATATTTTTGTTACATAGTTTATTTGTATAGCCTTCATCTGGAGTATTTTGATTAGTAAAAAACAACCCTCTAGTCTAAACTCTGATCACTTGTCCTGTGCTTAATGCACTTGGAGTTTTCTGAATGAAAGAGATGACAGGGAGAGCTTTACTCTCAGGATGAACTAAGAATCTTTCCAACTCGGGGATCTCCTGGCATTAAGCATTTCTAAGCATGTACTCAAAACTTTCCCTTTTTAACAGCTTCCAGTTGAAGATGACATTGATCTCAGTGATGTGGATCTGGATGACTGGGATAAAGATGAGCTGTGAGATCTTCAGGAAACTTCTTTTCTTGGGAGAGACTGCTCAGCAGTTTGCAGCCTGGATCACAATCAGACAGATATTTCAGTGGCCTTTTTATGGAGAAGTAGCACATGACACACTGTGCTGTTGGATGCACTGCAGCAGTGGACTGTACGCATCTCAAGAAAACATTGCAGAAATTCTATGAATTGTCATAACCAGTAAACTTGATTGTATTCTGTGTAACAAATATTTTGAGGACAACATGGATATTTCTTTGGAACATCTTGGGTTTTATTTTGTTGATAATGTGCTGTTTGAGTGTTACTGGAGGCTGTTAGTGTAACCAATTTTAACTGTAATTTTTTTCATGGAGGTGGAACCTGCTCAGCTTCTGTTTCAATTAAAGAATAAAATATTTTTTGACACACAGTGTTAGTCTTGTATAGAGTAAGAAAAGTGCACATAGTACAAGCAGTTCCATTTTGGATGACTCTTGAAAGTGAACTGTAGAGTAGAGGTTTGTGCAGAGGGCAGTCCTAAACCACCTCCTTGCTGTGAGATCTTGACAGTTTTGCCTAAAGCCTGGTAAGATGGACAATCTTAGTTTAAATGCTCTTCAGTCTTCCTTCTCCTATTCCTTCTCAGGGGCTTTCTCTTTATTTGTGCCAGACTTCATAAGATCATTAATATAATGGAAGTGGGGTTGCTGCTGCAATGAGAGATGCTGGGAGCAGTTGGTCTTTCCCCTGGATTAGTAATGAAGCTAATCTGTGTTCTAGGGCATAAGGATTTCCAGGTGCTAACAGAAAACCACCCTGGCGCTGTCTCCAGCAAATTGGGTGATATTTCTTCACTTCCCATCTGGCATTGTTTTGATCTGAAATTGCTATTTCCTTTAGAAGGGGAATCAGGACTGTGAATAGGGACGGGTACTGCTGCTTTTTTAATAAAAATACTATTATTTTATTGCTCTCCATGTCTTGTATATTGGTGTCTAGTGAAGTGACCCTGATGTGATCAGCTTGTTTATAAATAATGAATGAAAGAGCTGAAAGATTCCCCTTCTTTCAAGGAAATAACATAATACGGATATTTGTTATCTGGTGTCTGTAAGAGATTGCCCATAGCTCATCCCTGTGAAAGGCAATGTTGGAACCATGGGCAGCCAGCAGTAACTGCTAATTCTGTGCAGATGTGCTGCAACTCTTAAATCACCCCAGCAGATGAGCTGTAATGGAACTGCTAACTGAAATATCTTTGCAAAAATTAAACTCATGAGTACTTGGGACTGTAAGTCATGGTAAGTTCCACAGCACTTTTGAGGATCTTTCCTCTTCAGCTTTTGGGATTTTTTTTGTTAAATTAAAGGAACTTTGGGCTTTGCTCTGATGCTTTCTACTTTTTCTGTTAGGATTTTTTTTTAAGTTTGCTTTGTTAGAAAAAAGAGGACTGTGTACACCTAGTAGATCCATTAGCCACCACACTTTTTCAATTGTTTTATTTCAAGTCCAGTAGATATTCCATCTTTGTAATTTACCAAAAAAAAAAAAATAAATACTACCATAGTACCTCTGCCTCTGAAATATGTTTTTGTAAAACTATGAGTAAGAGAACTTACATTGTAGTCACTGTAAAAATTACTAGAAGTGGTGGGAAGATCATCCTGCTACAGCATCTGCATTTTAATTTGCCTTTCAGCAGCTAAAGATTGTTTTACAGTAACATGAGAGTCTTGAAAATTAATAGACGAAGCTTGAGCAATTCTTCTTTAACTGCAGTCAAGAAGACTGAGGTCAATCTTGAAATAGACATAAGGATAGTATTCTTGATTACTCAGTTGTAACCCAGGGATGTCCATGCCAGGCTGCAAAAGGAAGTAATGGTTTTAGTACCAGTAAACCTGTGCAGTCCCAAGCTCCAGGGGATTGCTTTTGTGCTCCTTTCCCACAGGTGCAATGGAGCTTTGTATGTGCTGTGCTTAAGGTGGGGAATTCACCACAGACAATATGCTCTGCTGCTTGTTTTAGGCTGCCTAATGTAATTGAGAATTCATGCCTATGCTGTTATGAACTTGTAGCATTTTAGAGTGCTTCAGCTCTACAGCAACTCATCTCTGTCCTCACTTCATGCAGTAGGACCTGTGCTTGCTGGTTTTAGGCTGTTTTGAAGGCCTGCTAGCTCATTTATTGCTTTAGGCTGAATTGTTTTGAATTGTAATTCAGGATATGGGGAAGGAGTAAACAAGTACTGCTTCTTCTTGAAGATCTAGGTTATTTATGAATGACAGCCTTTTACAGGGGACATAGGCATCACAGTCCTAAGATTTAGTTCCAAATTAATTTTTTTGCTTGTGTTGATCTGAATGTTTATAGTAGATTTTAAGCATTTTACATAGAGGAGTGGCCATAATTGAGCAGACCTATTTTGTTCTGGTAGCTGTGGACATCAGATGCTTCAACAGAAAATGCAGGGAATCTCTCAGCATCTTCATCATAATCTGAGCCTACCCTAATCCAGTCTGTAACCGATTGGGATTAGAGCTGCATCCAGGACTCCTATCATTGCAAGATGTGAGGAGATGCATGCTTTAACCCCAGGACAGTGGGTTCAGTTCAGGACAATTCATTTGGCTGAAAGAGGCTACAGCAAGTGCACTTGTAGTCCAAATACATACATCCATTATACTTGCTGCTGCAACTTCATCCAGGTGTTTGAAGACCAGGTTCAGGACGTCTCTCAGGCGCTTCACAGACTTCCTATTTGGCTGCAGCAGCATTGCTTGGAAATTCACAGGGAGGCCATACCTCAGAACACAACATACGTGATCATCAGCTGGGAAGGGACACAGCTGTCTGCTCATGCCCTTCTCCCTCCTCAGCCTCCAGGCATGCCCACTGTGGTGTGTTGCAGAAACAATGCTGCCTCTTACTGGAAAGCATTTCCTTTTAGAAGCCAAAAGTCAACTAAATAGTGTCTTTTTGTCTTCCCCTTCCCTGTAAGTGCCCCCAAAGAATCGTTTTTCATCAGATTTGTATGTCACCTTTTTTGTGGACACCTGTATTGTCCCCTGTGAGCTCCTGGAGTGAAGTGTGTAAGGCACACACCTCGAGCAAGACAAAACAAGGTGTGTAAGGATTCCTCCCACAAAGGAACTGCCCCAGGAAGACAGCTGTACATTTTGACTTCCCCAGGAACCTCTGCCTGCACTCTGTGTTTACTCACCTCAGCACAGATTCAACAAAAACTCTCAAGGCTTTCACATGAATCCAAGCAACAAATGCTTCACTGAAATTCACCTTCAGCCAGCGCAGTAAGGGGCCCTGTGAGAACAGAACAGTGCTGTGATTCCCTCACTGAGTGAAGCAGCTCCAAAGCCAACACTGCCACTGAGGCCATCATGGGCTGCTGGGATAGTTCCCAGGCAGCCTAATAGTGGCTCCCAGTCTATTAGAAACTTGAGTCACCTTGGGCAAATCATGTTATTTTTTCCACACCCCGGTTTTAATGGAACTCACCAGAGACTGTTGGAACCATAAAACCATTTCTGAGAGAGGTGCTTATGCATGCTGGTAGCAAAGGCTGCCACTATGTGGGCCACCAACTCACAAGGTGCTACTTACATATTGTTGTTTCTTGTCAGAAGCTAATTTCATCAGCTCTTCCTTTTCACATTTCAGTTCCTTCTCATCATAATAAAATTCTCGAACCATGAACCTACAATTGAATGACATTTGCTCTCACAAGCCTTAGTCCAAGCAATATGCACACTCATTTCTTTTCTGCCGGGAGAAGCAGGTATGGGAAGTTGCTAGCCATTTAACAAGTTAAAGTATGTGGGGGGTGGGAGTTGAAATCACCCCTAGAAAGACAGCTTTCTGCTGTCAGCAGAATGAGAGCCAAAAGGGCAATTCCAGGATCTGTAACTTGGAGCTTAAAGAACAGGATCACTGATTTTGCTACCACAGCTCCTTCCCAACCTGCCCTCTCAGTGGATTTAGGACCAACAGCAACCCAAGCAGTCAAGAAGTCCTAAAACAAGTGATGGATTCAGCAAGCTGCACACACAACAAGCCTCACGTGATCCTTGTCTCTCGCTAGCTTGTCCTGCCCAGCAGTCAAGGCCTCTTACCTGTTCTCCCTGGCTTTAGCCTTAAAGTCATCCATCACTTTTCTAAATAGGGTCACAGTGAAGAGTCCTCCCTCTGCATCCTCAGCAATCATTCTGTGGGAGGGAAATCCACTGCTGTGATTTGACATGGCAAATCCCTCATCCCTTTTTTACCTACCTCACCTTCCCCTTTTGCAATTATTTTTTAGTTTCATTTATGATACTGAACAATGCCCTTCTTTTTGAAAACTGCTGTGACAGAAACAGGGAACAATGACTTCACTTGCACTGGCTACTCTATTTCAATGTAAAACTCAATTTGTTTAGTTCCTGAACCAACTGTAATACACACACATTCTGCCTGCCTGATTTTTCTGTTTCCTGGTATCATTCCCCCAACTTAACATGCACTTGTGTTTTTGAGACAGGCAGTAGGCAAGGCAGCTTCTTTCTCTGTGCTTTCCACCTTCTCCATTTCAGGTTATACCACTGTCAGCTCTTGTGCCCTGGACTGGATCTCACAGTCTGCATGAGCTGAGCAATGGAATATTTAAGTCCTGTGAAAGATTTTTTTTTATGTGAGGTGAAAGGATGAGTTAATATGGCTTTTTCTAGTGCAAATAACAGTATGCTGAATTATTCTATGCTACAACAGGAAGCAATTAAAAATGCAGATTTAGTTTTTCATCTTTTTATAAAGTACTTTCCATAAAGCTCTGTGATTACATGCGTCTGAACTATACCTCCATTAATATAATAAATTGCCTGTTTTACACAAAAAGAAGCAGCAGCCTGGTTGAAAGTAAAAAGGAATAGATTACTGGAAAAGGGAACAAGCTAATTGTAAAAACAATGACTTTTTCTTTCATCTGTACTTTCCTTCAACAAACTAAATTCTATTTGAATTGCAAATACGTTAATGTGGAGCCTATGCATTAGACCAGTGCTTTCCTCCAGGATCCACCAGTTTGAGAGGCTGAATCATGACAGGGATCGCTGAAACAAACACAGAGCTTGGAATTTCACTTACTTGGTGGAGCGAGGTACTACCATATCTGAGAGTGATTCATAGGTCTTCTGCCACTGTAGGTAGCTTGACCTTTGAGCAACACAAAAACAAAGCACAGTAAATAAATACTATTTACTGGAAAGCAAATGTTGATATATGTCGTTAATTAAGCTAATAACTTAGGTTAGAAGGGTTGAGTTCTTTGTGCTGGGTTATGTCATTAAGATACATTAAGCCTCTCCTATCCTTTCTTCTCCTAGTCACCAGCTGAGAAGATGCTTTCCTCAATGCTACACCCTCAGTCTTCACTTTGGATCTTGGCTTGAGGAAGGGTCAACATCAGTAAGCTGATGGTGGGAAGAACATGGCATATACTTCCAGACTACCCACACAGTATCCTATGCTCCAGGACACCTGCACAAGCTGCCCTGGTCCATGGGTAGGTGTGCTACATCTGATATGTGCAATCCCAGAGTTGATCTGGTGCTAGACTGCACTCCTGGTGAATGCCAACACTGTGAGAAAGGGAACAGGGGGATGGTAAGAGTTTGCAAAGAGAGAAGTCTCTTTTTAGTGTGAATAAACTCAGATAATGAAGTCAACAAACTTAGATAGCTTTTTGCAACCTGGTTTTCATAGACAGAAGAGTGATGGTGCTGTATGTGTGTGTTGGGACAGGGTTATATGGAAAGGAAAAGTTTCATGTAGGGCTCTGAGGAGAACATGGTGTAACTTCCCCACTGGTAACAGTCATCCTATGTATGGGCACTTACAAGGGCACAGATGGCAGAGAGAGACTGTGAGTTGAACAGGTCTAATTCCTTTTAGAAACTGGCTATGCTGCTGTAAGCATTTCTTTTAGCTCACACTATTCCTATCAGGAGACTGAGAACCCACTAGTAACCACGGAAAAACCTACATGTTAATTGTCCTGCTCTAACTTTGGCACAGTCTTTGTCTCTCTCTTTTGTGCTAGCACTGCTCTTGGCAGAAACTGTTCTTTCTTCTTTGCTAAGGGCTCTACCTGTGTCCCAGTCAGGGCACTCATGTGCTGCCCCAACCTGACCTGGTATCACCTGGTTCTGGAGCTTAGGCCTGGGACTCAGTGCCACACGGGGTGTGTGCACACACTGTTGTCTTACTTTGGCACCACGACGAGCAGCGTGATAAGATACTCGGAATTCAGAACAAAGTCTTCTTTGTGCACAATGTCTGCCAGGGTCCGAGTCAGCAGATTTCCCCTACGGTGAAGAAGACAAAGTAAAAATAACAGTAGCAGGAACTCCTCAGTGGAACATTGGAGGCATTGTGCTGTGGGTGGAAATGCTAACAGTATATACTGGGGTAGAAGAAAGCCCAGAAGGACGTGGCTAAAGGACACAGCTACACTTCTGAAATGGCTGTTTCATTATTTTTACTACAACTAAAAGAATCAAAAAGTAACTAATACTAAGGACACAATAGTGGTGACTAGCAGGAGGCCAGTTTATGCCCTTTATATAAAATTACACCGTTCTGCTGCTGTAAGGATGTAAATACTTGGGAAGTGCATATCTGCTCCCAGTCATTGCCACATCTTGTGGGAAGCACCTGCTCTCTCAGGAAGCCTGTTGAACTGCTTGTGTGACCCTGCTGCAGGGAGTGAGCCATGTAAGTACAGACCTAAGCCATCACAGCAGCCTGGCATTCCTGGTCTGCTGTGGGCAGGCACACTGAGATATTTCCTGCTGAACAGCAGCAGGAGCAGTAGTCAGTCACAGGTGCGACCTGCAGGAGACTAAGCCCACCTGATAACATTAATTCCTAGGACATGTAGGTAGCCAGGGCTGGCTATATAAGGCTGGAAAGCACCAGGTGTGAAGAGATGCTGCACTCCCTGTCACTGGGCAGGAGTGAAAAAGGACCTAAAGTAGTAGTTTTTGGTTTGAGATTCACTGGGCCAGTCTAAATATTAACTAATTGGCTAGTTATTTTGCTAGATATTTGTTCAACCCAAGTTATCTGGCACTGTAGACACCAGAGTTATCGGAATTTAAAGGTGGATGGAATGCTGACAGAAGATTGTCCCCTGCCATGAGGTCTCCATTCTTCTCCCTCCTCATGTTGCTGGAGCCCTGGCCAGCAGGCTGCCAGCATGGTTGCGGTGTCAGGCAGCCACCTGTGCCCTGTGCCTAATCCTGAGTAGGAACAGTGGCACATATGAGCACGTGTCGGGTGAGGGCTTGCACAGCATCATCTAAGTTTCTTTAATTTACTACTTACTGGATTTTACCAATCTCCCCAGTGATATCCTAGAAAAAACCCCAGGTATCAGCGCTGACATAGGCAAAGACCATAAGCAGATGAAGACAGGAGAAAGAACATTTGGGAAGCCCGAGCAGTGCATTACCTGAACTAACAGAAGGAAAGAAAGAAAACAAAAATATAAGTGGTATGCTGGTGAGGTGCAGGATCAAGTAAGATAGAGCTGTTTCCAATGGGAGCTTTGCAAATGCTGCTCAGAACATGGGGCACAGCTCCATGTGGCAAAGGAATCCACCAGCTGACACAGTCACATCAGGGCAAAACAGTTGACTTTTTCCAAGACTGCCTGCTCACACTGTGAATAAAATCCTACTAGGAACTTAGTCTCCCTGAGCTGATTTTGAAAATATGCTGACCACACCAGCTATCCCACCACCTGTTTTCACTGGGTCTCTGAATGCTCAGCATGTCCCAAAGGAAAAAAGTTGTTCCCACCAGAACACACATGGTCCACTGCACAGCAATGAACACACTGCACAGCTGTGAACACACACTGCCCTCATTTCAGCCATGCAACAGCATCCCCAGTGCAAAATACTTACATTGTTTTCTTCTCCAGGCTTTGCAAATTTCCTTTAATGTTGTTGTACGCAGCTGATCGGGTCTTTAGGTCTGCTTCTATTTGAGTCACTTGCTAAAACAAAGTGAAAAAAGGGAGTCAGTGCAGTGCTTGAGGCCTTGTTCTCACCTTCATCCCACTACTACGGCACCTTAACACAGAGACACAGCTGCCAGCTCCCCTAAAATCACCGAGAGAGAGCTTGGGGCCAGAGCTCCCCTGGGGCAAAGGCCTCTGCAGAAAGTAGTGTTCAGTCAACTGTTGATGTTGGTGTGCTAGAGCTGTACCTAAGGGGCAAGTTCATGGTTTTATTTGTTACCTACACTGAACAACAACACATCATGCCTTTCTGACTGAACTGATAATGTAAATAATTCATTCAGCCTGAAGGCATTTGATTTGTCAGACCAACAATTTCACAAAAAACATCTCCAAAGTGGAGAATAATATGACACTATATGAAAAGAAAAAAGAAAATTACAATGAAGGGGATTAAAGTGCAGAAAACATATCAATGAACTCTAGTGAATCTGATAAAGTGCCATATACTTACAGACTGAATAGGTTTCAATATATGTATCATTATTATTGCAGTAGAAATTAAAATAATATCAACTGCTTCAGTACAAAGTGTGTGCTTCTGAGCTTGTTCCTGCCCAAACCAAAGGCAAAGCTCCCACTGACTGCCATGAGAGAAAGAATCACAACCAGCCAAAAGAAATGCTTCCCCATGCTGACATCTTAAAATCATGAGTACAATTTACCTTTGTTAATGCTTCTGATATATTCTTCAGCGGCTGCTTTATGGGATATTTGGCCATGTCCCACTCAAACCGTGTCAAGTAGCTAATTAGGTCAACTGAAAATGGAAAGAGATGCATGAAAGCAGATAGTGTATTAGATGGCAGGTCAAGGTTTGAAAAGTAGTCCCCACTATAGCTTAGGCATAGCTTTGATTAACTTTAGAGTGTTAACTAGAAGCCCACCTCTCAATTATTACAGAGATTTTATCTAGAGCAAATATCCACAGATCCTATGCCCAATCTAATCAACTTCTTAAACGTCCCCAAACTTAAAAGTTAAACCAAAAATCTTTTCTGCATTGCACCTAACAGTACAGAAGAAGTGTAAAATTATCTGTATCAGTGGGACACAGCAATGTACAGCTATTCTTCTTCACAGTAAAACAGTTTTGTGAAATCTCAGTCTTGATTTCTGCAATATGCCTGAATTTAATCCCAACAACAGCTATCAGAAAAATACTTTGTGCCGAGGATCAGCAGTAATATTCAGGGTTGCTGAGAGCTTGATCAAAGGTATTAAAAGCATAGCAGATGTCACTTCTCTGTGATTCAGTCAAAAGCTCACTAGAACTCACACAAATGCAGGTGCAATGAGGAATTCCTCATAGACTTTGCACACAGAGGTCTCCATTCCATACAAAGCTAGAGACTATATAATAGATAAATCCAATCACAGCATCCAAGAACCAAAATTCACATCAAGGGTCTGTGCATGCAACCCCCAAAACAAGGCACCCTTGGACCACAGGAACCCAGGGCTTCCTTCCAGAATGAAGGGGAAATGAATACATACAACAACCAGCCCCTAGAACAAGATTTTCCTGTTTCACTGTTTGAAGATCAAGGGTTCTTGATGTTAGAAAAAAGTTAGGCTTAGTACATTATGGTACTCAATAAGGAATTCTCCTCCAGCAGCTCATTAAATCAAACAGCTCTTTGTCTGAGTCCTGAGGGCCTTTGGATGCTGAACACACCACTACACAGTGCTCTTGTAGACCTTTATAGGATGGAGCAAAGTCATGCATCCTGCCACAACAAGATGGGCTGGGACTGCCCCCCAGAAGGTTAGGGAGACAAGGGGAAGGCAGAAGGCAGGGTCTCTAGGTCTAGACAAAGAAGCCAGAAGCACTGTCACCTAAAGGGTGGGCTACCTTCCAGACCAGGAGGGTAAAAATGGAGAATGTCTGGGAAGTTGCTCTAAGGTGATAGGGAACAAAACAAGCTCAAGGTGCCAAGTAAAAGGACATGCATGTTGGGGCCCTTCAGTGTTCAGGGAGTGAATTCAGTCCCATAGCAAGGTTTGAGCACAATTTCTTATGGTCTACTTTGAGGTTTAGAGGAAAACTTTATGAACCAAGATGCAGGAGAAGGAATGTGAAAAACTGTGTAATTGCCATACTACCAGGTTGAGGGTACTCTGCAGTCTCATGTGATACTGAACACCCTTGGCAGGAGAGCACTATCCTTTCCATGGGCTTCTCTCACCCCACAACAGAGTCAGTTTACCCTATTAGATTTCCAAAGCATGGAAAGTCTTATGTTAGGAGAAATAGGCTTCTTAGCAAGAGATAAACTGCCTGGAAGGCAGAGAGCACTTGCCTTGGCAGTGTTCTCCCCCTCTTTCAAAACCACAGCTCTGTCAATGTCCCCCACATCCAATGGACAAGAGTCATAGGGCAAAGATCCAACCCTTCCTGCTAATATCTGATCAGGAACAAGCAAATTCTCCTGTACAGGGAGGGTGTAGAAAAGGGGCAAAACTGCAGAAGATTGGGAGAGCTATGACACAGCTGCTGCATGCACAGCTCTCCGTTGATGCTTGCTCGTGATCTCTGTGGGGAAGGCAGAGAGGTCAAAAACACTTCAGCAACAAAGTTCACACAGCATTTCAGCATGGGGTACAGAACACAAAGATTTCACCCTGCTGCCTCTCTTCTAAGCTTGTGTGCGTAGGCTTTGCAGACACAGGCTCTTTAAAGGCAGATACTGACCTATTTATAGCTGAAGAGAGATAAAAGTTCCCTGAAGAACTTCACATGGCCTTTCTATCCTCACATTTCTTGAATCTCAGCAGCATCCAAATGCTGGCCAGTTGAGCACAGCATGAGTTCTCAGCCAGGTTTTTCAAGCTCACTTCTGAGTGAGCTTGCCAGTGCTAGCTGGCACTGGTGCAGGTTAGTTAAGCAGCCTAACCTTGGGGATGGCACAAACTACTGTCAACACACTAGCAGAGCTGTGTTTAAAATGCCAAGCAGCCCCAGCACCCTGATGCTCCCGGAATGGCATCCCTCATTTATGGAACCTGTCGAGTCACTTCCAAAAGGCTTCACAAAGCTGCCCACCCCGGACAGCTGATTCCTACCAGCTCACAGCTGCCCAGGGAACCCACAGCCTGAATGTCTCATAAACTAACTTACACACCCAGCTCTAAAATGCAATGTTAAATACTTCCTCTCCAAAACACTTCATTCTTCAAAATTGTTATTTTTCCCATTTTGCTTTGTTTTGGGCTTACGATAAAGAATGGAATTATCCCACCACTTACCAAATTTTAATATTAATTTAGGTTTAACATTTCCATAAATGGATGAAAATTTGGTATGGATCTTTGAAGAAAAGCTTTACTTTCATTTCAAGAAAGGTTGTTTATGCTGTAATGATATATTAAAAGTTTCTATATTACACAAGCACACATTTCCCTCTATAAGAGAGAAATTTGCATGTGGCTGCTTTCAACCATTGTCCACTGGAAAGTTGAGTGTCTGTGTATGTGTGTGTGTGCAAGTTCATGTAACTAAAAGTGATGTATTTTTTACTACTTTGCAAATTTTTTCCTACAAATATAGTAAAAAACTTTTTAGACACACAGCCACGACCAAACTGTTTTGGGGGTTATATACAAGTGAGCTACAGTCAGCGTTACTTAAAATCATCTTGGTATGGTCGAACAGTATGAAACAGGACCACACAGCAAGAAATTGTGTCTTATAATTTTGTTTCTGATTTCACAACCTCAAGGAAGTCTTCAACTTTATAGTTCTTTTTCTAATAAGAAAGGGAAGGAGGAAGAATTGGTACAGTAAAGTTGCTGATGCTTATGAAGACTGACACTGGAATATATTAGGGGAATCCTCATATACTAAAGCTGACTTCATTTTTTAAGACGCAGTCAATAATTTTAAAAAGGTTAATGTCCTAATTCAATATGATTTGTTTAGATGACCAAACCCAGACAGAGGAAATTAATAACACATGCAAGTAATTTCCATATCCTTCTAATACAACACATGCAAAGCTGATAGGGGAAAAAAATGGTGTAAAAAGGGGAAACAAAAGAATTAAACAAAACCTGTTGTTACTCAAGTCATAGGGATATCGTGATCAAGCTACGAGGTTGTTACTTGAGAAATCCATCGTAACCTGATCACTGTATCTCTACAACCAGACCAAGACTTGTGTCTAGCACTAATATACACAAATGCATGCATGCAACACCACCACAACCATCAGTTCTCAACATACTTTGGAGACATTTCATTTTATCCTTTAGCCCTGAAACACAGTAAGTGGGATTATTGTATTTCTTGAACAGTTGCACCCATCAAACATCAGTTTTATATAATTCAAGGACATTTCTAAAAGAACTTCCTCCCCATCCTTTACTAATACAGGTCTGAAGTACAACATTGCAGAAAAGGGAAATGGAGTGTACACTCTTAGTTTATCCAAAAGCATTATGCTGCAAGTCTGTAATCAGCATGCATACCACATCCAATTTTGTTGTATTTTTCCAGAATAACTGGGGTATGCAAATTACTGACAGATCACTGACAGTTGACACACAGCCATACAGAATGAGATTTAGGTGCCCTTAAGAAGTCAAGCCCAGTCAGGGCACAGAAATGTGCTAAGTCATGTTAGGAGTGAACAAGGATGCCTCTTACTTTCATCTTCACTCCAAAGTTAGCTTCTGCTGAGAAAAATGGGAGCAGGCTAGACATGTTCTTATAAAATGTTGCTGATGGTTGTCCTTTCTAAAGTGTGTGGGTTTCAATTCCACATATTCATATTCTGAAGCAAGCAAAAGCAGCATCAATGCATTTAAACCCCCACATTCACAGCACCTACCTCCATTGGCCAGAAGGTTTTCCTGGACTTTATCTTTTGAGTCTTCCATAACTTCTCCTATGTACTGGGCTATTTTCCTTATTACACTTAAAAGAGAAACTTTGTTAGTGAAGAAACAAAATTATTACAAAACAAATTCACAGTGATCTGATAAACACAGAAATGCCCAAATAAAACACTTCTGAAGCAGAGCAGGTTAGTTTGCAATTCAAATGTTGAAAAATAAAAAATCTAGGATACAATGCATAACCTTTAAATACACTGATCTTGGCAAAAACATAGGTAACATCCTTTTGCCTGTCCTCTGGACTTACAAAAGATCAAGATTCAGTCTTCTGTACACTCGTTAAACACATAGCAGAAACCAGAAGGCAAGAAAGGCGAGAAACTCATGTTTAAAACCCCCAAGGAAATGAAGGGAAAGGAGATTACATACAGACATTGACTGAAGATCTGTTCCATAGGATGCTAAAAAAGTCCTTAGGGTTCACTGAGAAAAGGTTCTCAGAAAATACTCAAGGGAAAATAGCAGTGTTATCTTGCTTGATGGGGATATTTTTCTTACTCCTTTTCTTTACAGGACTCTTTCTGTCTTCTCTTTAAGCATGGTGAAAAAGACATTCCTTTAAGGTGTAGGAGAACTAGATTCAAATCCTTCTGTCCAATTCAGAGTAGTCATTTGTAGAGAGACTCTCCTAGAGAACACTGTCTCCACTGTGCCACTTATTCTTTGCTTATTTTAAGAAATGGATTAATCAAGTCCGTCTAGCAGTAGCTCCCCTTGTCTCTAGTCAAAGCACCTGTCTCATACAGGCTGAGAGACTTTCTGGTTATTTCAGTATCCTTCCGCACTCAAAAATATTCACAGAATTTGGCCTGCAGTTCCCTAGCTGTCCTAGGTCGACTACACTTTGTAAAAAACCCAGCAGCTACAAGGTTACTGCCTGACCATTATACTAGCAGAGACATGAAGTGGACACAATCCTTGGCATTGTGACAGAGAGTGTAACAGCAGGCTTCATTTCTGCTTAATTTATCTTTCCTTACTGAGGGGAGACTACTATAGCTGCAGATGAGCTGGAGACTGAAAGGGCATCTACAGTGTTTGAACAAGATGTGTTGTTGTGACCAATCCTGTGGTTTTCAAGAGCAGGAAAGGGACTTTGGGCCAGATATAGATACTAGGAATGCATCAGAGAAGAGGATTTTTCTTTCATGCTCTGCAAAGCAATTGCATCTATCTCTGTTATTGTGAAGAAACTTAGAGTCTTGGGAAAGGTTTTCCAGTCCTATGACAGATAGGTAAAATCAGATTTCTGATGTTGTCAAGAATGCAGCATTTAAAATTTGATCTGTTTGGGGTAAATTCAGTCTGAAGAAGAGAAGATCTTCTTGTCACCTTTCAGTATATAAAGGGCTCTTATAAGAAAGTTGGTCAGAGGCTTTTTACCAGTGCCTATAAGTGACAGGACAAGAGCCAACACTTTTAAACTAAGAGTAGATTTTGACTGGACATAAAAAAATAGATTTTTTACTGCAAAGGTGATGAGGCACTGGCACAAGTTGCACAGGGAAGTTGTGGATGTCCAGTCCCTGGAAGCATTCAAGGCCAGGTTGTATAGGGCTTTGAGCAGCTTGGTCTAATGAAAGATGTTCCTGCCAATGGCAGAAGGTCGGAACTAGAGGATCTCTAAAGTACCTTTTCAACCCAAATCATTCTTCTCATGACCCTGGACAGGCACAGTTCAGAGTGCCTGTAGGAGGAATCTGTACCACTGTGCTCCAGTTCACATCCCTTTCTCAGAGCTGCTGCAGATTTTACCACCTGGCTGCAGCCCCGTAGGGACCCAGCAGCAGATGGGGGTTGCTGGAATACAGCATGTGTTGCCCACACTCAAGCTGTGGGGAGCTTGAGGGATCCAGACAGAGGTTCCCTGACAATTGCAACCTTGCCAAGCACTTCTGCAAATTTCAGCTTGTAAATACAGCTGGTTTTTGTCTCCTTCACGATGCTCAGAGAGCCCAAAGGAACTAGCAACAAGACAGTGTTGGTAAAACCATAACAGAAGGCTAAAGACATTATAGAGAAAGTAGTTCAAAGGAACATGTGTAAAACAGGAGCTTCTCCAAAGGGCCTGAGCTGTTTTCATTATTCTTGAGTGCATCTGGTGGCTGACCTGACAGGTGGGAGACAGCTCTGGCCTCTCTCCATGGATACAAAGGGTGGGACAGGTGTGTGCTCTCATGCACCTGACAGTCCTACCTGCCCAGGCAGGGCTTGGCTCTCTTCCCACCCACACATCCCGTGGTCCCTGCAGCAGGATACAGCCACATTATGTATAATACACTGTGCCAGAGGAATGTTCTCCAGTCCTGCCTTAGCCTCTGTGCGCATCCTGTGACATGCAAGCGGGATTCACTCACCCAATACACTTCCCGTGCAAAGACAGAACCCACCCCCTCCACACCACTGATGTCTGGGACAAATGACAGGAATCAGACTCCTGGAGGAGCCCCACTGACTACACTGACATCCAACAATGGGAAGCTTTCACAGACAACCATCAGATTTCTGCCTTTAGATGAGATGAATCCCATCTTGAGCAGATGTCATGATCAAATGATGCATTATAAAGACTTTCAGCAAAACTGCTTCAAGAAGTAGTAATAAAAATCTATAAAGGGAATAACTCCATTTAACCTACTATTATGTCTTCAGACTGTGATGTTTTGCCTCTGCAATCTGATTGCAACCCTGCCATGTCATTAGCTTCCAAAAAAAAAAAAAAAAAAAAAAAAAAAAAGTCTAGCACTCTTTAAGTGATACTGAGAAAGAAAGGGTACCACCCACCAGGCCTCTGAAATACCGCAGGGAGCAGAAGTCCTGCAATCAGAGGCCACTCCCAAGTATGCCACTGACCGAGGAGCAGAGAGAACCCCCGGGTAAGAGTGACCCAGGAGACTGCCAGCTTTTGAGAGAGCTCCATGCTACCACAGGATGACATGGAAAAACACTCCTCCTCCCTGTGTAAATAAATAATAAAAGTATGTGGAAACAATAGCTCCTGCAAACTCTTGCCCCTTCTCTGCTGTCCTGGCAGGAGGCAGTGCTGACAGGTTTGTGCTGCCTGGCTTTACTGGCAGCTGTGTTTATCCAGCAACAGTTCAGCAGGCAGCTCTTTCACAGGACCAGGAATATAAATGCTCAGGTCATCTGAAGAAGACTTGTAACCCTCTGGATGCCATTTACTTCAACCAAGTGCGAGTGCTTGGCATTTTAACCCTTGAATCACAATCTAGACATAAAACCTGAGGGATTTATTTAATACAAAATTCTTTTGTATGTCCTTGTGGGACTCAATCCGCTAATACCTTTGATTATTCTGTTATTTTCTGTTACTACTTGAATGTTACTACTCTAATGCATTTTTCTTATTTTTCAAAACCTCTTTCTTATATTTAAATCTTAATGGTTACCTATCTTGACAGGCAAATGAGACAAACAGGAAGAGTCCTTGCCTCAGCAGATTACAGTGGAAGGGCCTCACTGACCCTCTTGCTCCGTGCCTAGAGCCCCTCAGAGGGTAAGAGTCATTACTGGCATTAAAGGGACAATTAGTGGAGTAAAGTGGGGTTCAGCTTGAGCAAGCAGCTGCATCGTGCCAGCAAGTACAGACAAAGATAACAGAAGGAGTCAGTGAGCCTAAGGAGCTCTGATGGATATTTCACTTCTAACTGCCTTCCATGGTCTTACATGGATTCTGCAGTCAGCTTTTCAGAAGTCCTAACTCTTCATAAAGCTGGGAATTAGATATGCCTTTCTGAAAAATCAGTTCTGATGATTTCTGGAAGCCCTCAAACCCAGATCACACAGTTGCTTCCTATCTGCTACCCTGACTGGAGACACAGAATCACAGAATATTCTGAGTTGGAAGAAATCCACAGGGATCATCAAACACTTTCCATTAGAACAGACAGCATGTATTGGCACCGTCTCTCCCCAAATTTGCCCCCATTTCCACTTCCTCAAGAATTTCTGCAAGTGAAGAAGAAGCTGGAACATGTTACAAAGAATATGGGGCAGCATTTTTTGCAGGGTCACAATGGAGATGGTTTTGTTGATAAATTAAGTTGGTCTGTCTTGCTTAAAGTCACAGAAAAGCAGTATGGTTTAGTTTTAGGTAGTCCTGTGAGGAGCAGGGTGCTGGACTCAATGATCGTAATAGGTCTGTTTCAACTCAAGATATGAATCATATTCTATGATTCTAAAAGATCAATCTTGTGTGCAACCCAGAATTATCTATCAGATGCAATCATTCTAATACAACCCTTATGTAGCAACAGTACAATCAGAAAAAAAAAATGGAGAAATGTATTCTAGCAGACCAACTTTTACCTGAACTGCCTAGCATAGATGCAAACAGTTTATATCAGGGTTTCTGTATATCTTTGCAACTGCTACACAAAGATCTATGAAAGGATTGAGCATATTTAGACAAAAGAAAATGCTCATCAGTCCGGATTGGGAGAAAAAAGGCAAAAAGATCCAAAGCTAATGCATGTCTCTGTGACCAAAACTACATGTGAGATAAGCTGCCAAAGCAAAAAAATAGAACAAAGCAGAAAAACCCAGCAGTTTAAATCTTCACTGTCTTAAAGTCTACCTTGTGCCATATACTATCTCAAAATCTGGTATATTCTCAGCTTGCTGTACTACATCATTCTTTTGTACACCCAGGTCAGTTTGTCCCAAAAGACAAACTTGCCAATTGTCAGCAAGCAGATCATGTGAGTCTTTGCTTAATTAGGTTTGATGCAATATGAGTCAATATTCTCTTTTTTAAGGAGTTTAAAAGCCTGAGAGGGAGAGGTCTGGACTTCATTCAAAAGAATATAATCCTTAAAAGTCATCTATCTAGTTGAAAAGGGAGAAAAGGTTCAATAGAAATATTCTGTCAAAACAAAATCAGGAAGGGCTTCACATTCTCTAAGTGTTGTTTTATCAAGTTTCTGGATGAGGTGGGAGGATGTTCTTTAAAACAAAAACAAAAGCACAAAACAGAATGAAATAACCCCACAACCCACCATCTGAAGCAGTTTCCTTATGAGAAACAGCTTCCCTAGCAGTGCCATTTGAATGGATTGCTGTGCTGACAAAGCTACTATTCAGCTAAATTTTAAGGAATGATCCTTACTTTGTGATAACTCCATGACAGTCAACACAGGGGTTAAACAAAGCCTAATCACTTTAGTCCAGTGGTAGTCCAGGCTGAACTGAGTCAGACCGAGGTGAACGCAAGGACATATCATCCCATAAAAACAATGACATTTCTCATTTGTAGGTGGTAAATAAGATCTATTTTACCTTTCAGCAAAGCTATCAAGTTTTCCCAACTCATCTGACAGACCAACAAGAGCATCCAGTGTCCCAACCTGTGTAAAAGATGAGAATTAGGTGAAAGATCCACAACTCTGTCTAAGGCTTTTGTAGGCAGAGACTTAAGGAGACTGACTTGTCCTCAGTATATGTGAATTCAACAGTTTGGCAGACCTTTATTTACTTGGTGGAAAATAGTAGCAATTCCTTTACCCAAGAACTAGGGCATAAAAATCCTTTTCCAATAAAGGAAAAAAGTATGTGTAGTCTCAAGATTACACATCAGTGTCTTTCTTCCTGTTTTCACTTCATCCTCTATCATCAAGCTGCATAGAATAGTCTTTAACCAGACAAAACAGTGACTGGAAATGCACACAAATAATGCACATATACAAACAAGTCAGATGTACTGAGAAAACAAAGGGAAGCAGCACTTATTCAAAAGGGGGTGTCTGTCTGTGTTCTCTGTTATTACCAAAGCAAGTCTCTCACAATGTCATTTCTGACCAACATCTGCTTTTTGAATCACTGTCAGTCATAACCCCGTATTTATGGTATTGCAGCATATTGCCAAACCTTTTCGTGTAATGTTGCCAGCTCAATATTGTGTAGGGTCAATCTAAGGGAGAAGAAACAAATTTTATGTAGAACAAATAGGATGTGAATGGGCATCTTCAGATACTCCAAATGCTTTACCTCCTTCAACATAAGAAGACTCTCACCAACCCCAGTGGGGTAAGGTCCACAGATGGTAAAAATAAGGTCCATGGATGATAAAAATCATATCAATCTCAGGTGTGCATACAAAAAAACAACAGGCTTTTATCTGTCAGTAATCTTGCTGCCATGGCTGTGGATAGTCAGCATTAGCAATGCACGTTGTACCATGCTGTATTACTTTGATGACTAGGAGCAAATTGTACATGGAATGCAATAGATCAGTTATTTAACATCTCAACATATTCATAGATGAATATGTCATGAATAACATATTCAACAACTCATGTTCCTTATACGTGTACACTTCCAATGTGAAGCTCAGCTTCAAGCACAATTACTTACTTCTCTCTGATTAATTTTCAGTTGACTGAACACAACTCATCCCCCAACCACAGTCTCCTTCTACTGTCTGCACATTATCCCAAATGATAAATTCCGTATTTATCCCAAATTTAGCCCTGGCTAATGCTGCTGTATTGCCCATACACAAACCCCTTCCTCACTTACCTTTAAGTCTGGAATATGGAATTTACTGTTGCTGGAGAGGTTGGATTTAGATGTCACAGTGTTCATTCTCTCCCATGCCTGCAGATTTGTTTTGTCTCCCGGGGCAGAAATTAGCCAGAACTCTGACATGATCTAGTATTTTCCCTTCACTGCTGGTCACTGTAGAAACTCAAAGCAGGTAAGTGGCTAAAAGAGCACCACACAAAATGTGTTCTTCCCTAGGAACAGAAAGAGTTAGAACAGATCACTGATTTCTTTTCTTCAGAAACACCAGGAGAGTGAGTCAGTTCTGTGTCTCAGGCTGCAATGGAACATGACCTTCTCCAGAATGTCACGGAAAGAGTGTGGCTGTTCCTTCCTTCTCAGGATTGTTCCATCCAGTTTCTGCCTGAAGAAACGAAGCTTTCTCCTCCCCTTTTCCCTCCCAGCCTGTTCCATTTGCCTTGCACTTTAACTTCAGTGCCTATTGGGGAGCTTGGGGGCTTCACCGAACCACCCAAACGTAATAAAGAATTTCTGCTCGATAAATATTCTCTCTCAAATTGTTGGACATTTGCAAGAAAAAATGAAAGGAAGACCTCTGCTGAGCACAGAGGCTGCAAAAGATACCACTGGCAAGACGGAATTTTGCTCTTCTCTATGTTTTTTCTTCCCAAGATAGGGAAGTCCTATCTCCTCGATAGGAAGGAGCTGGAGGAAGCCAAGTCGTGGCGTACAGGGACGGTATCGGCAGAGCCACACAGATGGAAGTGTGGCGAGAATAGAGGCATAACTACTATGGTGCGAAGCAAAGAGATAAGGGCAGAAGAGCGAGTAGCTGGCACCAGACCGCAATCCTCCGTTCCTTCCCGAGAGCTCCCGCGGAGCATCCCCGCCGCACGCCCTCGCTCTCAGGTGTGCGGGACAGGGCAGGTGCGGCCCTCGGCCCCCGCCGTGCCCGAGCGCTGCCAGCACGGCTGTGGGGGGCTGCCGGGGCTCCGCGGGGCACTGCCCGCTGCCTCTCCTGCCCGCTGCCTCTCCTGCCCGCTGCCTCACCTGGCTGCTGCTTTACCTGGCCGCTGCTTTACCTGGCCGCTGCCTCCCCTGCCCCTGCCGTGCCTGCAGGCGCCGCTGCCCGTGCCCGCGCCGCTCCCGGCGGCTCCCGGCGGCTCCCGGCGCGGACATGCCCGGAGCGGCGGCCGGGCAGGGTCGGGGCGGAGCGGAGCCAGGCGCGGGGCGGCCGCCGCATCCACGGCTTGGGTCAGGGAGCTCCCGGAGCACAGGGGGCTGCTGCGCCTGGTGACCTAAAAGCTCTGTCACAGCTCTGACTAGGGCAGCTTCGCATCTTCTTGCTGTCTTTTAAACTGGCGCAAATAATGCAGACGCCATTTGTTTTTATTAAACATTGACTACCTTTAGCAAATCTGAAGGTTTTGGAATAATTAAAGAAACTTCTAAGAAACTCTTGTTTCCGGGACTTCCCTGAGTGCTTCATTTAACAAATATGCAGTGCAGGAGTCTGCAAAATAGTGATGCTTACATTCCTGGTGATGCTTCTTCCTTCATACGTAGCTGTGGCTTTTAGTCCTTACCAAGTCTTAATCTTACATTGCCATAAGCTTGGTTAAGACATTTGTGAGTATTTCACAGATTGTGTGGAATGATGTTCTCCAGGCATTTCTAATCCAGGCATGCTCTGAAGGTAACAAGAGTCTAAACACCCAG
Organism: Poecile atricapillus; assembly: GCF_030490865.1. Classification (NCBI taxonomy): domain Eukaryota; kingdom Metazoa; phylum Chordata; class Aves; order Passeriformes; family Paridae; genus Poecile; species Poecile atricapillus. Next base: position 14,990,010 of record NC_081251.1, read on the forward strand.
TACCTGCCTCTGAGAGGCATCTCTGCAAGAGTCAAGGCCCCTTGTTGGGGGTTATCCAGTTCTCATCTTCCAGCTGAGTGGTGCAATTCCTGTGCTGTCATCCAGCACTTAGGCAATCTCTGCTAATATTGGGGGCTTATTTTCTTCAAAAAATGGGGTATTTTTAACTCATGTTTCTCTGCAGCAAAAAGAAATTAAGTCCTTACAAGAAATTAAACAGAAGGATGCTCTTAGTTTTCCACACAACCTGTCATAAACTGAGAGGGTTTGAGATGCTGGGGCCAGGTAGGTCTGGTCATGCACAGAAGAGCTCTTGACACGTCCAAGAACCTTAAATGAAGACCCCCTAGAAGACTTAAGTGTCTTCAGCTCTAGGAAGAAGCAGCTGATGCAAGGCATCCTAAATGATGCCATGTAAATCATGCTTTAGGTAGCTAATGTTTTGGTCAAGGTCTTAGGCCCTAAATTTATAGGTTCTTTAGGTTAGCCAAGGATTCATCTTCCTTTGCTTCTCTTTAACATTTTTAGTGATATATAAAAAAGCAATACATGTGTGGAGGAGGAGAGTCTCTACTGAAAGTACTCCAGAAAAAGACACTGAGGTTTGTAGCTGAAATAACCGTTTCATGGGGGTTTTTTCTTTGCTTTTTTGTTGGTTTTGTTTTGTTTTGTTTTTTGTTTTTTGTTTTTTTTCCCATTTCTGGGCTAATTAAATATTCAGTTCTCATAACTGCTGTGATTCTAATTTTTTTCAATCATAGTGTCCCCTAGGGCATGACAAAGGGTTTTCCAGAAGTTATGGGGAAAAAATGAACATATTGATCTGTGAGATGGCATTCACAGAAGAGATTATTGTCTAATCCTTCTGTTTTGTTTGTCTCCTTAGACTACACATTTTAATTATGAAAACATACTTAACTGATTTTTAAATATCTACATCATATATCTTTACCCACAGCTTTCAGGTCAGAAATGTACAGTAGACCTGATCACCTAGATAAGGGAGTTCTTTCCCATCTCAAATCAAGAACAGTTTTCACTGGATCCTTGCTGCAGTCTCAAGCTGTGGAAATGCTTTGCATGATTAATTTTAGAAATGCTACATTCCCATAATCTCCTTAAATTTAGAATCATGTAAGTTGAAACTAGGGCTAACAGATGAGAAAAGTTTCTTGCTGCAGTGGTGCTAGATTTTAGGAATGTTTTCCTGTACACATGGATGTTATAACAAATAAGGCAAAATCTAAGCTGTAGAGTTGTTGGATTTCTGGATTCTACAATAGACACTACTTAATTCCTGAACATTTTTATAGCAGAAATGCCATTTTTCTTTTTAATATGGCATTTTTACTATTATTAAAGTGAAATATTTTATGCTACTTATTGTTTTAAAAGAAAATTTCCAAGAAAACACAATGTTAATGTCCAAGCAATGTCCTGTTGAATGTTTTATATTATCGTATTTTCTCAGTTTACTTTGACTTTTCAAACTTTTTTCTTTTTACCCCATTACGTATTTTTAAGATGTGGCAGCAGTGGAGTGGAAAGAGCAGGCAGCACATACTGTGGGACAAGTGCTGCGGTCTGGTGGTAACACAGCTCTGCCAGCTCATTTCCCTGGCTGGCCCTGCATGTGATGCCATGTGATTTCAGAGCTGTCTAACTCCCTCATGATCATCACGTGTCTTTCTGCTCCCTTTGATCCACTAAAGCAATGAACTTTTCTGTGACTTTGCCTCTCAGTATTAGTGAGTACTTCTTCAGGTGCCACACTGAGGGAGCAAAACTCTGCCTCTGAACAGTCTTTAAGAATATTGAAATACTCTACTTGAAGTATCTCCCAAGACAACTTTCTCAAACAGATAACCAGAATTAATTACCTATATAATTATAACACTGACACTAGAAGGAAAGCTGCTTTCTCCAGTGTTCTACACCTCCAGGAATTCCTTGTGGGTTCAGACATCTGATGCTGAATGCCTTTTGAGGTGCCCTGGAATATCCTGTTGGGCCTTCAAGCTGGTGTTCTAGGATAACACAGGTCTTCTGCACATCCCAAGTCACATCAACCAACCCCCCCATGAATGTCTGGGATTCTTTACAATACTCAGAACTGTGGAAAAGTGACTTCACCAATTCTTTAAATGCGTATTAACAGCTCATGGTGCTCTAATTAAGGCTGTGGAACCTGATCAAACTGACCCCACAGAAGACACCCAGTGGCTGCTGCATCACACTCCTCGTGCTTCATTAACTGCATTTACCAGAGATGAGATTCAGCTGCCTGAGCTTCTACTGCCACCAGAGATGTCCCTGCACATCCTGCCTGCCTCCAGATTACACTGCAGAGAGGTTTGGATTTTCCATGGATCTTGTGTCAGCCCCACCCGGGTGCCCTGGATACCATATGGCATCTCAAATGTCACTAGACAACCTACACATAAGCAAGTAAAGCCTTAGCTTTCTGAAACGAGAGCTTAAACACCTAGCTTAATCCTACAGGTACTGATATTTAGGTGTGCTCATCTCCCAGGAATCTCAGCTCTAACCCTCTAATACAAGCCAGAACAGAGCTCTTTTTAGTAATCATATTGGTATCATTGTTATTGTGATACATCATTCAGGTAACACCATGCCTTATTTGAAACTGCTTCAGTTTGCACTTTGTGCCAGAGTTATGCACTGTTAAAAATTTAGTTGTGACTTTGTTTCTTCAACAGGCTTATGGACTGGATGTACACTACTTCAGTCCCTGGTTTTGGTCCTGTAAATTAGAACGAGAATGCTTGGAATTCTGGATGTTTGTTTTTTTGGTTTTTTTTTTTCCCAACAGCAATGCCACAGAGCAGTAAGAATGTGTCCTTCTGTGGTTGCTGGCAAGGTTCTGATCAGCAAATCCTGAACTGTTTTCCATGGCTAACGCACACCCTGTGTCTGCCCACAGGGTGACAAAATTAACCTCCTCCATCAAGGCTGCCAGAACAACTCCTGCCTTCCTGAGTTCGCATGAAAACCATCGAGAATGACATCACAGCCCGATAGACACCCGTGAGGGGCAGACAGGGCTCTGTGTCCGGACACAGGCCGGGCCCCAGGAGAGGGCACACGGCTGTCCCAGCTCCAGCCCACTCCCCACATCCCGAGTCCCGGCAGCGCCGCACTCCGGGGCGCGGGGCCCGGGGACAGCGCCCAGGGAGGAGGCAGCAGCGGAGCCCCTTTGCTCTGAGCCGCGGAGCCAGCGGACCTTGCTGTCCCGCGGTTTTGCTGTCCTTCCCCCGTTCTCCCCCGTGTGAGGGAGGGGCAGAGCCGCGGTCGCAGGCCGCCGCTCTCCCCGCCGGGCCCCGCACGCCGCCGGCTGAGGCCGAGCGGGCGGAAGTTCCTCACCTTCCGCTTCCCCTCTGCCCGGGAAGAGGCGGGCACAGCTGCGGCCATGCAGGTCTCCAGCCTCAACGAGGTGAAGATCTACAGCCTGAGCGCCGGCAGGAGCCTCCCGGAGGTGAGTGGGGCGGGGGGAACGCGCCCGGCCCGGCCCGGCCCGGCCCGGCCCGGCCCGGGTCCCGCGGCGGGAGCTGATCCGCGCGGTGCCGGCGCGGGGGACGAACCCCGGCCCGGCCCGGCTGAGCTGCCCCGGTCCATGTGCGTCTGTGCTGGGATCGTTACCGAGAAACAGCTCTGAGTGTTTCTTGAACTAGAAATGCAGTTTGAATTCCTACACCTCCGAGTGTAGCGGTGCTGGTCCATAGACTCGTAAGCAACACGACTTTGTAAGTTTTCTTGATGTGGAATGGTTAAACATATCCGTGGAATGAAATTAGAAGATGATCAAGGGAAAAAAGAAACAACAGCAAAAGAATTAGCGGCCTAAGTGTCTTAGATTTAAAATGGTTGGTTAAACTTTAAGTGATTCTCGGGTTCCTGTATGAATAATGAGCTCAAGACTGGTGTATACCTTTGCTTGCAGTGGCTCTCTGACAGGAAGAAAAGAGCTCTACAGAAGAAAGATGTGGGTGAGTTTTCCCCTCGCAGGGTGCTCAGCGATACTCGGCTACTCCCCATACATCACATGCACATCCAGAGGAGACTCCTCACTGACTGATACACAGAAGTTATCCCTAAGTCATAATATAAAAACTAGAGAATTAAACTACAGATATTTATTTCAACTTCTTGTATAGCTTCACATGAACACTGTATAACCAGTGGTGTTTTAAATTTTAGACTTTAAATATTTGGGTTGTGGATTGTAATAGAAACATGATGGATGAATTCCATGTTGTTACGTTCAAACAGACCATAAACTCCTCTGTGATGCTGTGCTAATCTTAGAGCAGGACCACATCATTTTAGCCTAAGCTTGTTACACAAAATTTAAAAAAAAGCAATTTTTTTCATGGAAGCTATATAACACAGAAAGTGTTATACAAGACACTTAACCAAGAAAAAAAATACATAAAGGTAATGGAGCATGGAATACCTTATACAAGGCCTTAATTGTGTAAGTGTGCAATGAGTATTTGCTACTACATTATATAATAACTTGTTACACAGTTACCTTGGAGTATTAATTTATTTTACACAGAGATAGTCTGCTTCTCAGGGTTAGCAGACTATGTTAATCTGCTTATAATATGTTAGTTACAATATCTCTAAAGGATGTTCCCTATAGTCAATTAACTCAACATGCTTCCTTAGGAAACCATTACAATTTTTTTGACTGATAGAATTGTGCTAATTCTACAATTTTTTTTTCTTTACAGATATCCGTAGAAGAATTGAACTTATTCAAGACTTTGAAATGCCCACAATTAGCACAAAGATTAAGGTATCGAGAGATGGACAGTATATTATGGCAGTTGGTGAGTTAACAAACTGTCTAACAGAGGTCAAAAGTCCTAGGTAATCTTGGGTGCAGAGTGACTTAGTGTTTCAGGTAGAATTGGTAAGAGTTCCTTTTAAAGTGTGGAAGTGAACATTCTGCTGGAAGTTGGCTCTTAACATATGATAGAACAGCTGTCTTGGGAGCTGTGGAACACTTCTGTTTAGAATACATATATTCTTAGAACCATAGAATGGTTTGGGTTGGAAGGCACTTTTTAAGATAATCTAATCCAAACCCCCTGCTGCCAAATAAAAAACTAATAAAATATCTGTTGTAATACAGTTAAATATTAAGTTCTGAATTACTTTTATTGCATGTATGTTAAATAACTTTGGAACATCATTGTTTAAGTATTGTTTTGTAGGAAGAGGAGGATAATGCTGCATTTTGTAACTGTCAAAATGGCATCCAAGCGTGAATACTTAAGTAGGTCTTTCAAATTTACTGGAAGGCGTTACTAGATTCTGTATGATGTATCTGGTAGTTAAAAGAACCTGCATACAATGGGTGCTTGCAGAAACCAGGCTGTAAAGTTGTGTTACTAAGAGGCGTGTTTTTCCAGTCACAGAGGCTTTGGGAAGATCAGAAGACTTACAGTAGAAACACAGTAAAGCCATATATATAATATTATACTTAAAAGAATAAACAAAACTTTTGTGTTATCCTTTTGTTTAACTTTTTTATTTAATTAAACATCATATTATTCTTTCAGGAACTTACAAGCCCAGGGTCCGCTGTTTTGATACCTATCAGTTATCCCAGAAATTTGAAAGATGCTTAGATTCTGAAGGTTAGTATAAGCCATGGCTGTTTGTACAAGTTGTCTGTCATTTGTAATTCAGGTTGGACTTGAGCAGAAATTCCGCTCCCTGTGCTGAGGGTACAGAATGTACTTCAGGGGAACACAAGAATCTAGAGTAAAACAGCCTAGTCTTCATCTCTGAATTTTCCCCTTTTATTTTGATTTCAAAGTTCTTTCCTTGCTTGAAAAAGCAGGTGTGAGGGATGTAAGATTTACCTTGAGCTAGAAAATGTGCGGCTCAGAGGGTGAATGTGGCTGAAATCTGTGTTCTGTTTGGTGAATGTGGTAAAGGTGCAATGGCTGGGTGGTGGCAAGATCTCCCTTACCTGTTCTGTGAAGCAGTAAGGTAGGAGAATGCTCTGTGGGTTGCTCTGTTTTCTCTCTGGAGCCCAAGCTTAGTAGGTGAGTCACAGGGTAAAGAGAATTTCCTTCATGGGCATATTGGTTTGTTTGTTTGCTGATTGGATTTTCTGTTTGTTTTCTGGAAACAAGGTACTTAGGGGTACATGGTAGCATGGCCAAGGCCTTAATTACACCTTGTTTGCTACTAATTTGGTGGGAGAACAACTCTGGTGAGGAAAATAAGGAGCCATCTAGACAATGGGAAAGGGAGAATCAGCTGGCAGTTAGAGGAGGGTGGGAGCTGGCAGAGCTCTGAACACCTAGGGTGCTTAAATGTGAGGAATTATGGGGTTGATTGTTTAGGGATTTTTTGGGGATGGATTGGGGTGTGAGAGCTTTTGCTTCAGGTTTTTTTGTTTGAAGACTGGGATATTAGAAGACTGATGACTGAAAGCTGGGATATAGGGGTAACCAAAACAGTGAGAAGATGAGCACATTCATTACAGAAGAGTTGAACTGATTTAACTTTGATGTGTGTGAAAGTGGTGTGAAAAATAAAAATTGTAATAAGAGCACGGGGGTATTTCTTTGCTCTCTGCCTCAGGACTACAAGGAGTCATGTAGGCTAAAGGAGCACTATTAGGCAGGGTTTCAGAGAGGCTAGAGAGAGGAACATATAGCAAGAGTGAAACCCTCTTCAAAAGAATAGAAATCATTGTAATCATAAATGCTTACTGCTAATTAGAGTTTAAAGTAGATTTTTTTTAACTGGCAGAAGTATGTTTAATTTGAAGTCTAGCATAGAGTCACTCCAGGTAACTTTAAATGAGTTATCTCATTTAAATAGAACCAATTTAGCTGGAGCAGCTACTCCCTAACGTTCCCAACTCGGCTTAATTAAAACTAGGTAAAGTTCAATACATTAGTGTTCAGCATGAGTTGTAGCTTTCATGTTTGTGACATTTTTTGAGCCTTAGAACTTCTTTTGTGGAAGTGCTGACCTCTTGGAAGGTCTGCATATGCAAGTTTATGCATATATGTCCAAACTCATGTAATTTTTTATCACCTTTGATGTATTACCAAAGCTCCATGGACCAGACACTCACTGAAAACCATTTGATTAGACATTCCCACAGCAATAAAATACATGGTTGAGCATTGTGTTGAGGAATGTGTCAAGCATGCAAGAACAATAAAAAGATTACAGGATACTTCATATGTTTCAAAAGTTTTAAAAAGCTACTTATGGTTTTGCAAATCAAGTTACATAATTAGAGATCTTACTAAAGATTAATGCCTGCATTATGCATTGACACCTGTGGGGAATACTTACATGACTAAAGATTAGCACGAGTGTAAATGTTTTCAGGATTATGCCAATGTTTGCAAATAAGTTTGCTTGCTTAGTTGACTCAAAATTCTCTTGCTCTCTCCTCTAGTGGTTACGTTTGAGATATTATCAGATGATTACTCAAAGGTATGTTTAATAGCTTTCAGTGTATAAATGAAAAAATTGTTTAGTATGTATATTAAACTGCATTTTAATATATAGTAAAGGCAATCAATCAACACAGCTTTTGGAACAGAAATATTTTTTTTAAAAACAGCAAACAGGATAAATATTTTTTGTACCTTTAAAATTTTGTTTGTTTTCTTTGTGTCTTTGTGCTGTAATTTGCTTTGGTGCTTTTAAAGTCTTTTTTCTGTTGGAAAGAAAAGCTTCAAATAGTGTTGTATCCTAGAAGCAAAATAATGTGAAAAATGGAATTAGCTATTCTTTCTGGGCTAACATTTAGTCACAATTCCTTGTGACGAGTGATGCACTCATACACTGTTTTTGAAAGGTGGGATAGCAGTGGTTAAGTTAACAACCTGATTTGTCAGTGTTGTTACAGGCATGATGATTATGAGCATATGAATGAGGCAAAAACTGCGGAGAGATGTAATGTCTTTTTTTTTTTTTTTTTTTTTTTTAATTAATTGCTGTACCTGGAGGAATCACCTGAGTGTTTATTTTATGCTATTTTTTTTTTTTTTCTGTGAAACGACCTTACCATTTCAGGTATAGGTTTGTTTTAATAAATACTGCCATTTGATCAGAGACATAATCATCTAGCCTTGTAGCTGTTTTACATTTTTCCTGTGAGATTTCCAAGGAAGTGCATGAGTTCAAGTAGCAGAAGGTAATGGCTGATACTTTACAGTAGCTTCCCACTTGTCTGTCTGGTGGAAAATGTTTCTGGCTGTACATTCCAAATAGTCATTTGGGAGACTGAGGAACATGCTGTATCCCCAAATGGTTCTGACTGGTTATGAACAGAGAGGAGTGTGTGTTTTCAGCTGAAATGGGTGCTGTATTTCAGGCAGAGGCTCTACTGTTTTAACTTCACACAATCTTTATGTTTTCAGTTTTATTTTACTAAAACTTAAGAAATCATCAGAAAGAAAAATAAACTTCAAGTAGCTGTCTTAATGCTGTGGACATGTTAGAAAGAGGGAATGATATTTGAGAAATTACACGTGAAATTTTTAGAATCACAGAAGTATCAGTTGGAACAGGACCTTAAAATATCATTTTAATGCTTGAACAATTCTGACAAAATCTGCAGGCATGGTGGTTCCACAGATTTTCTGAATGAATTGTTGCAAGTCTGCTCTACCTTATAAAGAATTTTTAGTTCCTGTCAAACCTGCCCAGGAAAATCTCAATTACTGTTGCTACTGCAGAGAGGGATTTGTTTTGGTACTGTCTGTATTCTGTCCCTTGTCAGTCTTGGTAGCCCTCTTGGTGCTCTCAGCATCCTTTCATAGCCAGGGAAAATAGTGTCTCTCCAGATCTGTTTCTGCCATCCTCGTAAGGTTGCTTTGAGGCTCATTTGCATTTTCACAGTGAGAGTATCTGTTTTCTTTCATACAGATTAGCACCCGCAAGTCCAGTTACGTTGCTGTGCTTTTCTAAGTTTTAGGCTTAAAAGTCTTAGACTTGGACTAAGGTTGAGAGAGTGAGAGTAGTATTCTTTTCCCACAGCCTTTTGCCAGGAGACCTGTATTTCCATGTAGTATTTTTGCCACACGCCAGTGCGAGTGCTTTTGCTACCATCAGGTTGTAGTTTTCTGGTGGTGACCAAAATTAATTTAGTAAAAAGAAAAGACAAACACAATTTACAGTGAGCTGTATCCACTGCTAATGAAAGAGAACACAAATATATTCAAGTCCAATATTGTAGAAATTTGTGTTTAAATAGAAAATTATTAGTGATAAGACAGTTATTAGGAGAATATTTGGATCCTTTTGGCAACTGTAAAAATCTTTTTGGAGGCAGAGTGGGTGAGAATAAAATTCACTTTTCTTATTGAAGGTAAGCCGCATCTTCTCTCTTCCTTGAAACAGGCTTTTGATGACATAGTGATAGTGAACTAAGAACACGTGATACTGATATTTTTAAATAAAATATGGTTTAATTTTGTGTTCTTATAGTTTATGTAGCTTCTGTACTGCATGAAAATGCAGACAATCCTTTTTCTGCAGTGATAGTAGAGAAAAGATTGGTCTGAGTATTGTTTCGAACAGAGCTTTATTTGTAAAAGAGTAAAGAGCTTTGTTTGTCTGAAGCCTCCAGGAAAAAGCATAAAGGCATTAGGCAAAAAATAAAGTGCAATGTATTATGAACACCACTGTGTAACATTAGCTGTGCAACTGTATCTGTAACTTAATATGAAATTTTGGTTAGAATTCTGAAATATGATACTCTGCTTAGTCTTGGACCAAGATGAGAAAGTCCATGAATAAAAGTTGAAACACTTAGGGTTTTTGATACCAAAAAAAGAACACAAGCATGGAGGAACTTTATGATAAATAAGCATGAAGTGCCAGCCCAGGTCAGTATTTTCTCCATGTCTCTTAAGGGACGAGTATACAGATTTATAAATAAAGATGACAGCTTTAAAGTAACTTACATACCTCACCTTTCCCGAGTTTCCCATCCTTATTTGCATTGCTAACAGTAATGCAAATAAGTCAGTGGTAGAAAATTTTAGATATTCACTATCTACTGTTTTCAGAAGATGCATGTACTACACAGGCTAAACTAAAGTATCACTTCTCTAATCCAAGCTTAATAGGGATGAGGCTCAGAGATAAAGGTTCGGCTGTGATTATCATGCATGGCATGAGTTTGGGACAAGCCAGCTGTTCCTCCGTTGCACAGTGCCATGGTTTGAGCGCAACAGGTGATGTGGGTGATCCTGTCTCTGGAGTGGGAAGAATCCCTTCCTGTGGGTGTGTGCCATGTTAACCTGCCATAAAGAGTGTAACAACAGGACCTGGCCTGTTTTATTTACTAAGGTAGATTGAGCTCTCAGGTAATGCCTCCCTGCAGTTTTTTCCAGGACTGAGATGTTCATCTTAGGTTTCAGAAAGAAAAAAATGTTCTTTTTCAGTTGGCAAGGAACAAAGATGCAGAAGGATCATTGGTGTCATTTATTGGAATGCTGCTGTGCATCAGGATGTGTAGCTCATGTGCTTAGTACCTGTGAACTTAGTGATGTCTGCACAGCTTTGTACCTGGACTAAATCGCTAACTGTAGTGTCTTGAAGGAAGTAGAAATGTTAATTTTGGTGCAGCAGAACATGAGCTAACTGTGCTGCTTCTGACTGCAATGTCACTTTCAGGGTGTCTCATTTACTCTTGTGAACATTCATATAATGTATATTAACAAAACACTTTTCTGTGGGTATTGAGAATGATGAAACACTAACTGATTCTGTCATTTTAGTAGAAATTGTTTGAATAAGTTTGGATAAGCCTGCATGAATTTGAAAAACAAAAAAATCACTGAAGTTTGTGCTGTAAGACAAGCTGGGGAGATCCTTGTCTGTTTCTGTATGCTTCATTGTTTTCTATTTTACTTTCAGATTGTCTTCTTGCAGTGTGGCAGATTTGTGGAGTTCCATTCACAACATGGCCATTACTACAAGACAAGAATACCAAAATTTGGTAGAGATTTCTCTTACCACTACCCATCGTGTGACCTGTATTTCGTAGGAGCAAGGTATTAAGTGGAATATTTTGTTTCAGTTTTGTTAGCAGTGTTCTCCAATAGTAGAATGAACATTAAAATATTAGAAAAGTTAAAAAGTGGAAGAAGTGGCAATTCCTTCCATATTAATAATGGAGATGGTAAATAGTGGAAAATTTGGGAAGATTAAAATTAATTCAGTTTCCCATGCTATTTTTAAGCTGTTTTTTTCTTTGATTCTTAAACCATGTATATCATGTATTTGCAAATTTGTATTAAAAACTGCAGGTTGGTGTATTGTTTTAAAAAGTGATTAGCATTTAAGTGAGGAAAATTAAATAACTTTTCCTATCCTGGTTGGTGTTTTTTTGCTGTGAAGTGTGAGTTAAATCACTTAATTTGGTTTCTGAAAAGACATAGTAAAAATAAAATTAGATCCTTAGGGTTTCAAACAAAGTAAGTAGAAATTCAAGATGTAAATTAAATCACAGGAAATTAAAAGACCTTGAGAAATTAATTTATGTATCTTTTGCATGGAAAAGTAGTAATTGTTAGGATATTGAGGTAAAATAAATAAATGGTCACTATGCACATTTTTCTCTGTGTTTTGAACACCAAAGTATATGTTTGTCTTTTTGCACATTGTAAATTCTGAAAATTGTGTATTTGGCAAAATTAGTCTGTGAAAAAAAAACCTTTGCAATGCCTCCAAATTTACAGCAGTGTCTTTCAGTATCTGTAAGACACAAGAGTAATTTTGGGTTTTTCTTTTGTAGTTCTGAAGTTTACAGGCTAAATCTGGAACAAGGAAGATTTCTGAACTCCCTGCAAACTGAAGCTTCGTAAGTTCTGTGTAATGCATGACCTCTGTCTTCTTTCCACCAGGTGGAAGCAGACTTCTAGCATGCTCACCACCAGAACTGTCTCTGAACACTGCCCAAATGCTTAGCAGAGTTGAAAATGAACATATGCTGAGTCTGAGTCTCATTTTATTTTATGTTCTGTAATTTTTTTCTTCTAGTTTTTATGTTTAATTGAGTTTTCTTTTGTGGATGTTTTAAAATTGCTTAATATGGACTAAATAGGTATTATATAACTTGATCTTAAGACATTTCATTAAAACTTTGCCATTATTACTCAATTTAGCCATCATATAGAGATCTACCCACAGGGTATGTACTTTCCCAGACATGTCTTTGTCCTTCTGCTCTTGAAGTAGCCCAAAGAGAATTTTTATATCTCCAGCATGTGTCTGATTCTTTTTAAAACATTACCAGAGTAGGAATTGAGCTTTTTTCATGTGGGGAGAGGCAGATGAGAAGAACAGACTTCATTAGATAGAGTGGCTTGTTGGTGGCCAACAGCTGCTCTCAGTGGGCAGAACAGCTTAATGGATGAAGAAGTATTTGGGAAGATACAATAAAAAACTGAGTAACAGGAGAAAAAAAAAGAGGAAATTCCGGAATGGAAGGGGTAAGGATGTAGGATAAAATCTGGATTAGAGAGGTGAGGCTTAAGTTGTGAGAAGATTTTGAGGTGACGGAGTTGGATGAGTTACAGAATTAGAGGTAGAGGGCTTTGAATAGAAGTTGGAAAGTGCTGGGATAAGTGGTGTAGAGAGAAATATTTTTACTTTGGAAGAATTGTTGTTGAAATACAGGGCTCTTGGGTACCCTGCTGAGAAACAGGATACTTGGGTGAGAGAAAGGAGCCATTGGTCAGACAGAACATGTTGGAGATGTAAGCTTTAGAACATATGTAATCATAAAGATCTTTTGTCATAATTAGAATTAGAGATTCATTTAGGTTGGAAAAGGCCTCTAACATCATCAAGCCCAACCATTAACCCAACACTGCCAAGTCCACCACTAAACCATGTCCCCAAAACACCTCATCTACGCATCTTTGAAATACCTCCAGGGACAGCAATTGAACCACTTCCCTGGGCAGCCTGTTCCAATGCTTGGCAATCCCTTCAGTGAAGAAATTTTTTCTAGAATCCATGTGAACCTCCCCTGGCACATCTTGAGGCCATTTCTTCATGTCCTGTTGAGTTGTTTAACAATACAATGGAGCAGAGTGATGAGGCAGGTCTTGGTGGTAGGTGGTGGATAAGGGCAGAGGAACGCAGAGAACCACAGAGCCCAAGCTGCTGCTCAGGGCACGTCATATGAATTCAGATTAATTTTCTCAGGGGGGTCTTGAAAGCTCCAAAGTTAGAAATTTCCCAGCCTGTATGATTAACACATTCCATTGCTTAATTATCCTTGTAGCATAAAAATATTATACTTACGTCCAGTTGGATCCTTACCTGTTTGAAGTAATCAGCACTGTTTCTGGCTCCAGATTGTTAGTAAGCTCCCCTTAACTATGGGAAGCTGTCGTTATGTGGCCATCTGTCCCTCCCTCCAATTTTTGCTTTTCCAGGTTGAGGAATAGTGTACATGATTACAGAAATCTAATTAGGTGTTCATGTGTTAAATTGTTCTGAGGTCATTAAACTTGCTCCTTTTTCTGTTGTAGGGAGAGTAATGTCTGTGACATAAATCCTGTACACTTCTTGTTTGCTATGGGGACGGCTGAGGTAAATGCTTGTATTCCTTTTATGAAAAGGGCAGTAGTTTTTATTTCATTTTTATAATGACTTGCAGGAGGATAAGAAGAAATCATGTACCTAATTAATTAAATTGGTCTCATTTGCTATGTTAAGTATAACTGCGTTAAAGATGACTTTTCAGAGCATAGTGCAGATAAAATATTAGTTACTTGGTTGCCGAGTGCTTGAGATTTTGCAGATGGGAGCAAAAATAATGTTCTCTCATTTTGCAGTGTAGCCATCTGTAGAAATTAGCTGGCATGTGTAGCCTATTAATCTTAAGAAAATTAGTGTTAGTGATTTTGATTTAGATTGCACTGAAAAAACTAGAAATGAAACGTGTGCAGCCTGTATGTCATTATTAGAGCAACTCATGTCAGCCTAGAAAATTCTGTTAATTTTTCATTAGATTAGATAATTCATTTTTTTATTTAAACGTTTTCAGACTATGAGGTACCTGCTGCATAAGCTTGAACCATATTTTCTAAACTGTTTAGGGTAAAGTGGAATGCTGGGATCCTAGAACTAGAAATCGAGTTGGGCTGTTGGACTGTGCATTAAGCAGTGTGACAGCAGACACAGAGTGAGTAAAGGCTACCTTTTCAAATTGTGGTGTTCTGAATTTTTCAGAAGTTTTGGTTTTAGAAATAAGTCCCGCTTTGCTTTAAAATGACCTGCCTCTTCTCTTGTCATTGCTAGTGTGAGTAAAGGATTTTCTTAGTCATAAAGAAGTTCTCTTACACACTAATCTAAGTAGCAGTGGCTATTTTTGTATACAAATACGTGTTGTGAATGTAAACAGTGCAGCTTTTTGAAGTTGCATTTCTGAATGATACCTGATTTAGTATTAGCTAAGAATTAACTTAGCTACTTTTTAACATTAAAAATATGATTTGCAGGCTTCATTGAAAGAATGCCTAACTGTAAGCATTGTGCTTTGCAGGATAGAAGGTCTGCCATCCATTTCAGCACTGAAATTTGATGGGGCTTTGAATATGGCTGTTGGAACATCTACTGGGCAGGTAGATTTGACTTAATCTACCGTAGTTCTTAGGAGAGTCTGCTGTTGCAATTCCCAGTCCAAGTCTATTATACATTGAATGCATTTATTATTTATTATACATTATCTATTATTGCAAGTATTTATTAGACCATGAATTATTTGTATAGAGTAGTAATAGTCAAACTGCAATTTAATTTTGTCAAATGCTTGTGCTCTTCAGAATTTTGTAGGTATCACTTTAAATCTTTATAAACTACATGCTATGTAAGTTCAAATTTGCAGTTTTCTTACGACTTGAGTCAAGTATGTGGGGAAGTTGCTACTTTTTGGGACTATGAGTACCATCTCAATGCAACATATGTGCTCTGCCTTGCCGTGATGATGGCTAAAAAACCTGAAATTATTGTCTTTCAGCTGTTATTTTTAGTGTCTTATCTTGATATGAAGAATCATTTCAATTCATTTATTGTTGCCATACTATTTATAAAGGGAAGTGTGGGGATTGTTTCCTGCCTTCATCAGTATTTTCATGGGTTTAGAAACTGTAGCTTCTTCAAGAACAGATAAATGTGTGAAAATTGTATTTGCTATGTTACTGTACAAGTCAGACAAATTTTATTGTAAATTGTGCTTCTGATTAAATAAACTGATAATATTATTTTTCCCAAAAATTACTGTTATTCACACTTTACATATGAAAAATTTAACTTTCTCAAGTTCCATAGGAAGTTTTGGAGGTAAAATACACATTTCTGGAAGACAGGGCCTGTACTCTCTACTTTCCTTAACATAAAAAATTACATTCTGTGGTGTTTCACTGAGGGAAAGTTATATTCACTGAATTTGGAAGGGAGTCTGAAAATTTCAATCATGTAACAACAACACAAGAATCTGGAAGTCAAATATTACTAATTATGAAATACTAAGAGTATTGAAACCAAAAAAATGGTTTGTTGCTTTCAATAGAAATTAAAAAGTCATTAGAAAGATGGTTAGGTCTTAAATTTGTTAATTTTTCTAGATGGAAACATAGTGATGTTAAAATACCTGGCTAGAATAAACTGGGCTCTCTTAATAAGTTGTTTTCAGAATTTAATATTATTTATTTTTTGTAAATCCTGCATATGTATGTATGTAAAATCTCAAGTGTAGTTAAATGTTTAGTGAAGATCTGATGGACATGACTTCCTCATAATCTTATAATGTTATAAATTTAATTTGTCTCTTATTCTTCAAGGTCCTATTGTATGATCTCCGGTCTAGTAATCCATTAATAGTCAAAGATCACCACTATGGCCTGCCTATTAAATCAATTCAGTTTCAGCATCAGTTGGATTTAATTATCTCTGCGGATTCTCGAATCATAAAAATGTGGAACAAAGATACAGTAAGTAATTTGATGTTGCTGCATTCAGATTTTTTAATTTTTGCTTTATTTGTGTTGGGAGTTTTTGGGTTGTTTTTGGTTTTGGTTTTTTTTTTTGGTTTGTTGTTTTGGAGTGTTTTTTGTGCAGCTTGATTAATTAAGCTGAAATTCAGTGTAAGAAGTTGAGATTTTAATGTCTCTTAATTTACATAGCATTTTGTCCTGTCTGACTAAATCCACATCTGGCAAGTTATTCAATAGCCTGTCAGGTATAAAGATATAGTCTTAGGGGGGTTTTGGCTGTTTGTACATGTCTGGCCAAGAGGCTTCTTTCAGGAGAAGGATTTAAACATAAAAAGTAGTATCTTAGCCATTGCCTTGGTTTGTATATTTCTCAGTGTTCTTGAATACATCCATTACTTTTTTTTCACCTGAAAAAACATGTTCATTCCAATTCCCTACTCAGAGCTGGGTTAATTTCAAAGGTAGATCAGTTACGGAACTGTAAAAATCAGGTATTGCTTATTTTCACAGGATCCTATTTGGATACTGAAGCAGATACTGTGCATGGAGCCAAATAACAGTGTGTCTTACACTGTCTTAGGGGATTATGTTGCAATGGGTAATGTCTTTATCCCTGCCCTTTGCACCTCTAAGTGAAGTTGAAATCTCTGATTTTCATGGCACTTTTTTCATTATATCATGCTGTCATCCTCATTCTTACCTTTGTGTCAATGAACCTTACTATGAATCTGTGGGGCAACATATTTTGTTGCCCCATGGATTCATAGTAAGACTATTGTAACTTGTTTTGGTTTGAGGGGATGTCTGTAGTCATTGTGTTCCTTCTGAAAAATATGCTCCATCTATGTTTTTCTAACTTTATAGTGAAACAGAATTGTAGTAGGGGCTTTTTTCTAATTATTTCAGGCAGTCACTTCAGTATTGTTGTGCTGCTTCGTAAACTTTCAACAGCCTCTTTTATTTTTTCTCTGATCACAAATAGTTTTTTGTAAGCTCCTCTGCAGTTAATTTTTATTGTTTGAAAGAGCAAATAAATTATTGGTTATTATTTAAAACATATGCAGTGGCCTCTCTCCATTTTTCCTAGGTATGTGTATTTCCCTCCTTGAGAATGAAACACTGTAAGGTTTGTCAGGTGGCCTCTGGTGGGAAAAGAGAGGGGTTCTCTCTGCTGGAAGGCAAAGATAGCTTTGGACTCTTTCCTAGAGTATGTTCCAGCTGGCTCCACCTCTCCCAGATGCTGGTTCCTGACTATCTCTGGCCGGGAACCAAGTGCAGAGGCAGACTTGGGGTGGAGAGCATATGGCTTTGATACCAGAATAGCCCCATGCTGAGACGTGCCTTGGGGTGGGGAGCACCAGGCTTTTGTCTGCTGAGGCCAGGGTGGAGGAAGACTCTTCTTAATCATCAGGGAGAGACCAGAGGTGGGTGGGGTAACAGCATGTAACTGGGAGGGAAAGGAAGGGCCCAGAAAGGTAGGTGGGATTGCTGCAGGGAAAGAAAAAAAAGAACAGGATCAAAATTTGCCTTGTTCCTGTCCCTCATTTAGAATTCTGCAGGCATGTAGTCTCATGCTTAAGATTATGTGGTCCAGTTGTTAGAGACTCTTACTTTACTGGCTGTTTTGTGTGTTGGCTTATAAGAGCACCTGTATTTTGTCTGGGTTTTGCAGACTGTGTTCCAGTTCTTACTATTTTGAGAACATTGTTTCCTGCTTTTACCTCTTTCTTAAGTAACCTTTATAACTTTTAATTCTGATCTAAGCTAGATACCGCTGCATGTTCTTACTACTTTTATTTTATATCAAGACCTCTATGATTTATAAACTCAGTACTCAGTATTAAATAAAATGCTGAGCTATATTTCATTTCATGTAGACATTAGTACAGTGGAAGAACCAAGCCCCAGATTCAAATTCTACTCCTAATTCATTTATTCAGCTAATCATTCTTAGCAAAGTAAAGTTAAAACTGCCCCATTCAGAGCTGAATAAACTGAGGGTTACACTGTCAGTGTGTCAGCCTCACTTTGCATAAAATAAAATAAATCTGACATATATTTTCAACACAGAAGTGGAAACTGAGAATTTAGAGGTGCCACTGTACATTGCTATGTCTTCAATTACCAGTAGGCTGCACTTCCTTGTAAAAGATTGAATCAGAGATAGAATATAATACTGAGTTCCTTGTGTTATGTTCAGATACTAGTAACATTTTATTGTTCTGCAAAATCTGTTCCATCTTTATTTCATCATGTTTCTTAGCTTCAATAGTAGCTATTATTAATGTTTAGATTTACTGAATTTAATTATATTGTTTGGAGTTCTTCATGATTTATTTTCTTTCTACAATTTCAGGGGAAGATATTTACTTCAATGGAGCCAGAGCATGATATAAATGATGTCTGCCTTTATCCAAATTCGGGTATGTTAAGTATATTAATGTCTTGCTAAATTCAAAAGGAAAAGCTTGTTAGCCCAAGGTGTGGTCTTTGTTTGGGTGATACAATTTAGGTCTACTTTCCTCCTTACAGCAGAGCTTGGAATAAAGGGTTATTTGTCAGTTAGTGTCCTTGTTTCTTCTGCATCTGTATTACATTGGAGCCTCTTTGCAGTTAGAAGCTGCTGTGCTGTTAATTGAGTGATTGACCTTTTTACTCCTTCAAATATCTGAAGTGACTCATTTCATAAGAATAGGAATTTTGGCCTATTGTCTTGACTAAGTCCCAGATGGCTTAGAGCTTGCTTTGTAGAGGTAGGAAAAATTTCTTTACAGCAAATTTGCAGATTTTTTTCAAGTGTTTCAAGGATTTTATCTTTCCTTGATTAAAATACAGCACTTAAATTGTGCCATCCCTTAGGTTTTAAGTGTAGATTCCTAAGTATACAAATTTGCATGGTTTCTGTAATTGTTTTCAGATTTTTTACATCTCATAATATGTTTAGACATTAAAGCTGAGGATCACTTTTAACCAAGGTTTCCAGGACTTATTGAGTAAAAATATTTTACAAAGTGGTGGTTGTATGTGCATATGTGCTTTGGTTGTACTTCAGATTGCAACTGGAATTAATTTTCTTGCTTAATATGAGTTGCTTTAGTTCTTAAGTATGGTGTGACACCTACTTCCTTTTTAGAAAGCAGTATTGAAAAAGATGAAATAAATTAAGATCACTAGGATGGCACAGAGCAAAAGTCTTGAAACAGACAATGCCTGAGTTGCAAACTGCTATTATCCTAATTTTAGAGAGAGGTAGCAGTAAAGACAGAGCAACTTGGACTTTGATTCATGCTAGCAGCTCAAATTTAAGATCGTAGATAAGTGAGTTTGAGATTTCTAGCAAGTTAAAACTTATCTTTGTCTTTTCTGCCAACTTCAGTTAAGAATGTGTTGGAGTTGTGTTTTCTTTTTTTTTTCCTTTTTTTTTTTTCCTTTTTTTTTTTTTTTCGGGTGAGATGAGCAATTAAATACTCTTTCCTCATAAGATGGTGGGCATTTTTGACCTTATGAGCAGAGTACGTGCCAGGTGCCCTGGTGGAATGTAGGATTTCACGTGGGTGTATTTGAGAATTATTGCATGGTGACAGGGTGGACTGTGTGTTCTGGAGATGGATAAACCCTCATCTGTGATGGCTACCGAGAGAGATCATTGGAGTGAATTATTTTTAGCATTGCACCCAGGTTTCACCTGTGAGCTTATTGGATTCTCTAAAAGAGAATCCGGCAGCAAATTAACGTCCACACTGCATCAATGAAGAGCTCACTGTGGGGAATGGAACAGAAAAAAGTTATTTGTCAATGTAGAATCATAGTATAATTTAGGTTGGAAGGTACCCCTGGGAGTTGTATATTTCCTACTCAAAGCAGGGCCAGCTTGCAGTTAGATCCAGCTTTGAAGTCTGATCAGGTTGCTCGGATCAAATCAAGTTTGAGTATGTCACAGATGGGCATTACTCAGCTGTGGATGCTCTATAGCCTATGTGGTATGTGGACATGCCTTGTGTGCTTTTGCAGAAATGATTTTCATGAAACTTTGCAGGATGAATCTTGTAGCACAAAGAATTGAATGCGCACATCTCCCTGATGTTGCTATTGGACATTGCTTTTCACATGTCTGTGACTGAGATCTAGATTGTGCAGTCCAGTTCTGTGTCCCACCTCTCCTTCTTAAATCAGTGCTGCTTTTCTTATTGTGTGTAGGGGAACAGGTTGATGGTTTTGGTAAGAACTGTTGTGGGAAGAAAACTGGGTTGTATTTTATAGTCACATGGAGAGAGTGGGGCAAAAACTAGAGCATGTTGCAGTAGAAATTGAGAGATCTAGGGTAAGAGGTGGTGCATCATGTGTTTATGATAAATACTGTTGGACCAGCATTTAAGATGCCTAGAACCACCTCATTCTTGTTCAGAATGTGAGAAATAATCAGGACTGAAGATCTGAAAAAAAAGGAAATACTTTCAGTAAGATGGGCTTGCAGTTGTGGAAAGTCAAAAATATATAACATGATTTTAGTATCAGTACTAAACTATTGGTTCAGTGCCCTGCTGGTGCCCCAGCATTCTCAGAGCCCTGCTGGATGCATAGCAGAGGAAACATAGGAGATCTTTGCCTAGCTTGTGTTTTAACACTTCTTATGTCACTACTAGTCAGAAAGACAAAACCCCATTTTCACCCCTTATTGGAGAGGTAAGAATTTGATGGGTGGACTGTTCAGGGGATGAGGAATTGGTTGGATAGTCTCATCCAGAAGGTGTAGTGGTCAACAGTTCAATGTCCAAATGGAAATCAGTGACAGGTGGTGTCCCTTAGGGCTCTGTATTGGGACAAACTTTATTTAATAACTTCATTAATGACATAGTGAGATTGAGTGTACCCTCAGCAAACTGGCAGATGACACCAAGCTGAAGGATGTGATGCCATCCAGAGGTACTTGGACGAGCTTCAGAATTGAGCCCATGGGAATCTCATCCAAACCAAACTATTCTATGATTCTATAATTCTATCAGTTATGGTAAACTCAAGATCACTATACTGTGAACTGGGTTTTTTTGGGGGTAGTTTTGTAGTTAGGTAGTTCCACAGTTAGGCATTTTTAATTAAACTGTTTTACCAACCGGCTTCAGTATTAGTACCTTTCCTGGGAAGCAAGCCCTCTTGTATCTTTGACCAAACTACATAATGACAGACCTTAGTGGATCCCTTAATAGTCAAATATCTTCCTCTTACCACACATGAACAGAATGGGGCTAGGGGGAAAAATGTTTACCTCTTACTGAGTAGCTTTTAGTCAATTTAAGTTGTAGAATATTAATGAAACTTGGTAACAGTCTCATCTGTTTCAATTACTGTTGGAAAAATTAAAATGTAAGAATCTGCATTTTCTAAAACTGCTGCTCCCACATACTATCACTTCGTACTCCCATTTTCATCCTTTTACATTCATGATACTGTATTGCAGAGAAGTTTCCAAAGAGGGTCTTACTGAAACTTCTGAAAAAAGGCTTTCCCTTATTTCCCTTCTACAGTAATCAACCTAGGCTGTTATGTAGTTTGTTAGGGTGTAGTCTCTCTTCCCATAAAAATTTATTAAAACTAACAAGCTGAAGCAATAAAAATGCATGAAATAGACTTCTTTCAGAGTGGTTAACTTTCTTTTGTTCTTGTATTTCCCCTGTAGTATACACTCATATACTGTTCTGAGGTCTGTTTTTGTCCTTTAATTATTGATGGAAGATTCTCAAAGAGGAGGTTTTACTTTACTGTCATCTTTGAAGCATCTGCAGAATTAATTTCTGTCTTTATATCTAATGATTCCTATTCAGTCAGTGGAAAGATGCTTTGTCTTATGAAATAGTAGTGAGTGTGTTGTTAGGGGAGCGTGTAACTTTTCTGCTATACTGGAGTATTCCGTGTGTGTGTATTCAAGTGTATGCTATAATTTCGTGCTTTTTCCTTAAATTGCCTGCAAACCTTTCCAGGCACAGTTTTTAGCCCGTTTACTGACAAAGCTTTCACAAATATCTTGCTTTTGCTGGGAAGGTAAGCCCACTTTTTTCTGACAAGTCCAGCTGCATTATGTATCTATAATAAAAAGATTAGGTAGGAAGGATTACTCCACCCATGTTAATTGCATTCCTGTAGTTGGGTGTAAATTATATTTCTACCCTCTGCGTGTGTAGTAATTGACCCAATTATTCATAGTCTCAGTGACATGTGTTACAGTTCTTTCAGATCAGAATGTTATGTAATATGATGGCACTTTTCTTCTTCATAATCAATCTCTTGTATTACTTGCTGATCAGCTACACTGGAAAGACAAAATTGAGATAAACAGAAAAGTGTATGGCAAATGTTCTTATTACTCTTTTATGTAGAAGGAAATCGAGAGTGTTCTTCATTCTGAACTTACATGAAGTCTTGTGGCAGTAGGAGGTTTTCCAGATTTTAGTATTCCTACAGTATTTTTTTTATATTCAGAGTACATAAACACCTCATTCGTGATGTTTCTTGGATATATTCATAGATACTTCAAATTCTACATTTGCCCTGCTTGGTTATACACTAGTGTTACTCCTTTTGAAGCTACAGTATCCTGTATCTCATTTTGGGCTGAGAAGCAGCTGTTTTGTTTATTTCCCAAGATGAAATATGAATGAAGGTGTAAACCATGTTATGATTCATGGCTCTGTTTAGGTGTGTGTTTAGAAATAAAACAAATAACCACATGTACTAATACCAAAGTATTAATAATGCAATTTTATGTCTAGGGTAGTTTTTTACTGTAATACTAACTGGACTTGTTGTAAACAGTATTAAGGGATGAACGGTTTACATTTATTATGAAAGTTGGCAACCTGCATTTGTCAGAGCTTAATGTTGTTTAAAGTGGTGCTGAACAATTAAGATAGAGGACAAAAGGGAATGAATATATAGAAAATTAAGCTTTGTTAATTATGCTGATTTCACACCTTTCTTTCCATGGTATTTGATGCAACAATTAATTACAGGTCTTGATTAATGTCCATTGCAAGCCAAGAATATGTACTTTATGAGCTTTTTTTAAAATAGTATAATCCTCTTCTGATCAATATTTTTAAATGTGGAAATTTCTTTTTAGGAATGCTAATGACTGCCAATGAAGCCCCTAAAATGAATATCTATTATATACCAGTAAGTAATACAAGTTATTGCTGATATTGCTCCTAAAGACACAATTGTTTGGTGCTATTCACGTATTTCAGTTGAAATTCATATCTACATTGTCTCGAGTTGTCACAATAAAGTAAATTTGGGTTAACCATAATTTATTAATGTAACATGAATTACTTAAGAAACAACCTGTAATTTGTCTTTTTCTACCAGTTTCAAAACTGGTTAGTGGCTGCAGAATATTCAGGTGGAGCTTTTTTTCATAGCGGATGGAAAGGAATTCCTAAATAAGGGACTATGTTTTTCAAGATAATGACTTTGCTTTGTTGTGAAATATTTCATTAGTGTCTAATATAAGACATAGTCATACAACATAGTCATAGTAGTAAATATTCTTTTCTGCTCTGACAAAGACATAATATTGTGTGACTACAGGTACAGCTCTTGACTAACTTCTGCTCAATGCCCTTCTTCAAATGCAGCTTTTCACAGGATAAGCTTTCCACTTGAAAGGCTTAACTGTAGGTTTAACTATATGTTTTATCTCTGCAGATAGGTTTCAGGGAGACTTAGCAGCAAGCCTTCTGGTGTCAGGGAATGGTACAGAAAATTACACCTGCATTTCTCTCTTGGTTTAGTTTCTACAGTGTGTTCTCTAGAGGTTTTCTTGTCCTGACAGAAGTGAAATAGTATGACAGACTCTAAAAATACATACTTCTTAATTTTATTCACATTTTGGACAAACTGTAAAATTTATTAATATTGAAATATGCATTTAACTATTTTCTAAATGAGCCAAAAAGTCTTCATTTACCTAATTGATTTTAAATTAATTTAAATTTAATTTTTTTCAGTTCATTTCTGGTCATCCCCCACTGCTATATCCATTGTGTATGATCTTGATTATGTTCAGGATAGAGATTTATGAGTTTACGTTTCTGTTTGTGGAATAGAATATATACACATGTTGTGTTTGTGTATCTAAATAGAATAATATGCCCCTCTAAACAATTCTGTAGTCTGATATATTTCCTTACATTATTATATTTTTGTATTTAAAGAGATGTGGCATTTTATACCTGAGTTATGTGAGATTGTTCTTAGGATATGAATTTCTGTAATCCTGTTTTTGTAATTCAGGTCTACCCAACTCACATTTTGTGAACTGTACTGTTCCATGCTTTCGTTAACAAAGGGGAACAACAAATGTTTTTGTGTTTCTGACAAAATATTAGCTGTAGTTAAAAGCTGAACACTTTTCTTTCCATTTACCTTGTTTTTTGTAAGGTTGAGTTGCTCTCCAAGCAATTTTTCTCTATCGTCTCTTTTAATTAATGGATTAGGGAACACAAACTCACATAGTTTTGAAATCTGATGAGTTTTTAAAACTGGAATGGACTAGTTAGTCATTTTAAATAATCCAGATGGAAAAAGCATTCCTTCTGTCACTAAGGGTAAGGTTCAGCTTCTCTCTGAAAATTGTGCACTGAGATTATTTTTTATGCAGGTGTGCATGATACACGAACCTGACAGCTATAGTACATTAGAGGTTCACATCCAACTTAGCCAGAAAGTTACTCCATTGTCTTGATTGTCACTAGTGATGTTTGTAAGAACTTGTTCAAGCTAGTATTACTTTGAGTATTCTTGCACATATTGTAAATCAGAATGAAAAACTTACTTTTTGCTCTCAAAAATCTCACTCTCACAGAATCCTATGTGAGTACTGAATTCGTGTTTCTGAAGTCAGACAAGTAATTTTTAGTTAAGAAATTTAAGCACTCTGTATTAGATCTCAGATCTAGTACCTAGAGACAATATTGTAAACTTAAATACTAATACTATCTAGTATTTTTGAAACATGCAGGCTATTCCTTTGAAGATTAACATAAATCTTTCCCTAAACCATCTTCCTGTGTCACCACCCCCTGATTTTTGTTACCTGAGTCTGCCTAAACTTGTTTGGATGGTACATTTTAGTGGGTTTTACATTCACAGTGACATGAGTATAAAAATAGACCCAAATGATGAATGTTAAAGCATAAAATATGAGTTCTATTTTTGAGATCTTGTTGTATATAAGAAAATTTGAAATTTATTTCAAAGACTACTGCCCAGATTAAATTTGCTTTTCAAATAAGCTAAACTTCTCCAGTTTGTGTCAATGGCTTTGAGTGTGAAGGCTGTTGAACATATCTTAAATATTGTTGTTACTTTTTTAGTTGACAATCTGTAGTTTATTTCAAAACATGTAATACTTACTTTAGACAGTAGAAAAGTTGAATAGTAGTGAGAAGAAGTTGCTCTGAAATAGAAACAGAAATCTCACACTCTGGTCTGACTTTTTTACCCTGTGCCTTTTTACAGGCAAGACAGAAGGGACTAGCACAGCCAGTGTTGTATAATTGAAGGGTGCATTTCCTAAAAATCAAGTATGTAGCTCACTAAATCTGTTTTTGTTGGCTGTTTTGTTTATTTTTTAATCTATCTTTTAAATAAAGAAAATATAAAATGGAGGACTTGTGTTAGCCTTTAACTGCTCCAGGGCATTTTTTATTAAGGAAAACTTAATGTTATTAACACGTTCATGTTACAGTTTTATTCCTTGATCTTCCAGGCTAGTTATTTGAGCATGGAGTTGCACACCTGTCCTTTGGTTTCTCTGTCAGTAGATGATTAATACATGGGTTTTTTCCATCCTTGGAAGGCTTATTAATTTCCTTGCATAGGCAAAGTTAAGTTTAGTTAATGGGTTTTTGGAGCGAAACCTTAAAGAACTGTATTACTTGATCTCTTTTCATGGTGTCATTTTCTATCTTCTTCTAAGAGCTAGGATACTCAGTTTTTATAATGAGTAACTTCATTTTCTCTTTGTTTACGTTAAGGTAGACTTGAATACTACTAAAAATGTGTCCTTTGTCTTTAAGATGTTGACAGGAACTGAGTTACAAGTCTTGTTGAATTCCACAACAGAATAAATGCCTGGGAGAAATGCTACTAACTGTAAAGGACAGTTACATTAATAAAATCCATTCAAATGCCCATGCCCGTCATTGGCCTGTAGTGCTAATAATTATTGTCTTGTTTTAAATGCACACTGGAACAGCTATAAGGAATTGCCATGACTATGATCAAGGAGGATACTTAAAATCCCAAATATATAGTGCTGTGCTCTATGTAAGCAGAAAAAAATTTGCAGCAGTAGGAGTCTTGAGGAGCAGTGCATGCATAGATGGGTGCAGACAGACCCAGCATCCACTGTCCGTGATTGGAGTTGGCCAGACAGTGCAGGACTGCCCAGCCCAGCATACCCAGCCTCTCAGCAGGTTTTATTAGTGTGGGCACAGTGCTGTGCTAACACAGCTCATGACTGGTGAACTGGAGCTGGCTCGTGTCCGGCCAGCTTGGAATGTGCTCTGACTGAGCTCATGTCTGACTGAATTATCTGTGTACGTGTGCCCGTTCTCTCCATTATTAATGCCAAAGCTAAATTTCCATTTCAAACCCAAAAAATTACTGTCTCTTGAACTTCAGGATTATAAAAGATTTGACAGTGAGTATTATAATGTTGCCTTTAAAAAAAATGGCACACATCAGCTTTTCTTGCAGAAGTTTCATCAGGATAGATATGACAGTTGAGACTAGGAATGTCTGAGAACACTGTGTCTCATATAAAAAAGTTTAAAAAATCACTGCAGGCTTTTCTTTTGTGTGCAAAACTGTAAGTAGAGGAAATACAAGGTGATTTTTTGGTTTTTCTAGGAAGGACAGGCACGTTTGCTTTTATATGGCAAGATTCCTCATATAAGTACACAGTGCAGAGTGAGCAAAAAGCAAATTGAATCTGACCCTGGAAATGAAGTGTTTGTGTTACATGGGTAACATCTTGAGTGGCTTAGCTTAGAGACTTTGTTTTATTTTGTTGGGCTTTAATGAGGGCAAGTGCCTCTGAATTCCTGACTGGAATTGGGCCGTTTGCCATTAGTTTAATAGCTAACTTGCAGTTTATGCAAACATTTGGAGCCTGCTTCTTGCCAGCTGGCTTCCTGGTACATCACTTTGATGTGTGCCTCTGGAAGGTTGAAATGAAAGTTGTGTGTGCCTTGGGATAGCTTTTAGACTACTGACTCAGAGACATAAGTTGATTCAATAGTGCAACCAGGTCCTGGCCAAAGAAGTGAAGAGAGGCAGAAGTTCCATTGACACATGGTGGTCCACTGGCCTGGGATCTAAGATAAGTCAGATTCTTTTTAAGTTTAATTGAGGCTGTCATGTTCCATGACATACAATGTTTTCTTTGCAGGTTATACAGAAAACCCCGTACATGTCAGCTCCTGGGTGCTCTGGCTGGAGAGCAAAGGGCATAGGTGTTACTCTGAGTGTTTACTTCTGGTTACAAACATGTCTGATCTTAGCACAGATGTTGCAAAGCAGTCCTGTCTCATTTATTGGACTTTGGGCTACATGAACATACTGAAACTGAAACTGCTGTATTCATTAGGCTGTTAACAGAAGAGAGCAATTAAGCGTGTAATTAATTGAGTGTAATATTCTGTGTTCTGGATTTTTTTTATTTTCCTGCAGTCTTGGCAGAACACTCCCTGTTGAGGCTAGAAGCAATGTACTTTTGGTGTAGTGAAGATATTAAGCTCTTTAAGAAAAAATAAATCCTGGAGCATCTCTGGCTTCTTTTCAGGTGGTTTTGGAAAATAATTTGATATCCTAACACTCTCCTGTTGGAGTTATAAACTGGAGATGTTTCAAGAGCAAGTATTTATCGCCTACTCAATGATTCGGTTTCTCCAAGAGTATAAAGGTTCTGGTTTATAATACAGTACCTACCTTGGACATGTGGCTGTCCTTACTGCTAGAAATATCATTAATTTTGTCTTTTAAAATAGTTTTAGAAAACTTGAGAAAAACTAGTTTTTCCTTAGTGGTTAACACTGAAGTAATATAATCACTGATTAAGGCAACAAATCCTATAAGCTTACATGTTTTCATTTAATGCTCTGGATGTTTGGTGAAACAAATCTGTAGAGGGATCTTGTACTGAGGGAAATACAAGCAAAAGCAGTTTTTTAATACCTCACTTCATCCCTTTTATTTCTTTCTGGATATTTGTTTGGAGTAGTTCTGTAATGTAAATTAGGGATGATCATGCTTTGATTGTAGGTATCCAGATGAGCTGCTTCTGAATGACTGAATTGACCAAAGTTGTATTCATTTCACTCACAGACAGAAAAAGTGTTTATCTGAAATAGGCAGGTATTTTCTATCAGTCTGTTAGAGGGTGCTCTCACTAGCTCTGTACAAGATGTTATGACCATCAGATACCTATCTTTACGGTCTGTCATTTTTCACTTTAAAAGGTGTGGGAGGTTTCCCCTGTGTTAGACTCTCCACACTTAGCTCTATGATCACAGTCTTTCAGAACAGTTTTATCACTCTGGGACTTACATTCTTATCCTTTTGGGATCTGCTGGTTTTTCTCTTTTGGGTGTTTATATGATATGAATATAAACCTACCTGTCCACACTTTGTACTTCATGCCTTTGAGACCAGTGTTCTGTATAGTCAGCTGTCATTCAAATAGTTTGTGGGTGCTGTTAAGACTTACAGTGAGACCTTCTGTACAGATTTTTGGCTTGTGCAGTAAAAGCTATGAATCAAATGATGCAATTCTTACTATGTTTGTGTTGGGCATTTTGACACTTATAGAACAGATTAGCAGTAGAGTGCAAGATTTTGATTTCTTTTAGAATGTTTGCATGTCTTCTGATTGGCAGTATTAGGTCATTCTGCATAGGTGCTGCCTCAAATGATGTCTTGAAGATCATATGATGAGGCTGTGTTTTTTAGAAGACACACAAAAAAACACTTCTAAAATTTACAATTTTAGAAGACAGTGGTTCATCTTGTTCAGTATAGCCCTTCCCGATGTTTTTGGTAAAGAGGAAAGCAACCATGAAACTGGCTTGTGCTAAGAGATTTTTTTCTGTCCTGAAACAGTAGATAATGTAGAAAAACATATCATAGTCTGGGAAAAAATAATGTAAAATAAAATGGTAGTTGTGACATAGAATGGAAAATTTTGGTCTTAATCTTAGTTTGTTCATTTTGAAAACTGTGAAATGACCAGAAAGAAGGGTTGTTTTGAAGAAATGTATTACAGTTGAGCTTTGGGGCTGCCAAGTGTCAAAAGAAGAAAGTTTCCATTAATAAAAAGATACTTGAGTGCATCTCTGGCCTTTAAGCTAATTCTGAGTTTTGATATATCGATCTTGCAAAATTGTGTTTTCCATCCAAAACAGTCTAATCCTTTGCACAAAAAAAGAAATCTGGTGAATGATACATTACCTATCTCACAGTATTTACAAGCATAGGAAAAAAGTTGTTTATCTTCACAAGCAGACATGTGAGCTTCCTACTTTTAACCTAAACACTTTCAAACTGAAAAATAACATACTGGGCTTATTCCCAAGAAAGGATATCCTCCATTTCCCATGTGCTTGCTGAGAGACCAAGGTACCACTTATCACATATATATAGAAGGAAAACACCAATGTGCGATAATCAGGAAGCAATTTCTCATCTTCCTGTAAAACTTGTTTTAGATGTTTTCTGGTGCTGATGATGTACTAGTTTGACATCATGTCTCAATTATGAAGGTGTATGAACCCTGCTTAGTGCTGTTGTGGCTGTTAGTGTTCTAGGCAGCACCTCTTCAGTATTTTTTGAAGAGACAGCAGCACACTGACTGAAGTCACATGTATAGTTTACATCAAACCCTTCACAGAGCACAGGAGAAAACTCTTAAAAGCAGAAGTTGTATGGAATTATACCAGGTGATTACTCTGACCATTGATAGAAAAATCATGTGCATTTTAATGTTGTGACTGTTTCTCAAGCAATTGGTGGTAATGGACTTTCTATTCTTGAGTTCTTATTTTAAGAAACATGTTTTGAGAGGGGAGTGTGCTCCCCTTTCTTTAAACCTTGAGTATCTGAAAGATATTTATTTTTTCTTAACTTGCACTTGTTCTTTCCTTTGTGCCATCTATTATTCACTTGATTTCTGAAAATCTAGAGATGTAGTTGCCTAGCTTCAGTCAGTGAAGAGGGAAGCAGTCACAGATAATGAAAATGTGTAATTGCTGAAAGGAAGTTTTGTACTGTGCTACATTTCTATCAGCATGTAATAAGAAGTAGAGTATTTTAGCTTTTGGATCAGAAAAGACAAAGCATGTGAGAATTTTCTTCATGTAATAATTTCAACTAAGTCTTTATTTCATTACATTTGAAAGTACAGGGTAACTGTATTTCATCTTCTGTATAACACCTGTGTTGTACGCAGAATTGAAACGTGTTGTGAGTCATGACTATTTTATGCAGAAATAGAAAAAGTTATGAAGAGCTAAGATTTTTATCACTGAAAACCTTACAAGTAAATAAAACTATCATGTATGTGAAAGCTTTTCATTATTTATTTGAAAGCTGCTTTCTACTTAAAATTATTTCCTGAGTTATACAAAATTTCTTTAGCATTATGCTCTGCAACAATGTATGTTTATGCTGCGCTTATCTTCATTATCTGTCTGGAGGAGCTGCATATTCTCAACAGGTAGTTGCTTTTCCTTCCCTTTGTGTTGTCTGGCAGTACTTGCATAAACTCACAGAGAAGTCTTCCTCCCAGTTTTGCAAAAAGTAATTAAGCTGCAATGGTAGAGAGTTATTAGAAACTCACACATTCCTAGATTTCCAGTAGTTTGCCAGTCATGTAAGGTAGACAAAGAGCTGGATTTGCCATTACTTTTGCATCTGTAGCATTTCTCAAATTTCCCTAAAATACAGTTCATCTTCCACTATGTTTTGTTTTCATGACTGTAAAGATATTTATGCTGTAACATCCCTTGGCATCTGGTGTGTACTGTAAGAACTTTTTTGTTGCTATCCATTTAAAAGCATGAGAGACGAGATCCTACACAGTGTGACAGTTGAGGAATATTCCTGACCCATCAAGAGACCTTGAGAAGGGGACATGCTGCCACTTGTCATTTCTAGCTTATTTTTGGTGGTTCTTACTTGTTAATTTACATTGCCATCAGAAGCTATTGCATATGTACTAAAAATGCATGCGTTACTGTCATCTATGTTAGTAGTGGAAGTTCTGTCCATTGATGGCCTGTGCCCTTAGTATTGCAAGAAGTGCCATTATGTTTTGAGAAACAGATTTCTGAACATGTTGGAACAGTTAGAAGCTGTGTAGTTCTTTTCTTGTTGAAAAGGAAGGCCAAGACAGTTACGAAGTTTCCCACTTAGCATTGCCTTGTCTGCCTCTCCTGCAGTCACAGTTGTAAATGCAAGGGAAGAACCTCAGGAGGAGTTTATTCTTCCTGATGTATCATGATGGGGTGGAGTTTTTTGTTAGACTGTAAACTGTGAAGGTGGTGAAGGGAGATTGTGCTGGTTCAGTGACACAGAGTCACTGAACAGTAAATTGACTTAATGAAGTTTCTAATGAGCACCATAGCCTATACAAAGGAATTGGTAAGAGCACTTAGTCAAATGTGGTAGGGAATGGAAGATGTGGATGGCCAAAGTAAAATGTGGTTCCTGATTTACTGTCAGCAAGGCATTAGATTAGCTGCTCATACCTGATCTGCAACTTTTATTTTTCATGGATAAAGAAAGACAATCAGCACGTGTGCATAGGTAAATAAAACCTGTGAAGTGAGTCCCAGCTGAACTTATTGCGCAGTATTAAGGCAGGTTACCTAGTTGCCTTTCTTTTTACTGCAGGTATGCTGTAACACAGAAGCTGCTGTGTTAGAATAAGAACAGACTTCTGGTAACTTTTGAATTATTTGCAGCTGATATTTTTGGGAAGGTACTTGAAACAGGTCGTAGTTGTAACACACACTTCGAGAAGCCACTCTCCTCTTAATTTTTGAGCTTCATTTGATTAGTTGACTTCATGTGAAAGTAGTATGCTCTTGTACTTCATTTCAATGTATCTTTCTGACTTCACATTGTCTCAATATTTAAAACCTGTAGGGAGTCTGATAAATAACAGATCCATAGCAGTACTGATGAAGTGTTTTGTTTTATGTATGACAGAACATGATAGGGACATTGGTGGAAGCATCAGACTCTGCACTTAATGCTCTGTCTGGTAAGTCACAGATGACTTGAGAAGTATCCCGTTTTAGTTCTGTCTTGTGAGGAGAAAAAGCTATTCTGCTAATCTTATTTACAATTTTAAGGAGTAACTTCATTTGTTTGAGGGTGGTTTTTTCCAACATTATGAGCAACTGGATCATTGTCTCCTCCAAAAGATGGTGACTTCACCAAGAACACTCACAGGAGAGTAGACCTGTGACTGGTTAACTGACTGTAGTATTGTCAGACCAGAGAATATCAGATTAAAAAAAAAAAACCCAAACCACCACTATAAAGCCAAACTTCTTAGAATTAGAAAAAGAAGTACTTACTATCTGATAACTACCAGGGCGGAAAGATTTAGTATCTCATTCCTAGAAGATGCATGCAAGTTCCTGCAGCAGATTTTGTTTAACATTGGGAAGATCTTAAAAGCAATGTTTCTTTTAACGTGCTCTCTAAGGAGTAAAACCTCCAAGTAGTTGATTTGGCAGCTTCCATAGCATAGTGGAAGGTAGGAAAACCAACTATTCAACTTCTCTGATTAATGAATGTGCCAAAAATGTCTGGATATGCTGGAGTTAGGATGAGAGAAAGAGCCAATTCATTGTTTAGTTCAGTGAAATTTATGACTGTGTGGGCTTAAAACCAACTGCAGTGCTGTTGTCAGTAGTGTGCCAAAAAGGGAGAATGTGCTATTCAGTCTCTCTTGGTCATGTCTGTACTCTACTGAGCTACTTACTTAAAAGCACCAAATCTACACCATGTGATGCAGGGTGAATGACAGCATGAAATTATGAGGAATATATGGGAGATTTGTTTGGAGTTTATTCCCCAAACCAATTTAATTTAGAGAATCAAAGAATTTTATTCAGTCCATTAAATAGAATTATGAGATTAACAGGGCATAATTGGAGTTGATTGTAGAGCATTCATAGGAAGAATGAAGATTACAAAAAAATTACAGAATTCAAAATGATGAATTGTTTGCAGCACATTGTTTGCTACAGGAAATGCTGTACATGGCAATATAGTAGACAGAAACGTAAGAATATAATGTGATCCCAAGGCTCCTTCCTAACATGAGCTGATCTCTTGGGCTGGCTACAGTTGAAGACCAAAAGCATAGTAACAAGAACAGAGAGCTGCAGCTTTTCACATCTACAAGCTAGAAATAACCCATCTGGGTTTTCAGAGTTACCAATTGCAATTGTTTTAATGTTAAATGTTAACAAAGTAAAATGAGGTGTTCTTTCTTCTCTTGACTTCTCAATGCATCTAGATGGAAACTTTTCAAAGTTATTACGTATTGAGATCTGTCTAATTCTTAAAATTAGAGAACAAAACATTGAAAACAATATTCTTAAAATTAATAGTAATTAATATTTCATGTAATTGCATTAATTAAACTTGGCTTTACAATTATAGAGCTAATTATGTTTAAAATGCAATTGCACATTTCAATCACTGCCCACACCCTGGGGATCATAATTTTTTTTTTTACCTTCCTCATTAGACCTTCTGTAATCTTTCTCCTGTTAAATGGTGTGATTGAAACTGAGAATATGCATGCATAGATGTGCATTTGCTTTCTCCAGCAATTATATTCTGTTAAAGGGTTTAAATGCTTCATATTGTGACATTTCATTAAAAAACAAACAAAATTAAGATTTTATTGTTATTATTTGTCCTCTCCAAAGAATTATTTTTTGTCTCCTATAAGTGAATGTGTATGTGAAGTCATTGAGTCAGACATAAAATATATTTTGTTTCAAGAAATGATAGTCTAGAAAATAATCTCTCTTTGTTGAAGTACTTTAAGTTTTATTTTTGGTTTTGTTTTTTAATGGGAATGGAGGAGTCACCTTGGATTGTGAAGTCAAGTCCCATTTTATCACAAGCACTCAGATTGTATCATGTTTTCCTTGAATATTTCAGATTTCGTCTGAAAATTAATTGTTAGCTGTTCCCCATTATCTCCACGTAAAAGGCTGTTAAGAGTCACTCTGATGCTT
This sequence comes from Poecile atricapillus, assembly GCF_030490865.1. Lineage (NCBI taxonomy): Eukaryota > Metazoa > Chordata > Aves > Passeriformes > Paridae > Poecile > Poecile atricapillus. Next base: position 15,024,364 of record NC_081251.1, read on the forward strand.
AGCTCCGCTCTAGTTTACAGTGTCTCTGTGATGTATTTGTACTTGTGCAAGCATTACTGTTTCAGAAATCCTCCTTGCTGCCTTTCACAGTCCTTGCTACAGTTTACATTCACATATACCGGAGTTGTACAAAATGTCTCCACCAGCTCATGAATAATTTTACACAGCACACTGTACCTAAAGATTTGTTGAAGACCTTAAATATATGCTATTTTTGTTGTAATCACCAATATTCAAATAATACAGCAGTGAATTATTTTAGTTAGTACACTTTTGCTACTCAGTGATGGTCTTAGACAAAATGAGTAGGAGGTACTACAACACATAGATTTTTGACAGAAGGTTTTATTTCTAAAATACAAAAGAACAGTGATAGGTTGTATTTTCTTGCTTTTTTGTTACTTACTGTATCACTGTGGTGTGGCTTGATGCAGTCTTGCAGAGTTAATTTTTGTGAAACTGAAATTTTTGTGAATCTGCCTGCTGCTGTCTCTTGCTGCCGCAGCAAATAATGCTTCTGCTTTCTAAAGCCTCTGGAACTGTTGAATGATGCCCACATACATTTAGTCTTCTAGAGGGAATTTGGACGGTGTAACCTTTCCAAATTCTGCTAACTAATTTTCAAATCCGATTAATGCTGTCTGTGAACATTTTGCATATTTTTGATTGCTGAAATAAACCAGTGAAGATTAGAGGGTTGAGTCTTACTATATTTTGACATCTTGTTTATTGCTGAGGAGTTTATCACTGCTGTGTTTGAAATTTTCCAGGAACTTACTGTTTAACATCCAGAAAAACAGATTTAGAACCTGTTTTTGCTGCCTGAGAAGAAAAGAGCGACTGTTCAGTCACTCCTGTAGAATTGGTCTCAGAAACTTTCAAACAGATACTTAACAACACTCGTCTGGATGTGCATTCATAGTAGCTTAATTTAAATCTCTTGACATCTAACTGTGGAAGTTGCTATGCATCCTGGGCTTCTTTTAAGCTGTTAAATATGTTTAACACTAGTAAGGATTAAGGCAGGTTATTTTGGCTCTAAGGGCTCTGCAGAGCTGGCTGTCAAACTGTTGAGTGGTGTTTAAAAGTGTATAAGTGCTGTGAAGGGTTCCAGATTAAAGATAAGGAACATCTTTAGTGTGCTGGAAATAATACCTATGCTGTCCTAAGATTTATTAATTTTAGGAGAATTGCAGACCAATGACAGGATGATACTTTCTACAGAAGTAGTCAGGAATTAGGCATGGCCATAAGAACGTTGGTGGACCATGTAAGACTTGTGGTGCCACAAGACTGTGAAGTCAAACATCTTGTAGAATAAAACACAAAGAACTATGACTTTTGAAGTTATTTTACATTATTTAAAAAATACTTTTCTGTGAACATTTTATTCTTCTTTCTTTTACAGTTTGGACTCGGACTTGTCTCTGCCCAGTTGCATGCTAGATCACTCATCATATTTTCTGTTTCTATGTGTAAAGTTAAGAAATATTCTAATGTGTATCAGAAAAATTTGATATTGGGTAGCACAGTACTAATAATTATTTAGTCCACATTTTTGCTTCCTGTGGCTTGGAATAAGATGAAGGGCAGTGGTGAGGTGTCTGCATTACCATCATGGTGCTAAGCTTATCTGTGGTGAGGAAAGGACTGGTGTGGCCCATCTGTCACTCTGCCTTGCAGTGTGGTGGTGAGACACTGAGGGACAGCTGCACTTGGTCACCTCATGGGTGCTGCTTCCTGCTGCTGAAGGAGGAAGGTGCTGGGAGGGGAACAGAGCATGGAGCACTCCTTCTCTCTCTGCCAGCTGGGCCCTGCCGGTACAGGGTCCTCTCTTTATGGGCAACAACATTTTTGAAGCAATCTTACTGACTTTCAGCAGCAATTGGCAGAAACTGTCTCAAGAAGCAGTTATCTCCTACAGAAAACAGAATAATAATAATAATGAAAACAGGAAAAAATACTGATTCAATCACTGTTGGTGCTCATGTCTGATTTTTCTGTGCTAAAAAGAATTTGGATAAAAGCTGAGAATAGATGTGCACTCATTTAATAATGATTTTCCCACTTGGCTGAGAGCAACTTTTCTAAAACTTGCACAGAAACCTATTTGGTGTATCATGAATATTGTAAAAATTATATCTGTCACTTAAATTGCATGTAAATACCTCATAACATTTTCTTATTCATGCTTTGAATTTCAGTGCGTTTTTCTTTGTGAAGTGTGGTAGATTTGTACCTTTCCACTCAAAATTGGCAAGTATATTAATTGACCTACACAAACTCCACAGCTTTGTTTTGTTGTGGTGGCTTTAACAGGCCAGGCTGAGGTGGTGCCAGTGCTGGATGGCAGCAGCTCCAAGGGGTCCCAGGGGCTCCCACACGTGTTGCAATGTGGCCACTGTATGGAAAGTCATGAACTGGGGAAGACAGGCCAGTTTCACTTCTTCCACCTTGTCCCTGGAGACCCAGTGCAGACCAACCCTGTCAATTGTTGCTTTTGTACGTGGGCATAGGAATGGTGGAACCTTGGAGCCTGGCATTCTGGAGTGCTTTTAGCATCATCCTGGGATTACTGTTGCTTGACAGTGGAGCATTAAATTCTGCAGTTAAAAATGAAGTAGCAGTTAAATTCTGTGAAGCATTGCTGTTGCAAAAGAAGGACAATTCTTGTTTATATTCTTGTCATTGTGGATGATATTGTTTGCCTTTTCTATTTTTGAATTTCTTCCTAAGCTTTAAAAAATGTTTCATTTTAATGCATGAAGCAGAGCTCCTAAGGTGTCCTAGACTAAGTAGGCAAGTGGTATCAAGTGGGGTGGGAGAAAGGGAAATAAGATAATAAAATATACACAGAAATCTCTGTAGGGTTTTCCTTTCTGTCAGTTAACATGTGAAATGGTTGGACTTTCTATTTTTTCCTGGTATTCTGCCACCACTTTTTTCCATTAATTATGTCATTTCCCCCACTTTGTTTTCTAGGATCTGATCATCCAACTCACTCCACAGGTTATTGTGAATAATCAGGTTTTTTGCTTTATGTGTTTCACGGCACAGATTACACCCCATGAAAGGTTTTACTCTCAGTATCAGGTTTTGAGTATAGGAGAGGATGTTGTCCTTAAATTTTATTACAAGAGAAGTTTTGTTTAGTTAGTAAGCACCTTGGGAGTTTTTTTTAATAATAAGGACAAACTGCTTCATCTAAAACAAAATTATAGGTAAACTTAAGGTTCTTCCACACCAGTCATGCTTTGATGGTCTGGTAATGAGGCACAGATAACTGTTCTTAAGTGGCATGAAGACATTTAATAGATCTAGACTGCTTTCTTTTTAATATAAAAGCTTGGCATTTAAATAAGTGGGCTAGGGGGAAATAAAAAATTAAAATCTGGATGGAGGCAAAAGCTTCTGGAATGTTGGCAAGAAGTCAATCTGAATGTTATATATGCCATATATTCCTGGAGCAGACATGGGGATTTTGGTTAATTAAGTAGATAAAATGTTTCTTGTTAGTGACATCCTGGGTATTTCTTTGGAAGCTTTTGGTAATTGGAATGAAAAATGCAGCATGGTAAAAAAAAGTGCACTTTTTTATTTGGCATGTAAGGGTTCTCAGATAGGGCTGAAATCTTAGGAAGATAAATCATATTTAATACAGAAACAATAGTGGGCTAGAATAAAATATTCTATGGAGTGTTACAGGCAAGAATATGTTAGATAGAATGTTATGGTCTAGAACACAATTTTTGAGTTTTTTAATATGTAGCTGTCTTCAAAAAAAGACTTTTGAATTAGAAGAAAGGCACTGTTTAAATGAACAGCATTATCTCATATTGTTATGAAACAATCACATTAAAACATTAAATAAATAAAATCACTTCTAGTTGTTTCCATAATTGAATAGGCTCTTAAAATGTTGTTGTATCACAAGCATTCCTATGGTTGACTGCAGAGTTTTTAACATTAATTTTTAGCAAACAAATCAGAAACTTCATTAAAACTCCCACTATAGGATTTAACTGGTCACTTAACATTCTAAAATGTTAGCTCATTTACACTAGAGAGAGAAATGCAGTGTTAGATTTTTCCATGCAGCTAACATACCTACTAAAATAAGACTGCTGGAACAGCTGAGTGTGGCTGCATGAGTCAAGATGGAAAGGAATCTGAATCAGAACAGCGGGAGGGAAAAGTAAAGGGAGCTGATTTTTAACTTGAGAAATTGGAGGAAAATACACTGGTCATGCTACCTAATATTGTGCAAATCCTTTGCCTCATCATGGAAATATGCAAGTATTTTTAGTATTTCTTATTATCTGTTCATACAGTCTGAGTTTATCCCTGAATAAAATGTATGAAATATATCTGTGGTGTTATAATTAAAATAAATAGGGCAGAGTAGTGTTCAACATGATTGCATAGTGAATCTAGCAAGTGCAAGATCCAGCAGCACTTTACAAGTTCCTTGCTATCTGGTGCCATTAGTTCGTAATTTCTTCTATAATGTTTGGCTCTAAGCCTTTAATAAATTCATCAGACTGTGACCACTTGAAACAGTTACACTTGAAACCTCCGGACTGGCTGGTCTCAAATGACCTAAATTAAAACAACACTTACATAATCTATAGTACTCCTGGTTGGTAATGCAAGCAATAAGTTTAATTGTATTTTCCAAGTGCTGTGGGATTAATTTTTTGTTCCATTATAGCACAGTAGCCCAGAGCTTAACTGCAGGCTTTTTCTGTAAGAAAATGCAATGTTATAACTTTGCATAATGTCCACAGGTTTTAGGACCTGCCCCAAAATGGTGTTCCTTCTTGGACAACTTGACTGAAGAACTGGAGGAGAATCCAGAAAGCACTGTTTATGATGATTACAAATTTGTTACCAGAAAAGACCTTGAAAATTTAGGTAAAACAGTTGTATACACTCTTTTGCTGTCTTCTTTGTTCAGTTTTTGAACATTTACGCATCTGATTTTGATAATTTCAGTGTGATGTATGAGGACTGTTAGAAGTTCACTGGCAGTAATTTCCTCTTGTTTTCTTGGTTATTAATATTCCAGTAATATGGCTTTAAGTTCCTTGATTCCCAACCAATTCAACGCAAGACACTTGTGTTTCTCAGATTTTTGTCCCAAGAAGGTTATTGATATTTGCTGATGTATGTCTGGGAATCTGTTGTGTGTGCTTTCATATGTCACATGGAAGGCATAGGCAGAGAAGTTGGTTTAGTTTTCAAAATATTTTTGAGGTGCTCAAGTAGAAATTGTAACCAAAGGCTACCCTATTTGAATGTAATAATTTTCAGAAAATACAAATCATTCTAGGGCTAATAGTTTCAAGAAATTGGAATACTGAAAATTATATAGCAGAGAGGGTAAGCAACCTTCTCCTGTGGAATTCAGTCCTTTGTCTGTCCATTACATGGTTTGATTGCAATGTTTTGCTCCAGTTTACTTAATTTACCTCTGACTGTGAGTGTTGGGTTTTACCCAAAGCAAAACTCTTTAAATAAAACAATCTTTCTATCATACTAAAAAAGGTATTATCAAACACCTATGGACTTTCAAAAAATCCTCTGGAATTCTTTGTGAACTTCTACAGAGCATGGTGCATGTGGGCATTTTTTTCAAAGTGCTCAGTAACATGGATTATGACAACAAAAGTGGGGTTTTTTATGCTCTGAAGAAGCTTAAAATTTTTGCTGGTCAAAATTATTTTTATTCCCAGTTTTATTTAGTCTTGATGTCATGATTGTGACTGTTAGATTATTGTTTTGCATGGGCAGAACTTGTTTGTCTTAAGGAAGTTAACTAGCTGGCTTGGAATAGAGGTTCTTTAGATATGAAAGCTCTTTGAAATTCTCCGGAATTTTTTCCTAGGCCTTGCTCATCTCATTGGATCATCATTGCTCAGAGCATATATGCATGGCTTCTTCATGGACATAAGACTTTATCATAAGGTAGATAAGGCTGAATATTGTAAATTTTTATTCTTAACAATAAAATATATGTGCTGGGGGTTTTCTTTGTCTTTTTGTGGTTTTTTATTTTGGCTGGGTTTTTTTTTTACATCCAGATAATGGACTGTGTCCTGTATTTATGGTATATTTTTTTTTTATGTCCTCCTGCTTGTTCAAAGGCAAAAATGATGGCCAACCCCTTTGCCTATGAAGAATATAGAAGAGAGAAAATAAGGCAGAAGATAGAAGAAACACGTGCACAGAGAGTTCAACTGAAGGTAAATCCTAGAAACAAATAGAATACGTCTGGGAAAACTATTCATAAAGAGTAATATATTCCTAAGAGTATCTTACAGATGTAGTGATTTAGGATTTGGTTGTGTTTATCACTGGACACACAAAGTAATTTATAGCATAAAATTCCCATATGTGTGATTTTGAAAGGCTGATACCAAACTAAAAGAGCAGCTCTCATTTGCCACTTGAGCAGATAATCCACTGGTAAAACAGCATTTTCTGCTTCTGTCATTAAATTATTTAAGCCATTGAAACACGATACTCTGGAAAGAGAAACATAAAAATTGTATGTGTTTATAACTAGCAACTTTCTAGATTGGATCTGTTCAGCATAAAAGGAGAAAGAGTTGCTTTTAAATTTCTAAAGCTGATGCATTAGAAGTTAAAAATAAAGTACAAGTTCTTAAATCTTCTCTAAGTGCAGTTGCTTTACTAGTACCTAGAGATATTTGGAACCAGTCAAGGAGCTTTTCTGCAATAGTTGTAAGAATGTAAAGCATGTAGGTTGCGTGCATAAAAGGCTAATTTATTAATTGCTTTCCTCTTTTTAGAAACTCCCAAAAGTTAATAAAGAACTTGCACTCAAACTGATTGAAGAAGAAGGAGAAGAGCAACAGTTCAGTAAAAAAAGGAAACAAAAGGTGAGCTGTTGTTTTGGTGAAATCTCTAGCTGGAAGCACAGAATAAGCAATGCTTACAGGATTCTTTTTTGTTGTTGCTGTTTGGCCAAACAGATTCAAAATACCATTGAAAGTTACACATTTGCACCATTTTTGTGTTTGAAATCTACTCTTCTTGTTTTCAATGTCCTTAGTTCCACCCTCCTTTTCTTCAGTAACAATAAAAACTAATGCAGTGGTGGGATTTAATAAGCTGGTATAAGTAGAGCAATGTTAAAAAAGGAAGCATTTTCTAATAAAAAGCCATGTATATAATGACTTTAAAATTACAATAACTGACCTTCTCATAAGATGAATTAGTGGCTTGAACTGTTCTGAATTCACCAGTAGCATAATTTACACTGAGTTCATTTTACTTTGACATGAATTAAACTGCCTTTCTTTCTGTATGTGAAAGTAGTGAAGAAAAAGTGTTATAATATGTATAAGAACATTTCCTCCTAAGTATTTACAGTAAAATTATAGTAGCATTGCATAAAGACATGTACCCTGATGTCCTGATGGGACTCTTGTGGCTGGGTTCTTTTCACCCTTGGACTGAGATTGATGAGAGAGAGGCAGTTTTCTCTTGTTCAGACTTGGTTGTTTATTCTTCTCTTATCTACATTACATACAGAGTACAAGGAGTTACATGCACTAAGATAGAAAGGTGCAAACTTCTTCAAGGTCTTTTATATGTCTATTTATCCAGTTAACAAATGCCAAGTAAATTATTTTTCTTAGTGACTCAGTGACTCAATACCTGTGTGCTGCACTGTGGCACTTTTTATCTAATTACCTATTACTACCCAGAAACCCCTAAAAGAAGAAGAAGGAAGAAGAGACAGCACCCTAAATCCTCCATCTTGTTTTTTGTTTTATGAAAGCGCCCAAACCTTAAACTCTAACTTTTTTACCTAGTGACTTAAGAAAACTCTCTAACTTACACGCTCACACTCCTAGTTTTTCCATTTAACTTTAACAGTTGTTTCCATGGTGTTATATGAAATTCAGTGCTTTCTTGGATGTCAGAGACAGGTATCAGAGATAAGGGCACACACTCTGTATCTCTGACTCCAACACCCTTATAATTTGTTTTGCATCTTGTAGACTCATCCCCATCAGGCCATATATTTGCCTTGGATGTACTGCTGATTAGTCAGTAGATATCAACATGTCTCCAGACTAGCTGGCTGAATGCATGAGAAACATTTGTTTGAAAATATTAGTGTATTAGTGTAATTGTGTATTTAAAGTATCTGTACTGTGCATTAAAAAAACCTCTTGCTTACAGGTAGCTTAAAACAACCTTTGTAAAAGTACAATAAGCATAAATCTCAATTGCTATTTGACCTGGAAGGGTAAAGCAACTGGCATTTCATATGCTGGTTATTAATTTCGTTAATTAAGAGAAAGTGTTACTTATTTCATTAATGTCTGTTTCAGAATTGTCTAACTTGGCTCGTGCTTTGCTTCTGTTCCAGAATCTGCCCAGCCTTCTCAAAGATGATCGTTTTAAGGTCATGTTTGAGAATCCAGATTTCCAGGTGGATGAGCAGAGTGAAGAATTTAGGCTACTTAACCCACTTGTTTCTAAAATAAGTGAGAAAAGAAAGAGGAAGCTAAAGATCTTAGAAGAACTGGAAGCACAAGGACAGGTAAAATATTTTCCATTTGGATTAAGAAAACTCCATGGGCTTTATTTTCCTGTTTCAAGCTTTCAGATTTTTGACCCAGAAAGATGGAGGTAGTGCAAGAATGTCTTATCAGCTACAACATTTAACTGTATAAAATTTATAATTTTAATCTAGTTTTTAGATGTAATAATGTTTTTGCACAAATAAAGGTTGGAAAAGCATAAAAATATGTGGATGGTAACAACCTTTGTAATGTGTTTTCAGCTTTATTTGCTGTTACTGCCTAGGTTCAAAAATTGTAGTTTAGCTGTACCTATGTAAAGGCTGTCACATACTCTAATTGCAGGAATGATTTGGAAAGAAAATTAGTTGATGATTTCTTATTTTATACTATTTTTGTCGGCAGGAAGAGGAGGAAGAACCAGAAGGAAAAGCAAGTGATGCAGAAAGTTCTGAGAGTTCAGATGATGAAAAAGGCTGGGTTGAAGAGGTCAGGAAACAGCGCAAGCTTTTACGCCAAGAGGAAAAACTAAAGCGGCAGGAAAGGCTCAAGGAGGATCAGCAAACATTACTAAAACCTCAGTTTTTTGAGATTAAAGAAGGAGAGGAATTCAGAAGCTTCAAAGACTCTGCCAAAAAACAAAAATTAATGAAGTAAGACTAATGTTCCTATTTTAATAGTTGGGGGTGGATGATTCTCAAGTATTTCCCTACAGTGCAGGCCTGTGATGTTTTGTCTTGGAAGCACTTGCTAGTAAAGCTACATTTGGTGATCCAAGGGTATAACTTAAAGTGACATAGTCATTGAAAGCTTTGTTTTATAGATAAACAATACACTACTTAAAGTAGGACAGAGACACAACACACATGAAATGAGTAAGATATTACTGAGTCAGATGGGGGATCCATTACTCAGTGTTGGTGAAGTGAACAGGTAACACTGTTGTCTTGTGAGACTGGTTATATTTCTCCACCAGTGTCAGTATGAGGTTAACAGACTGGATGTTTTTCATCTCTCTAAAAGGATTTAGAATGCTACATGAGTGGTCACTGTTTTGGGAGTAGGATCAACATGGGTCAACATGGTAAAAGAAAAATTGTTTTGTCTAGGTGTTTTTATGGAATCTAGTAATTTTCAATATCTACACTGTCCTTATAATATGGGGACCTACTATTTCTGGTTTTCTTTTTGCGATACAAAACACCAGGCTAGGAGGGTGTTTGTTAAGTGTAGTTTTTTTTGTTTGGTTTTTTCATTTCCTTAAATTGATGATCATCTGAAATAATGGGTACATGCATAAGCGTGTCAAACTAAAGAAGGAGCACATTAAATTGAAGGACTTGGTTTGGAGGTGCTCAGTGGCTGCAAATCTCATTGATTTAGTTTTTTTCAGAGGTCAGTTGAGCCCTGAGGTTTGATAGCATTTTAGTGTTTGGAGCACAGACACTCATTAAACCTTTTAAGACAGTAGCTTCAAAGTTCTTGCAGCACAGCTGCTGCTGAGCAGGATTTTGACTGATGTTGGAAATGGGTTGTTAGGCTAGATGGATCTCGTAATAAACATTTTGGTTTTATTTAGAATGAAATTATATAGTCAAGGAAAATAAAGTGAATAATATAATGGGGTTATTCCTTTATGTCACTAATGACTACAATCTAGTTGTTTTATTATGGAAATTTTCAGGAGACACAAAGAAACACTCGATAAAAATTCAACCTTTTAACTGGAATGATCATGTAAAATGGATTTTTAAGTGTTAGCAAGACAGCGTTCCTATGGTACTCAGATGGTCCATGATTTCCATGTTGTACCTGTGAGACCTCTTTTAAGTAGAAATAGTGGTATTTTATAAATAGGGATTTATAGCAGTTCAGCAGGACTGATTGCCATGTTTTCCTTAGCTGTTTTTTATCAGCAAGGAATTTCACACAGAGATTTTTTTCTTTGTTCTTTTTATTGAATATACCCACTTATTCTGAACTTTTAATTTCTTTAGATATTTCCATTAACTTTCTTCCGATTATTTTTCTTTTTTCCTTTGTTCCAGAAGATGAAGCAACTTTTTAATTTTGTCAGTTTTTCCTTTTTGTCAGGAGAAAATCTACTTTGGATATTCTGACAAAGTACTATAGATTAATTTTTTTTTTTTTTTTTTTACATTGTGATTAGGTTTATAGTTGTATTAGCTGTAACTTAGAAGGAGCCTGAAACACTGGTCAAATGACACTGTATTCTCAGTGCAAGTGAAATTCTTCATTAAAAGGCTGTATGGCTGCAGCCTACTCATATATTGTTCTTTTGCACAAATTCAGCTGCCATTTCTCAAGGACACTCAATTTGAAGCATAAAAATGTCATTTTATTCAAAACATGGAAGCCTTAAATGTGAATAGTGGTGTGGAAATTCAAGTAAATAAGCCAAGACAGTTGGAAGGAAGATAAATATTTAGAAAAAACTGATGCAGTGTGACACTGAACAAAGTAAATTCTTTCATCTGGATTTAAGGAAGAAAAATAATTTCTTCACCCCCGGAAAATCAAAAGCAAATACCACAGACCTGTCCTGTAGATGAAGAACTATCTGTGATGACATAAATCATCAAAAGTCTTTTAACAGACTGCTTGGAAAGAAAGGAGAATCTGTCATAAGATTTGCTGCTAATGGATACCATCTCTGGTAGATGCACAGATAGGATATCATGTAAAATGTAAAAAAAATGTAGAGGAATTTGAGGACAGAATAGGATGACCAAAAAATTGAACGTGGTAGCATCACTTCCTTTGTTTTCTGAGTTGCTGTCATTGAATTGACTTACATGGGGTTTTTTAATCTTTGTCCAAGCAATTAACTCTATATTCTCTGATCCCCTATGTGTTCATCCAAGCATTGCTCTCAGTATGGAGTTTGGTGTTCCTCAAACTCTTAGAAGTAATTTAAAAATCAACAGCTGATACCTGTTTCATATAATGCATATCTGATAGGATTTTGTAGTCATAATGATTTAGGCTGTGTTGTGAGCTAATTTGTTTGGTTAGTAAGTATTTTTGTGTATTAGAATTTTACGAACAAAATAAATATGTTTTGTGCTGGCCTTATTCAGTGATAAGTAGTCAGCACAAAAGTAATTAATTCAAGTAGCATGCTGAAAACTGGGAAGACTGTAGTGGCATGTACAATCTGGCGAGGCTGGCATGTTTGTCTTTGATTTGATATATCCAAATTACGGAATGATGGTCTGTGACCAATATAATTAAGTATCTTAATACCTTCACTATGCATTTAATGGCTAGATGTTCTTTTTTTCTCTAATCATATAATGTTCTACCTGAGGAAACAGTTTATGACTTATATAAAACTGGGTGTTTCTTTTGACATGTTCCTGACTCAGCACGGCTCCAAGCCCAACTTTTAAAGCAGTGGTGCGTACTATTAATATTTTCTTAGACCAACAGTCTACACATTTCTCTGTGCAGGAAAACTGCAAAATTTGCTCATGGTTTTATAAAACACCTTGTCTCAAATCCATGTGCGTTTAATTTTCCCCTTTTGTACACTTAAGCTTGCACAACAAACCTGCAAATCCTTGCTTTCTTTACCTACAACATAAGTTTCCTACCTAGTAACTTGAAAGGAAACTGTAAAAGGAAAGGATCTTTATCTGTATGCTAAGAGTTATCTTGATTTACTTTGTCCCTTTATGTTACTGAAGTTAAAATGTGTCAAAATCAAAAATTATAGTAGTCATATTTTATAAAAAGTATGACAATTAATGGATGTATCTTCAGAGGTGGCCAAGAAAGCCAACAAAAGCATAGTTGATATTCCTTATTATTGCTCAAGAGGTATTCCTGGTTTATAGCCAGAAGAGTCCTGAAAAACTGTGTTCTTATAATGAGAAAAAAAATTGCATGGGTAATTTTTTGTTTGGTTTTTACATTAAGGCAGGGGAATTCACTCTCAAAATTCTCTGAATTTATCCCTTGAATTAATTTGTTGAGGAAGATGAAAAAAAACCCTACCAAAACAAAAAACCCAGCTGTTGTTTGTGTAGCAGTATGTACAATTCACTATCCCTTGCAGTCTGAACATTCTCAGATAGAGCCATACCTGTGTTTTTTCAGTAAGGTTACAACCCCACAGCATGTTGCTAATATCTACTCATTTTAATTTTTCTCCTGACTAAAGCAGTGTCTAAGCAGTCATGCTAAATAATTGCTGGGTAGTAGCCATATTTCTCCAGTTCAGTTTCAAAGGGGAGAAAAATGAGACTTCACTTGAATGTAGAAATCCCACCACAATGTTGGTGACTGATCTTCTGCCACAGTTAGCTCTAAGGCTTAGCTTGTCTTTCCGATTCGCACAGATGGAACAAGTTTTTACATGTACTCGATGAAAAATATACTACAGAAAAAAATACAATCAAAGTACCTAGTCATGAGAAATAAAGTATTTCTTGACAGTAATTTTTCATTGTTAATCTGAAAAGTCTTTGTTACATAAAATGGCTCATTAACCAAAATTCAGTGGACTCAGAGACTTCATGCTTAGGCCACAGCCATGAGTTCTTCATACACAATGAATGTCATTGACGTTGGTGGCTGCCATTTTTTTAATATATATCATCTCTATTTTTATGATGATTTATTTTCCACTTTAAAAATTGTACAGAAAATGTTTCTTGGCCCTCTTCAGAGAGAGCTAATGAGGCACTAATAGCATCTCAAATTGCAGAAACTAATTTTGTTTACAAATAGGAGACTGTTTTCTAAGCAGACGCAGAGTGAGTTTGATTGTACAAGCCATGTCTTATTCTGAGAGGGTGCTACTTAGCTCATTGGAGTTACATTCTAGGAGAAGGACGAGCCATGTCAGGACTCACAGGTGCCTTTAGGGTGGCTGGCTGAAGCCAGTACTGTCCCTGCCTGCCTTGTTCCCCTGCGCTGGAGGCTGTGTGGGAACAAGGCATTTTTCCTCTTCAGCTCTTCCAATTTACAGCCCACCTTAACTGAATTCAGCAAATTAAATACCAGCTCACAACCTGGAGCAGCTGGGCCATGTGCAGGGCATTGACTTCCAATGGAGAAAAGCTGAAAACAGTGTCAGTTTTGACCACACCAGCTTCCCCCTTCTCCACAGAAATGCTGGAGTTTGGTGCCTGAGGGAGAAGCTCTACACCAGTTTGTTGACAGAAATTCAGTGATAAACACTGTTTTGGAAGACACATGCTTCTGTGGAGCTCCTGTCTGGGCCCAGAGTCTGTCTTTATCACATTGTCTTGTTTATACTGGTTTTTTTTGGGGGGTGGTTTTTTTTTTTTCCTTCTTTTTTATTCCTTATTTTTTTTTCCTTTTATTCAGAAAACTACTTACACTGTTGCGGGCACAGTGTCCAAACAGGCATTTGTGCTTGGATTAAGTAGTGAAGTGATTCATTTGGAGATAATTCATTCTAGTGTGTAGTCAAGCTTACTTCCTTCCCTCAAAAGTGTTTCCAATTCAGAAATTACAATATTTCAAGAAAACTGAACATATCTAGCGTTACTGTTTTTTATTTGTGCAGTTTAATATCACAAACTTTTTGGACATTTCGTAGAAAACTCTAGCAGTAGAAGGGCATGTGTTCTTTCTCAACTAGATTCGTGTTACTTTTTTAGCAGCAAAACCAATGAACTTTACATAAATTTTAAAAGTGTTTCCTCTGAAAGCTGTATCTGGAGGGAATGATTTGAATTTCTTTCTGTTTCCTGAATGTTTATTTTTTCAGATTTTCAGAGAAATAGAGATTAGTTTTGACTGCATTATCAATTTTTATTACAGTAAAAAGATGGCAAGAATAGGGACTAATGTTAGTTTTTCTCTGCAGGAAGACTCTTGAAGATCGTTTAAAGCTTGAAGAAAAACTTGGCACACTCAATGTGTCTGATACCACAGTAGGCAGCAAACAGGCAACATTCAAATTAAAGAAGGTGAGCTATATATATGTAATTTTTAAGATAATGCACAAGTAACTTTAGTTTTTGCATGAAAGAACAGGAACTTAAAACCGTCAAGCAAATGTCCCTCTTCATTTCTTTATAAGCTGCCAACTCTTCAGGTTCTTGGCAAGAGAATGAAAGCCTCCGGTAGTACTCTGTGTTTATCCCATATAACTCAGGCAACACTCATAAAATCTTATGTTCCAGTGGAAAATAATGGCATGCATCTTTTAATAGTTTATTTGCAGAGGTACCACCAGAAGCTTGTGGCCTTGCCTGACTTCAGTGCCAGCACTGATCAGATCTAAGTCTGCAGTCCAAATGCAATTTAGGGTGCTTCAATTTAGGTTTTCTCTTGGTTTAGCATGTTGAGGGGTCTCAGCAAGATAGAAGCTGAGCTCCAAACCACCTTTGTTTTTGACTTTATGTAAAACAGATCACAGGAATGAGCTCTGGTCCTATACTGGCTGTCAAATTCTGTGTGGAGTGTGTAGTTGACTGCTGCCTAATTACCTTTCCCAAGGGTTTTGATTTTCCATTCTAAAGACTTCTGTAGATTGCATACAGGTGATTGCTTTATAGTGTAGGGACAGTTAAATAAATGCCTGTGTGCATCTGTTCCTGCTGCAGTACACTTAGGGATTTTTTACTAGAAAATTGCTTTAGAACTGAAGAGAGGATTCAGTCTAAAAGCTGAAGACCCATATGAATTGATAGTTGACCTGACAAAATTTTACTTTGGTTAAAATTGGTTTTCCTCAGGTAAACATCTTTGCTGTAATACACCTCTCCTTACCACTGTTCAAATGCTGTTCTCACTGATAAAATGCTCTCACAAAAATGGCTAAGTAGTTATTTAATTGTCACACTGGATATGCCTGAAGGGAAAAAAAAAAAAAAAGATTTATTGACTGTTTCTACCTTATTTTACTGATTATTGTCTGTTTGCAGATATCTTTTTTCATCTCTTTTTGATTCCTTATATTGCTGGAATTTGAAATGTGGTGACTGTGGAATAAGTTGCAAATTCCTCTGCAGTGCCATGTAGGGTAACCTCTCTGGCAATCTTACCAGCTCTGTAACTGATATGTTGGTGTCTTGTAGCTTATTAAACAGGCTCTGCAGGGGTTCAAAGCACAGTCTTTTTTACAGTAGCTTTAACTTAAGAAGTGCAAAGCCACAAGGTTTCTTGCAGTTGGTGGTGCACACTGAACTGTCACCTTTTACTGACAGATTTCGGAGCAAGGTAGACAGACCTTGCAGGAAGAAGACAGATACAGCAGTGGTTTGGAATGCCAATTTTACTTGATTCCATCAGATAAGATACAGCTTTGAGGGCTTTCTTTAATTATGGTGCTTCTAACATTTATGGATTTTCTTTTCCTGACTGTTTAATGATACTGCTTTATTGAAATATGTGCACTGTAATCATCTGCATTTAAACGATTTTTTAAAATCTAATTTAAAGAAAAATAATGCATCTGCAGTGGAGATATTTTCTCCTATCAAGAGAACAACAAAGACTTACAAGTCTTCTCTCAAATAAACAGACTCTGTGTATATCTTCTTACTTAAGTAGGATTCATCAAGACTTTCAGAAGAGGTCTGGCAACAGAGAGAAACTACCTGTATTTTCAAATAGTGGATTTCTTGTTGCTCTACTTGCAGTGAAAATGGGAATTCATAAATTTCATCAAAGTCTAAAGACCAGTAGCTTTTTCTGCCTTGATACCAGTATGGGCTGATCGCTACATCTGGTAAATTGGTTTGTATCTCACCTCAGCCAAAATGCTGTCCATGCAAGCAAACCTCTAGCCCAGCTTAAATAGTGTGTGCATGGGAGACTGGGGGAGATGAGCTGACATGAATGCTGTTGGTACAGAATGAGATGCAGTGGGGCATCCACAGCTGCATCCACAGTGGGAATTCTGTCACACTGTCAGTGCAGTTATCCTGGGCTGCTTGAAATTGTTCGAATTACTGGAATATTTTTGACACGGACAGCTGCCTGAGCTTGGCTAGTTCAAGTCTGCTAGTTACAGTTTATGCTTAGTTTAAAGACAAGCTTTAGTCTTCCAAAGAAAATAGTAGTTTATGCCTGTAAGAGCCATTTCATCTACATGGTACATCGTAACATCTTCCAGCATGTTTTTGATTATGAGAAGAAACATTAATATAGAGCATGTGCCACAAGAGCAGAGATTTAGAATTACTTATATGTAGAAAGTCTTCTAGAATTGCATACAGTATATCGAACACTTTCAATAACTCCTAAGAGCACATTTTAGGAAACGTATATGCTTCAGCAAATTTAACTAATTGTTCTGTCTTTATAAAATTAAATTGTGCAATATTAAGCCTGACAGATTTTAAGAAGCATTTGGACAATACCCTTGGGCACATAGTGTGATTCTGGCCAGGAACACTGCTTAGGGCCAGGGGTTGGATTCAGTGATACCTGTGGGTCCCTTCCAACTCAGCTGCTTCTATTCTGTGATTCAACTTGAAAACACTAGTTAACCAAAGTAGATACTAAGTAGCCACAAATTGGGATGGATGTTCTTAAGGGTATTTAACCATAAATTCTGGAGTGTATTGTTAAGCATTGTGGTTTTTTATCTGAAATGCATTATTAATATCTTTATGTTAAACATCTGCTCTGAAAAACTTGGAATGGTAATGCTTAAGGGTATCTAGAATTAACAGTCACAGTCTGACACAAGATAGCATGGGGCAACTAATGGTAACATTTCCAGATTTGCTTAATGGAATTCTGACTTGATATATTGATCCTGGGACAATGGGATGATGTGTAAATTTACAGGAACCTGAGTCTATTTTTGTTTTAATATTCCAGTCAGAGCAGCAAAGGAAACAGCAGGAAGCTGAGAAACTACATCGTCAAGAGAGGAAAACTCTTCGGCGTTCTGCCAGTCATCTCAAGAGTAGACGTGGAAGAGGACGACTATTTCATTGATTTATATTATTTTTTTTAAGAAACTTTTTACTTCATTTTTCATTTGAAAAAGGGGCTGTTTCAAATTGGGACACAGTACCAATGGATTTGTATCTTGATTCATTGTTGAACATGAAACCAGAACTTCTTAAACTTTGTGTTAATTATTGAAAAGTTTATGAAAGTTAAAGTACTGACCAAAGGACACTGAATATGGTCCATTGTGAACTGTATTTGTTCAGAAATCACCAGCAGCTGGTTATTGTGTAACCCTGGATGTTTTCTATATAAGAATTCATGTATACAATGAGGCTGCTTGTCTTTTATTTAACTTAAGAGCTGTTAGTTTCAGTTTCTGAAATCTTTGTGACTGCTTAGATAAAAGATCAACAGTAAGTTATTTTGTCTAAAAAGTTTATCTTTACAAGGGCACAACAAATTTTTCTGGTTCCTGAAGAATGACACACAGTTGTATTTTTCAAAAACTGACTTTGGCTTTATATTCTTGGGTTGCCTTTAGTAGTAAATGGTTGTCAGGAGGACAGTTTAGAATTCCTGATTTGTGTTCCTCTGAGTCTTTCTGTAAGGATGCCACACCAGTGTACAGAAGGGTCCAATTAATTTAGATTTAGTGAATATAAAACCTGATCCTGATGTTTCTGTTTTGGAAAGTCAGCCATGGTTCAACATAGATCAAGTGGCATATGTTCATATAACAAGCACTTCTAGGCCATGCCAGTAGTCTCCTATGCTTCAAAAAAAAGTGTTTAGTTAAATAAGTTAAAAAAATCCTTGAACCTAAGTAGGTCACTGTTTAGCAAATAAATTAATTTTTTACCTTTGATCCTAAGGGAACCTTTTTATTGCTTTTTAAAGCCTTTATAAATTGCCTTTTTGCTAGATAAAAAAACCTGAACTTTGGATCCAACAAGAATCAGTGAATCTCCCTATCACTGTAAATGTTTTTAAGAGGCTCATAGGTTCTTAACTGTTTTGCTTTATAAACCAGGGAGGTATTAATATGGTCAGGTCTCTTGGACAGTATTTATAGAATCTTTGCAATTACCTCAGTAAAAGCCTTGGTTTCTCATGGCCTCATATTTTTTGGTTTTGTTGTTAGATGATAGAAAAATTAGCCACATGAATAATTTTTTTTTCTTCCTGACTTAATTTTGCTGCTTTAATTCATTCTGGTTTTAATTGTATTGATGCTTTTAGTTTAAAAAGGCCCTTTCACCTGCTATTATCTTTAAAAATTTACATTGTAGTCATCACCTCTGCCCTTGCATTCAACTAAAGGATGAGTCTCTCAATACCTAGTTTTTTACCTCTAGCTGTCAAATTTCTGCATTGTCCATAAGCTTCTCATGCTTTTTATTTAGCACAGAACTATTCAGTATTCCAATGTCAGTCTCACCATGCTATAAGTACCATTACTACTTCTCCTTAGGCACTGAGAAAATGTCAATGCAGTTGTGGTTGCATCGGGGTTTGTCCCTCTTTTTGGAGTCTTGACTTTTGATATTCAAGACTTTGAAATCCAAATTTGAACTAATGCAACATCTTCCCCCCAGAGCATTATGTTATCTCTGAAGCTGTCTGTGTGCAGTTCTGATGTGCATACATCATAGCTGGGGCTATAGCAATGTGGAAAGGTTAACAGTGGAAACTGGCCTCTATTGTGGTTGGTACAGGGAGAGTTGGGGACTGAGTGGACAGAATTGGCATTGTAAGAGCAGGAATTTGGCAGAGTTTGCTCCTTCTTGTGGTGGGCCTATATCCCATTATATTTGATCTAGAGCTGCATTTATGTTTGAAGGCATCTGTATTTCAGCAACGATTCTGTGGGCTGTCAAGAGCAGTAAAAAACTAAATGTGGTTTGTAGCAACGCGCTACGTTGAGGTCCCCAAGGCTGCCTGCACACTCGGGTCTGGGGCGAGAGACTACTAGAAAGCTAACAGGAAAATGATATAGGGACAGGTTCTTGTTTGGGTATCCAAAAGCTTTTATTGCCTCACATGGGGTCCAGGGACAAGAACAAAAACGGGCTGAGGGTCCAGGCTTATATACAGGGTAAGAGGGGGTGGTTCAGAGGGCTAGGATCCAATGGGAGTAGGGCAAAGTGGTGCATAGGAGGGGTTCGGGACAGGGACAACCATTGGGAATTGGCAAGGCAGGGCAATGCACCAAAGCAGGGCCAATAGGGGTTCAAGGAAGGGAGAACATTTTAGGGAGCATACATAAATGGGAAACGGGGGCTGAACAGGGGTGGTCAGGGCCAACAGACCAGTGAGATAATGGAACTAGGAACTAATTAACATGAGAATGCAAAGGCCTGTGGGGAGAAGGCTTCTCTCACCCTAGCCTTGGTAGGTTTTACTTGTTGCAACCCTTCCAAGGATGAGGGATGGGGAATTTGGTAATTGACCCTTGGTCCCCACAGTGGTTGATCTGCAGGGTGGTAATGCATTGAGTTTGAAATGGTTACTTCCAGCTTAAACTGAGTGTATTTCCTTTGATTTGAGATTCTTCTGACTGACTGATTTAAGTGAGTGTTTTGCTTTTCATGCACTTACATTCACAATGTAAGTATTGTGATAGTATTGATCATGTAGTTAGGTTGAAGCCTATATGATTAAAGGAATATGTTTTGTACTGTTAGAAGGTGCATGCAAACTGCCCTTAGTGTGCCATTTATGTCATCTCAAAGAAAATTGGGATACACTTTAAATACCTCCTTGGACCTGCTGGCAGTGCTTTTCCTAATGCACCCCAGGACAGCACTGGCCTTGTTGGCCACAAGGTCACTGCCAGCTCATGGACAGCTTAGTGTCTACCAGGACCCCCAGGTCCTTCTCTGCAGAGCTGCTTCCCAGCAGACCAGCCCCAGCCTGTGCTGGTACCCAGGGTTCTTCCTCCCCAGGTGCAAGACACTGCATTTCCCTTTGTTAAATTTGAAACTGTTCCTCTCTGCCCCTCTCTTGAACACACTGAGGTCCTTCTGAAGGGCTGCACAGCCCTTTGGGGTATTGGCCTCTCCTCACAGCTTAGTGTTTTCATCAGGGAACTTGCTGAGCAGGCTTCTACCCCTTCATCCAAGTCATTGATAAGTTAAACAATGAACTTTGGGGGACACAACTCGTGACAGCTGCCAACTAGACCCTGTGCCACTGATTATTCTCTGGGATCTGCCATTCAGCCAGTTCTCAATCCACATCACTGTTCACATAGGGACCCGGCATGAAGCTTGTTGAGATTGATTAAGCAGATTAACAGTAGGTTAAAGTTGTTCTTGAACAGCTGTCTGGGGAAGATTGGAAGTTTCAGTAGAAGCTGGCATATTAATGCAACATCATTGCAAATGAATTAACTTCATCATGCAACCAAAGCAGCCATTTTTTAAGTGTTAGTCTGCGTTTCATTAATGTTTTTCAGTCAGTGGTCACTTCATTTTCCATACTACAGGAATCAGTATTTATCCAGAATTGCAATTCCTAGAAGTTGAGTAGCTGCTGGCATCCCTTGTGACATTTAAGGTTCATACTCTTACGGTGTGATCAGATGCTGTAGCCTTCATGGAAACCCCGATTGTTTCTTACGTGTTAGAACTTAGTGGTGAGAATCAGTTTTTAAAACTCACTATAAATAAATGTACAGATAGTGGCTGAATGTGAGTGAAATGCTGAATCATCTAGGTCTGATGTGTCATCTCTACTTCAGTATTTTTTTACTCCCCAGGTAATATGATTTATATCAGTTAGGCTATTAGTCATTCAGCAAGCATTGAACCAAAACTAATTATCTAATGTTCTGTCCAAAATTCTGTTACCAAGCCAAGAATCATTCTGTGTTCTTGTGGCTGGTATAATTGTCTGAAATTAAGCGCATCTACCAATTTAAACAAAACAGTGAAAAGATTTACCACACTGCTGGTTTTTAATATAGAAACAAAAGAAATGTGATTTTACAATATTACCCTGAATACATAGCAAGTGCGTGTAAAATGTATTATGCATATGAGGTTTATGTATGGAGCTTAAAGCAGGTTTGAGATGTCCAGCTTCAGGAGTTGTGAGAGAGGATGTAACAGTTTTCAGATTACTCCATCTTGTTTTGCAGCAGCCTTTTATATTTGTATTTATGTTTCCAGGTTTGAAAATGGTGAATATAATCTAATTTCAGGAAGAAAGGACCATATTTCAGATGCAGGAGTACAGTGAAGCAGTGCATCTCCTTGCCTGGGGAGGTTGTGCAATGTCCACGAAAGGACTTGTGATGTTGGATTAAACATCCGCAGGTACAGATGTCTGTGTACCTTCAGGTGTAGTGGTGCCTTCCCTGAGGAAGAGGAATGGTTTAATGAACTTTAGAGGACCTCTCCAGCCTGATTACTCTATGAATGTTGTAGGGCATAAGGAGGAAACATGTATCATTAATTGACTGGAGTAATTTTCCCCCTTTGTCTCATCCTTCCACTGAATCACTCAGTTCTATCTTTTTATCTTTCTTAAAGATTAAGTACTTCTTTTGGCATGAGTCCATAGCTAATATATTTTGTCTGATCTTGAGAAGCATGGGGATTTTAAACTGAATGGAAGCACATAAATCTATTAATAAATTTTACCTCTTGATCATTATCTCTGTATTTCAAAGCTCATTGTATTCATCAACTGACTCTTTGTGTTGAATATTAGATAGTCCTGTCATGAAAACCGAACAATTTATAGTAAAACCTGCAGAAAATAATCAGATTTAACACTACTTCCAGTTTATGTAACTGGAAGAAAAGGAGTTCCTGAATTTTAAAGGATCTCTAGGTAATAGCATCATAGATTCATTTGGGGTGGAAGGGACTTAAAAGATGTTCTAGTTCCAAGCCCCCTTGTCTGTGGGCAGAGAACCTTCCACTAGACCAAGTTGCTCAGAGCCCCACCCAACCTGGCCTTGAACACTACCAGGGATGGGGAGTCCAAATACGCTCTGAGTGACCTGTGCCAGTGCCTCACCATCCTCACAGTAAAGAATTTCTTCCTAATATCGAACTTAAACCCACCCCCTTTCAGCTTAAGGCCATTCTCCCTTGTCCTGTCTCTACACTCACTACATGCCCATGTGCAAAGTCCCTCTGCATCTCTCTTGAAGGCCTCCTTTAGCTATCGGAAGGTGCTCTGAAGTCACCCCAACCCTTCTCTCTCTGAGAACCTGAGGCTGAACAAGCCCAATTCTCAACCTGTCTTCATAAAAGATGTTCCAGCCCTGTGATCAAATTAGTGGCTCTGCTTTGTTTTTTAATTTGACTCAGATCCTTAATCTACATGGGGCCTAGTTTATTTTATTGATAAAGTGACACATTACTTTGTCTTTATCCTGTAAGTGGCCTTTCCATACAAAATACTTGTGAGTATGCCCTGGTACAGACTGCACTCATGTATCAGCAGAGCTAAAATAGGTGGGCTTTTTGTACAAGTGAATGAAAATCACAACGACCAAACCATCCATTTTAGTGTAAATTCAGGAATGTGTCTGCCTGTTCCTGACTGTTTTTCAGGGTCTCTGACTTATGTTTTTTGCTTAGTGTTTTAGACTATGGAGCATATCCAAGAAGAGAAGATCCACCCTGAACGTGTTCAGAAAGCAGTAACTTTTATCTTACTCTTTGAAAAGGATTGAGTGCTGCATTTCCTTTGACAGAGACATTTAATTAGAGTTGAAGGACAATAAATTTGCAGTAAGATCAGGTACAAGTTGAAATGCTCTCATTCAGTGGGGTTATGCTGCGATTTGGGTCAGCTTACCTATGAAGGCAAGTCCTTGTTCCAGTTCTTAATTGATTGGGGGCAAAAGTAAAAATTCCATTTCCTCATTAAAGAGAAAACTAGGCAGTTGAAGTGAGAAATACCAGCCCAGCCCTAATCAGAATTTATACTCCCAATTCCTGGAACCACCCTTCCCTACAGCACTTTCTGCCAAAGCTGCTTTCTCTCCTACTTACTATCTTGTTTGAACATCTGGCTCTTTCTTCTGGAGTGCCTCTCTCTACGCTCTACTTTTTTCTGTTAATATCCGGATCTCTGGTACAAATTTGTACAGATGCAGCACAGATTTGAGAATGAGCACTAAAATGGTAATAGTAGACTGGCTGTGTAAGGGCACATTTTGAGCAGAAAGGATTTGTGTGAGCCTGGAGATGCAGAGAGCTGTGGCACCAGAGGGGATTCAGACAGCTGGTACACATTCCTGTTCATTTTACTGGCAATAGGCTTTAAACCCCTCAAAATCCACTTCTGCTCTGTGTGTATCTACTACTGCTAGCTCTCCTTCACTAAGGTCTGGGTGTTTTGACTGGTACTGGTGTGTTTTATATTTTTTTAAAGAATTTTACCTGCAGCATTAGTATAAATGCAATGTACAGTTACATACATGCAGTTACATTATATACAACTACACAAAATATTTACCCTTCAAAAGCATCCAAATGATAACTTTTCTGATTTCAATCATTAATATTATGTCCTTTCAATTTACCAGCATTTCTTCTGTAGATGCATTTTCTTCTGTTTTTTAACTGTTATTGCCATAAGTGGAGTGCATACAGCATGGGTCACAAAAGACCATATGCCAGCCTGTGAGGATTTCATATTTTATGCAAGTGAAAAGTAATTATCTTGTCTGTTGAGGTTCTGCTGATATTCTTGTAAACTGAATCAAAAGGGAAGTTTCATCATAGGTACTTTTTCTCCTTTCCCAGATGTAAATTGTAGATTGCCCAATGGGACTATGACACTAAGGCACTGCAGATGAGGTAATATTTTAAACAAATCTCCACAGCAAATAAATATCCTCTATCAGAGGTATTTTAGACAGGTTTCAACAAATCACTTTTGCACAATGCCATGGTAACTGCATTGCTGCAATATAAGTATCAGTAGAAGAAGAGTGTAGCTGATCATTCTCCAGTTCTTAGGATGGGACCTGACGCAGTTCAGTTCACAAGTACAGACACAACCAGAGGCATTGTGTAACATCTCACATGTGCCTGTAGTTGGGGACTGGTGTCACTCATCTGCAACTTAGAGCCAGTAAGGGAAGGCATTAGAATGATTGGTAACTTCAGAGGCAGCTATACCAGGAGAATTCAAAGGTGACAATACTTTATTCTTGTAATCCATCTCCCAAACCATGAAAGGTTCCAATTAAAAACTGGAAGAAGATGGAAATTTCTCCAGAGCAGAGGTGAGACACAAGGCTATGTCAGATATTCAAGAAATGCTTGTTGTCCCTGGAGTGGTGGGAATGAAAGCTTGCTTTGGTGATGGCATTTGGGATAGATGTGAGGGCACGTCTGCCAGGATATGCTAGATATGTAATGTGACCAAAGCAAGGAGGATTTACTCCTAAGCAGAGAGAACATTGCACCTCAGGGTGCTACAGGATGAAATGACCAATCAGTCAGGGCAGGTGGCTCCTTCCTTCCAGATGATCTCTCTTTCCCTTCTTAAATGCTGTGTGCATGATGTCTACTGAAATGATTTCTAGAAAGTAATGCTCAAATGTGGATGTCTGCCTTGATGTCTGGTGATGTTGACATGCTTCCTCTTAATCACAGAAAAGTAATTGACCTCTAGTGTCAGTTGTAACATTTGCTTTCCCTTGCCTCTAAAGATCTGGGGAATCAGAGCTCTTCAAAGGCCACTTCCCATGAAACTGAAGGAATTTCTCATAGGAGGAAGCAAGTTAGAAAAAATCCCTATTTAGTAAGGCAGTCAGTAAAGGAGCTGGAAAGAAAGGGAGAGAGGAGATATGGAAAATAATTTGAGATTTGGGCAAAAACATTTTCCAGTTAAAAAAAAGAGTTTATCAATATAAATGTCAAATTTTCAGGAGCTGAAACTAATCTACTCTGATTTGGGGTTTTCAGTGAAAACTTTCAGTATTTAATTTTATTGCCATTTTCTCTTAGATGGTGCAGTTCTGTCCTGACCTGGTGTGGTTTCTTGCACTTCAGGGTCTTTTAAAAACTGGATTCCTCCAGCCAGCATGGCAAAGGTGGTACAGCTAGTTAGGTAGAAATAGTAATGTAAACTCTTTCAAACATTTTTTC
The DNA here is from genome assembly GCF_030490865.1 of Poecile atricapillus. Taxonomy (NCBI): domain Eukaryota; kingdom Metazoa; phylum Chordata; class Aves; order Passeriformes; family Paridae; genus Poecile; species Poecile atricapillus. The sequence continues at coordinate 15,049,958 of NC_081251.1, forward strand.
TGATTCTGCTGCTCCCCATCCCCTGCAACATCTGGAATTATTGGGGGTTAGATATTTGGGCAGTGTCTAATCACAAGGGCTAAAGTGCTGGGGTATCTGAACCCTTTTAATCTTCCCTTCCTCCTATGTAGGCATGTTTTTGACACCTCTTGTTAACGTTTTCTCCTCCCTGTCCAGCTGAGGGAGACTAGAGGAGTAATAGAGGAGCTTTGGGGCATTTGGCATCCAGCCAGGGTCAACCTGCCACTGATAGACCTCTTCATTTTTTCAGTCTGTCTTTGGCTGGTAAATTTTAACAGCAAAACAATTTCTGCACTAAGTAGGAATAGTAGAAATGAAAATTATTATCAATGCTGTTTTTCCCTAGTATTGGAATTTGGTGACAACTAACAGATAGGAGCTAATTGGAAATGAGTTCTTAATCACAGAAACCCTTGGAGCTTCTGAATTTGGGACCCCCCTACCTCTGGCTTACTTCATGTATCACTTCATCTAGCTCACCATACTGAGTAATGCATTTTAGGGCACCTATACAACTAACTTCAAGATACAAAACAGGCAGAAGAACTATATGGGCTTAAGGAGCTGTTACTGTCTAAGGTATTGTACAGCCAACCAATTTCTACTTTATGAGGTTGTGTTACTCCCACAGGTCAAATTTTCTACTTCTTGGCTAAGACAAGAATTGTGACTGGCCTGCAGGCGTGCTCAGAGTTCAGGTGTGCCCAAATCTCTGAACACAGCTCAGAAATCGCCAGGACAAGGCTGTCCTAAGATTTTGGCAGCATCCATGCCTCCAACCTTCCCTCTACTGTGCATTCTCTGAGCAATCTACTTGCTCTTTCTTGAAAGCCTTCTGTATCTCAGTGCTGGTGTATCTACAAATATCTTCAGTATTTCAGCAAGGTACCTCAGGCTCCCAGTGGATACTAAGCAGTGTTCCTCACCACCAAGCAGAAAAGTGATAGAATCAAAACTTTCCATAGGAGATTTAACTTTCTTCTATAAGTATTAAGGGTCTATAAAAGTAAAATTGGTCACTAGGTTCAGAGAAAGAAGTATTAAGCCTTAAGGCAGAAGGACATAAATACACAAGGGACAGTAATTATTCTGGAGAACTTCAGTCAGTTTCCAAATCAGATGATGTAAATGCCTCAAAGCAAGAAATTTGAAAGCTATTCAGTTTTTTCTGAACATTGTTTTGCATGTGGATTTCAAGCACCGAAGGAGGGAAATTGCTGTATCAATGGGCTCTCATGTGTTTTAACTGAAGAAGCAGTGAGAATATGTGAGCAAGCTGTGGTGCCATGCTCCAAATCCCTCAACAAGTCCTGAATCTCGGGTGAACTGAACTAGCATGTGATCATTTTCTCTCAATTCAAAGTTCTTATTTGGATGCATAACTACCCGAAGGCAGAGAGAGGTAATCTGAATGACTGGTACATAATTTTATTGGCTCTCATGGATGCTTTTTGCATTCATTACAGAGAACCCATTACACAGGATGAACTATTACTCTGAAGCATTTGTTTGAATTATCAAACATTCATCCCACATGCAGGCTTTGAACTGTTACTGAATAATTTTTTCAATTCATTTTGTTTGGGCTTTTGTTCCACCTGCAGATCTTGTCTTTTCCATCTATGCAGCTTCCTTCCAAAACACTGGGGTTGGCTCTGCTGCTTCTGTGCAAGACACGCTCTTGCTGGCATTGGAGGAACATTACCTGTGTTGAGATGATGTTGGCTGTGTATTTATTGTGACAATGACAAGGTGCTGCCTTGCTTACTGGTTGCCTGTCGGTTTGGGGGCTGTTGAGGGGAAGAAGTCCATCATGCTGGGGTAAGGGGTAGTTGCTGTGTAGGTGTTAGAACTCCCTGGCTCTCAGAGCTGCTGCCCTGGCCCCTAATGGTGGCTGGGCAGAGCAGGCCATGGTTTCTGCTCTGCCTCAGAGGCCAAAGTCTAGCAGGGTGCTGTGTTTGGGAAATCAGATGTGCTGTATGCTTTTCACAATCCCAATTCCTGCTTGCCAAATAATTTCCCAAACTGGAATGAGGCTGCAGGGAAAACACTGAAAGCTGTGTAAGATTTCTGCTGTTGCATCGCTTCACACACATTCTCAATGTATGTGTTGTGGTTTTTCCCAAAATCAGAAGAGATGAGGATGATGTCTCAGAAGAACAAGGTAGGACAGAGGCAGAAAGATGGGGACAAACATTTTATCAGGGTCCATGGAAATAGGACAAGGGGTAATGGTTTTAAACCGAAAGAGGATTGATTTAGATCATATATAAGGAAGAAGTTATTTACAATGACTGGGATAAAACACTGGCATGGGTTGTCTAGAGAGGTGGTGGATGCCCCATCTCTGGAATCGTTCAAGGTCAGGTTGGATGGGGCTCTGAATAACCTGATCTAGTTGAAGATGTCCCAGGCTTGTGGCAGGGGGTTGGACTGGATGACCTTTAAAGGACCTTTTCAACCCAAATTATTCCATGATCCAATTATTCTAGATAGTGAAAGTTTTCAAATCCACAGACTGTTTCTGTCAGAGCACTGTCTTAACTGCTGTGGCAAAGAGCTGAAATTTTGGTCTGCTCTGATGGACAAGACTGTTTACATCTTTGATTTCCTGACAGTATGGCACACCATACACCAGAAAAGTGGTTAAATGTAAATAAATTCTGCCTTAAACAGAAGGTAGGGAAAAAAGGTGCATTCCCTGCTCTGAAATTGGTGATATAATTAGAGACTGTATTTGTCAAAATATCCCTGTCCCCAGTTGCTGTTGCTAATGATTTAAACCAAAGACACCCTTTTCTTTGGAAGATACAATTAGTGAGGAATTAAAGAGAATCTTTAAAAATATTTATAAAGAATCAGAACAAACACTGGGATTTTTTTCTCCTATTTTCTTCTGAGCTAAAGAAGACCAGCAGTCTACTTTCGTGTGGTATGTGCCCTTGAAACTCTCTGGATCCTGCTCACAAAGATGACTGGAGCCACAGTCAGGAACAAGTTAGGTCTTAAATGCCATTTTTGGTTGGGCTTTATATGTATAAGGCTTTATAGTTTCCCTCAGAGAACAGCTTCAGCATCTGAATGTGACTGTGTAGGTTTCTTCCATGGTTGTAGGATTAGACAAGGGCAGTGGGATTGCAAACTGACAGAGCACCTGGGGAGAGGCAAAAATGCTGTGAACATTTGCAACATCAGATGAGTTGTTTTTTCTTTCATGTGATTTTTCTTTGAGCAATGTATAGTTTTGGTTTAGCTCATGTTGACTTGGACATGTGACCCGTTCCTACAGCAGCACTTTCTACCTATTACTCAACAGCACCAACACCATTTAGCTTGGGAAGAGCCTTGGCTGGAAATGGTTTCTCTATACTCTTCCAGCTTCCCCTTGAAGCCTATAGATTTTGTTTCCACAAATCTACTGCCACTGCAGTGGTGTGACACTTCTACTGCTAATGCAGTAGTGCCGGGCTCTGTGGCTTCACCTGAGCTTCGTTCCTGCTGTTGGCTTTGAGGAAACAGTGAGACAGCTGTTTGCTTATCATCCTCTTTGTGACAATGCTTCTGATTTTGCAGATTTCTTTCATGACCCTTTTCAGTTGTCTCTTTTCCAGACTAAGTCCTGAGCTATTTGGTAACTCTTTGTACAGAAGGTATCCCATGTTTGAGATATCTGTAAATATGCCAACAATTCAAATTACTTGGCTTTCTAAAAATCTCTTAATACTATATCTTACCTTTTGCTTGGAAAATAGGTTTGGTTTCTGTCAGTTCTCAGGGGGTAGGTAAGAGGAGAGGTCCTCCTGTGGGGTCGTAAATTGTTATAGACAGGGAAGAAAGGGTTGCAGTCAATAGGCAGCTTCTCTGACAGGAAAAGGGGAGTGTGGGTGCTCCCAGGGACCTTGTGCACATCCATGTATTTGTAACTGATTTGGAAAGATAAATCATCACCCAGGAAAAAATAAAAAATAAAGAAGGCTGCACAGAGCTGTAGGACAATTCAGTAAACTTGAACAGAAAACAAAGGGACAGCTGTCAGTGTGACATGATGTGACATGGCAGTGGCACATCAGCTCTGCAAAGTAATAGGGACAGTCAACTGCAGGGTCACAACAGTGAGCTCTCAGCTCATTACTGGTATTCAGAAAAGATCTTGGACAAAGTTGTCTGAAGTCATGGATTCAGCAAGAGTCCAAAGTTACCAGAAATGAGAGGAGAGGAATATAAAAAGAAGTAATTAGTATCTGCACTATACATAAGCCTCAATAGTTCCTGTACTGTGGATGTCAGGTTGAGTTCTGGTCATCTAACTATGAGAAAGGCTGAGGTACAATTATGAACTGAAGAGAAACAGCATTTTTTATAAGAAAATGAAGAGCTTCCTTGCAAATGAAATAGTGGGGAACACCTCAGCTTGGAAATAGAGACAGCTGAGCAGTCATATCATAGAAGCCTATAAAATGGTTAGAATGGTCTGTAAAGGAAGGTTGCAAAACTACTAAGTATTCTTCATGGTGTAAGATCCACATACTATCAAATAAAATTATCAGGTAGCAGGTTTAAGACAAACATGTAGAGTTGCATGTATGATAAACATGTACACTGTGAGAGCAGTTACCTTAGGCTATTATGGAGGCCAGCTATAGGTATTAGTCCTAGAAGGGGTGAGCTCTACTGAGCTTTACTGTACCTCAGAGCCTGGATGCCATCTCCAGCTCAAGAAACCTTCAGGGATTGCTTCAACCTGGAAGCATTTGTTGAGAAGCTCGCTCTGTACTTGACCTGTTCCTTGTGCCTTTCCTTACATATCTGCAATGGAGCAGGGAACTTTGCTCTGCTTTTAGTTGTCTGTGAGGGGACCAAAGGCTGTGAGATTTCCATGACAGGCGCTTAGGAGCAGATTAGCTAAACATCTAATTGATGCAGGATAGGTAGAGCTTATCCTCCTCCAGAAGTGATACTACACTCAGGATCCTCCAAAAGTCACTTTGTCCCATTTCCTGAAATTCTATGGAAACATAGAATAAAATAAGTAAAAGTGCCTACCTCTCCCCTTCCCACCTCTGGGTTCTCATCAGGACATGGCAGAAAGGGGTCCTGGGAGCTAAAGGGCAAGAAAGGCTGAAACAGGACAGAGTCAGCAGCAGATGTGCAGTCCCCTCACCACTGGCATCACAGTGGAGGTGGAAAGTAAGTCACACCCCAGAAGTGCACCAGCCCAGACACTCTGAGATGTGGCTCCAAAGCCAGGCTGAGCTAGAAGCAGGGTCTGTGGGTGCTGAAGCCAACATTGTGTCAGTCTGGTGTGTTACTGGCAGCATACCCACAGCAGAGTGCAAGGGGTAGAATGAGGTTCTTCCAAGCTTTGGGAGAAACAATTTGCCACCACTGAGCCTGTAGGAATGAGCTGCTGTCATATCATCACAGCAGAGGTGGTGATCCAGATGAAACATCTAAGGAGCAGTTTCACAACACATCTCTCCCATGAGCTTTCCATGGGAAAAAGCGCAGAACATGAATAGGCTTACAGGACAGATATCAGCCTCATCCCTGCCCTTTGTTTCTCCTTTTGTTAAGTGGTGGTTTTGGACTGTAAGATGACCCACAGGTCTCTGTAGTGATATGCAGGGTGCAGATGCTGATGCCCATGCATTTCAGAATGCATATTCTTTAAGAACAATGGATTGGGGAAGTTACCACTGACTTGAGTATCCTTCCTGCTCTGTCTGCCCCGACAATAACAGTTCTTCTAGATACCACTGAAAATGGACAAGGGACTTGAAGAGCTGGGAACAAAACAAAAAGAAAAAAAATCAAGAATTATATACTTGCAATTACAGAGGTGAATTGAGCTCACAAGGAATTCAAAGAGCAGAGCAAGAACTAGCATTTGCAAATCACATCATAATAAGAAAGGTATGAGCAAACAGTGGATTCGTGCATGTTGCCTTATGTCCTCTTTAAAAATACCTGAACATTAATGTGAACTATAAGGGTTTTTTTTCTCCCAGGGTCTTACTCTGAAGTCTCCTGTTTATTAACAGACAAGTACTATGGCCAGGAAAGTTGCTGAACCTCTAACTTTCAATAGTGGTCACTTGCCTTAAGTCTGGAAGACTGGAGCTGCATGTAACCATAAGTACCCAAGCCTGGAAATCCCTCCTCAGAGGCAAAATAGTTTCCAGGCTCTGACTAGGTATTAGGTGAAGAAACTTGAAGGTGCTTTCCATGGCCATATCATACATGTTATGAGGCTGAGCAGTCTGAAGTGTTTGATGGCTCCTGCCCAAGTCAGCCTCATAGTGTCTACCACATATGAGTAACACCCAGTCTGTCAAGCACAAGTACAACCACTTCAGTGTAGTTACATTAAAGTATGCTTTACAAATAAAAATTGAGAATGGCTCCCTGCAGTCCACAAATGCCTTCTGCTTCTACAAGTCCTCTCCTTTTCCTATATAAGATCTTTCCCTAATGCTTTTGAAACCAGAGCACCAAATGAAAATTAGTTTTCAACTGTTGCTGATAACATCTGAAGTGATTAGAGAGTATGTTTCTTTCATTTGTTTATTTTTGTTATTTTTCATTCATTAAATGGATGGGGCTTTAAACAACCTGGTCTGATGGAAGGTGTCTCTAGGAACTAGATGATCCAAAGGTTCCTTCCAACCCAAACTATTCCATAATTCTATGAAATGCAGGCATAGAGCAAAAAATTAGACGATAAGGGATGAGTTTGTGGAATAAAGTCTGATTGGAAGAATGCCATTTTTACTGCTAGTAGTCTTGAAGGTGGTATTTCTGTCATCCTGCTGGAAAATAGATCCTGACAGGACATAATCTCTGCTGTTCCAAAAGTACTTCTGATTTTTTTCTGTTTAAAAGTGTAGTTTTGACCTGTTTAAACTCTGACCAGAACTCTCCAGATTTTTTAGGCAGGACTCTTGAAGGATTCAGGTATCACTCACAACAGGCCAGAAAACTGTTGTCTCCTGCACAAGCTGGCTAGAGAAGTCTACATGTCTACAGCCCTGAGCAGCAAGACATTTTAGGGATAGGGCTCGCCTTGCTCAGCAAGCAGGACAGGTGTCCTTTACACAAAATCTCAACTTGGATTGCAGAAGGAAACAAGGGTTCTATAGCCCATGGTTCAAACATCCCACTGTGAAGCATTACTCATTTGTACCCATATATACAGCAGAGGAGACTTCCAGAACCAATTTGCTGTTATGTCTCTTCTTTCTCTCTATCCTAGCTATGACAAAAGTTTTGGATAGGTTTGTAAACTGCACCTGTGAACCAGCTTTTGGCTTTCACTGCAGACAGAACAGGGAGAAATTGAATTTTCCATTTTCTTGGAATCAATTAAAATCAAGCATTTTCAGTTCCTAGCCCACCTACAATATTTTTTGTTCATTTTTCTGTTCAGCACTGCAAGTCCCTTCTCTCTTCCCTCCCCCAGTAAAATTTGCATGTTCCTAATCCTCGGATTTACTTAAGCAACTAGAGAGGATCCTGAAATGGCTTCTCCTCCAACTGCTTTGTCTCCAGCTGGAGACAATTACCAATTTGTCCAATTCTCACCACATATATTATTAAGATCAAAGGCAGACCTCAAAACATTAGTGACTAATTTCAGTGTTATAGTTCTAATAAAATAAAAGCTTGCCACTATTAGGCAACATCTCTTTTGTATGTGGTAACTTCTTCATTGAATTCTGAGGTTTTCTTCCTTCTCAGATAGAATTAATCATAGTTGCAAGGATCTATGGATTACTGCTGCTTTTAAATTTTTAAGTAGGGTGGCAGATGGGAGTAATTTGGGTATGTACCCAGCAGGAGCGTGGAGAGAAGCAGAAGAGTGTCAATAATTTGTTTTTTCTCATTTTAATAAAATTCTGTATCCAGTGATAGAAACTCTTATTGCAAGGGTCTCCTTTTATCACAAAGCTTGCTAGCAGATGTTGATATATTCTATAACAGTGCAAGCACAAGGAAAATAAAGTTCCACAGTTTGGTCTTCTGGAGAACAGATTTGGGCAAGCATGGAAGGGTAGAAGCTGAATTTACTGTGATGCTCTGCTGTGGGGATGCAGAAGTCCAAAGTAGGGGCTGTTGAAAGGGTCTGGAGAGGGAAAGGTGAACACCGATTCCCACTGTGGTGCAGGTCATCTGAGACTTGCCACCAGTTAGTGCAAGCAGGCAGGAAAATCAATGATGATGAGAGGATTATGTCTGAAACCACCTTACCTGACTTGTGTCCCAGAGCTCAGATCAAGGCTGGAGTAGCACCGCTCCTGCCAGCAAGATTCACAGCCTAAGAGGGGCTTGTCTCTGGGGCAGTTGGATAGGGCAACCCAGGAAAGAGAGGTGTTAAAGATAAAAGACAGGCATAGGAGCAAGGTCTAGAAACTGAGAACCTAAGATCTATCTTTCCATCTCTCCTGAGGTGTGAACTGGAATGCTGCACTGAAGATGATCACTGATATTTCCTCTGGCTGTCTGGCTGCTTTTCTTTCATAATGAATGTGGCTGCTGCTTCTTGGGCTGTGGGTAACCCCTCCCCAGTGTGACTCTCTAGGAATTGGGGGCACTGTGAACACCATGTTGCCATACCTCCATCAGCAAGCAGTGTGCACTGCAGCTCTTGGCTTGGCCAGGGTGATTTTGGTCACTAAATCATTTTGCAGCACCATTCTCCCCATTGTCATCCCCCCAGACTGTCAGGCAATGGATGAGGTGACATGGTGGCAGAGTGTGGTGCCTTTAGCCAGTCTCAGTGCCTGTGTGTGTGACAGGCTAATCCCCTGTGCATGGGCTGGGTAGCTGGGGTGCTCCTGTGAGCCCCATCTGTCTGGATGTGCTGCAAGATAAAAGGGGATGCCTTGAACCACTGTGGCTAAATTTGTTAGAGATGTTCTGCCAGAGCCTGGAGTTAAAGGAGACCTTTTCCATGTAGCAATGCCAGAAAATATGATCACAAACAACTGGCTGTCATGGGTCTGCTCTGAAGTCACAGTTTTTGCAACACCCCAATTTAAGCAGTTCCATCCCCCAGTGACTCCAAGAGTACCAACCAACTGTGAAAGCATCCTGCTCGCAGGGAAAGCTTTGCTGGAGGAACTTAATGTCGTGGAGCTGCAGCTGCTCCATCAGGGCAGCATGGAGCCACTGCCAGAATCTCTGCTCTGGCTGCCTGCATCCAAATCACTTGGGGTGGCCCTTCTGCCCCTTCAGGGTCAGCCATGGAGTCTCTTGAGATTTTTACTTGATGTGAGTTTGACATCACCTCTGCTTGACCTTTAATCTTCAAACAATTTTTAATTGTTTTTTTTAAGCTTAGATAATACATGGACTAATAATTCTGTAAAAAGGTGTGTGTCTGGATTTCCCCCCTTTTTCACATCTGCAGCATTATAGATTGGCTATGACCTGCCACAGCTGTGTTGTGTGCGTGGCATCTTGCGTCATTATAGCCCCAGAGGGTTTCTCGAAGCCTAATCTGAAAGCTGATTTATGGCAGTCCACCTTAACCCACATGAGCCATTGGCTCACTTCTGACTCTTTGCTAGGTTTCCTGACTTCTGCCTTGTGTATTTCAGAAGCAGAAGGGAAAGATGGGATTTCTTCTGAATGTAGGCCAGCTCTTCAGCCAGTCACTGGAGTTTTGCCAGTAGTTGCCAGATGGAGATAGGGCACTGGCTTTGTCAGATGAAATATTCATCTTTCCTAGCCAAGGTTCAGTGGCATCTGGCTAGATATTCTTTACTTCCTAAGAGATTTTCTACTACTTATCCCAAATACTTTGGTTGTGGATCTGGTACTATCTGACTACAGCTTTTCCTCTAGCTGCTTGCAGTGAAGCATTTATGTACACACAATCACAGCAGATAAATCTCTTAGAAAGAGATAATCATAATCTCTTTAATCAGCACATTGTAGTAATCCCTTGTAAACAGACTGGCTTCAGCAAACCTTTTACTAGGTCAGTGTCCTCACTGATCTTTTCCCTCTTCAGTTTTGTTCTGTGTCAGCCATGTAGCAGAAGGTATTTCAGAGAGATCAGGAAATAAAATGATTGTGTGTACAACCAGGAGCTGATAATATGCTGGTAATATGATGATAATATTGCATGCATATGCTATTTGGTGATAATGAGTCTAAGAACAGCAATAAAAGATATGTAGGAAGAATGCAAACACGTATTCTCTGTGGTTTAATACATGGCAAATTCCAGTGCTTCCAATCTTAGGGCATTCTGTGCTCAAACAGCATTTACAACATGCTTTTGTTTGTTTCTCATTCACATTTGGTGCTGCTGACACTGCAGACGTGACAGTTGTGTTTCTACTCACACACAGTGCTCATATGTTACTGTAAATGTACCTGTGGGAATGAATTACTGAAAGAGCAGGGAAGGTGAATTGCACACCTCCCTCCAGCAAACTCTCCTTCTCTGAGTTTATTCAGTTGTTGTAGAATCAGTGAAAATATTTCTAAAGGAAAAGTGATTCATCCAAAGAGCTCTGACAAGGGGTCAGCTCTCACTCCAAAAAATGGAAGGGACTATCTCAACAAAGGAAAGCCAGTGGTGTTGCCTGCCTTCTGCCCCTGCTCTGGCCCTTCTCACCATGCTGGTGTTAACACTTTTGCATGCATTTTTTAAAGGAGACTGTTTCTAAGTACATGCTAGGGCTTTAGCATGCTAACTAGTGCATTGGAGGGACTCCAGGTAAAGCAAAGAGAGCAAGCAGTGTTTGGGAAATTGGTGGGGCTCTTCTAAATTGTCGGATTATATTCTCATTTCAATCAAGGGCCACAAAACCCAAGTTTGCGGCCTCCTGGAGAAACCAAGGAAATGTGATGGGAAAGAAGAGTGCCTCAGGCATCCCAGGATTTGCCTTAGAAGAGAGGACAGTATACCCATTACTGCTTGCGTTCTTTCCCAATTTATAGGTCAGCTTTAGCAGGCCTGCACGCACTTGAAGAATGAATGACAAGCTGCGTCCAGTCCCGTGGGTCTTACTCATGGGACTAGTCCTTACTCATCGGATCGGCCCCCGCAAGGCCGATGAGACTGCTCCTATGATTGAGCCTTTTGGCAGAAAGGCCTCTTCATTCCAATGGGGATCTGTTTGTTTTGTACGCTGTAAAAATGCAGACACCACTGGAAGTCAGCAGGAATTTTACCTGTGCGAGCTCCGATGTGCAAAGGGTCACAAGCTCACCTGGGACAGTCCTGGAGGCCGGGGCAGTCCTGGAACCCCACTGAAGGTCTGCACAAAGACACTGAATGTGCATCCAGACAGAATTTTTTGGTGTTTTTTCTTCTCATCCTGGAGTCTCCAGAGCATTCCTCCTCCTAGGGCTATGGCAGCAGATAGGGCCTTCATGTATTTTTATTTGCTGTAGGATGTATGTCATTTAAGTCAACTGAGGAAGTGGGAATGGAGGCAGAGTGCCCATTCATGTGATGTGTTGCAAAGGACATTCCTCTGTGTCCCTGTTTTACCCCACACAAGCAAAAATGTTGCCACACTTAGCTACAGAGCAGCTGGGATCCAGGAATGGGAGTAAACCAGGATATGGGCAGCTGAAGACTATAAACTCTGCAATGGACTGATTCCAGGAGCAGAGATCTACAACCCTACTGATCACAAACACCCTGGGCATACATTTCAATGTGCTATCTCATCAGCAGTGTCCTTGGCTGTGGGTGCTGATGCTAGCTAGCTGTGTTTTCACTGCAGAGATGGCATTGCCCAGCACAGAATAACAGTGGTACTTCCTGCCCTGCAGAGCAGACAACAGTGGGAGACAGCAGCACTGGAAAACCTCTTCATTATCTCAGCTTCCTGTTAAAGTAGAGTGTCTGGAAGGAAGGATGGTTCTACAGTTAGACCACTGGACTAGTAGAACTGAACAGCTCTTACCTGCACTTTCCCGTGTGATTTTGAAAGTCACTTAAAATCAGCTTCATTTTGTTCCATTTTAGGAATAGGAGCAATTCCCCAATTCCCTGTTTCAGAAGAGAAAAAGTTTTGTATTGTGGCTTAATTGTGAAGAAAATGTTTGTGAGAATTTAACAAGTAACAAATGTGAGAAGCTGATAGGCTGTAGCACTTGGGAGTCCTGTTTGATGGTGGTGAAGGTGTCACAGTGGCAGGCTTCCAAGTTTGCTGTGGGTTCTTATTTTTCTTGAGGCGCCTCTTACTGATACACGAAGTTCAGCTTTTTGTAGTTAGAGTGATTTTTTAAGAATTCAGCCTAAAAACAAGGAGAGATTTTACTCTGCTGTGTATAACTTTCTGTGTGTAATCTGTAGGTAGGCAAATTTGCCCATGAAGAAAAGTTCTTTCTCATGGTGGGCACAAGGCTGCTGTGACAGCACAGTCCTGCACCTTGGCCATCACTGACAGACAGGCACAGCACTTGGTAATCTGTTTAAAAACACCTATTCGGGGTCAGATTGCTCTCAGGAACAGACATCCAGACATCCAGAAGTGCTGAGTGATCAACCTGGAGACCAGTTGGCTGGTTTGTCCCCACTGTCTTTGCTACATCACTGAGGATGTGGAGAGAAGTTGAGGACACCTCAGAGAATTACCTGGTAGCCTCAGATGACACTGGAATTTCACAGTTAGTGGTTTTGATTGGTATTTTCTCATCCATGTTTTTCAATCAGTGGAAGGTGTTTTTAAGCAGGGACCTCTGTCCCATTTTGTAAAACAGTGCTGACCAAACTGGGGTAGGGAAAGGCTTTGCTGCAGAGATATGGCTGAACCTCAGAACTAAGAGACAGAAGGGAAAGTGCATAAGCCACTTTGGCTGAGGGATCACAGGATCCTTGGGACCAGTGCTGGACTTCAACAAAGCCATATTGTCAGCCAGGCAAAACTGTTGGTGATCTTTTCAATACAGCTGTTCTGCAGAGTGTAAGACATCAGCTTATGAACTTGAGTTTCTTCTGAAACTTCCTAGGAACTGATTAAATAAGCTCAGAGGGCTCCATAAATGCAAGTATTTTAACTGAGGAGTTGGACTTGGACTTGGCCTGCCCATTTGCATGAAGTGGTGGGTGTTTCACTGAATCTTGACTGAGACGTTTTGGGTGCTTTAGCTGCCCAGTCATCAGCTCCATCCAGCATTATGGGTTACTCCCCTTAGCTGCTCCAGCAGGCAGTTTGATGTCCCAGCTAGCCAGCCCACCTGCAGCAGCCTCTGCTGCTCTTTGAGGAACACAAGTGGGACAAATTTGCCAACACAGTTTCAGAGAGAGATGGGCAGCTGGGAGAGGCTCTCTCTTCTGAAAATGCTCCTGGTCTTTCCAAAGGGAAATGGTTTTGCAGTTAGTAGCTAGGAAGTGGCTCTATCTTAGCTGTTAGCAGTTCTGCTTTGGCTTGCTTAAGCCCATATTTTCAAGGGGTCTTCCCTATGTGTATGTCAGAAATTTGCTGATAAACCAGGGACATTTTTATAGGAGCTCTGAAGCATCTTCCACAGACAGTTTTGTGCTGATTTAGCTACCACAGTTTAAAGCTTGTTGATATTGTGAAATTGATTGGGTTGTTGAAATCAGTTTGAACATGGTTTTGCTTAAGTAGTTCTCTAAACCAGTTTTCAAAGCATGCTACTACATTGGTGAAGAAATTTAAGAACAGATATATTTTTTTGCCTTTCTTTGCACTGTGTGTGACCAATTTTTATTTGTACAAGTTGTGGTTCATATCAGAGGGTAAAATACTTATTTGCCACTTTGAAAGAGAATTTGGCAAAATCTCAGATCTTGTCCTTTCTATTTAAGAATGTGCCAAATTAAACCAGGGAAGATTGGTTTTAAGAAAGATAGGAATTCAAAACAAAAAAAAAAATATTCACCTTGGTTCATATGCTATAAATCAACAGAATGACATCATAAATTGCAGGTACTTTCACAACTTCATTAAATCTATTTATCTTTTCAAGGTCAACTGTTTCCTTTTTGTCCGTCCACTTTGGTTATGCTTTTTTATGATCTCTTTTCCACTGCCAGTCCACAAGACTAAACTTTATAGACTGCTTTATATTTTTCATGGTACATTTCTTTACTTCTTGTTCTTGCCTCCTCACACTCACCGTCAGAGATCTGGGATGGTCTGAAGGCAAGACAGAGCTCCTGCTGTGTTTAAAGATAGCTTCTGGTCTGGATGGGTAGTTCACTGTCTGGGTTGCTAATTTGGCTATGAATTGGATTCATTGGCCGCTATGAAATAGAAATAGGATGCTCTTCAGTAGCTTTCTAGTAGGTTTGATACAATTTATTCATTTTCATATCAATCCAATCCCTTTTGCCACCACAACTGAGCTTAACCTGCTCTCAACCTGGTCTACCAAGATGCTCTGAGCCTTTGGATACATCTGTCCTGCCTGGATTTTCTCCTTGTAATGTTTTTCCTGTGTTGTTGCTGCAACAGTTCTTTTTACAGAAATATTGATTCAGTGATTTTCATTAACCAGAAAAGACAAATCAGTGTCCCAGCAGTGAGGGCACAATCAAACCCTCCCTTTACTGTCAGCTACGCTATTTGAAGATGTTACTGACTCTTCAGGGTGCAGGTGACTGTCAGTTTTCTGCAGCTGACCATTTCCAAAGCTCTGATGCTGGACAAGATCATACAAACAATCTCAGAACATCTTCAGCCATAAGGATTTGAAGAGTCAGCACTGCTGTTATAATCTGTGTGACTTTGGGAATAGCAGGCTGGGGAGTCCTGGTGTAGAGGGTTCCTTCTGTAGAGGGGGTCACAGGTGTGGCTACAATGAGTAAGAGAGTGCTGTTGTGAGACAGCCTGGCAATGAAAATGCCTTTTTCTGGCAGAGACAATCTTGTTCTTAGCCTGTGTGTGCACTCAGAGGTGGACTAGACACCCTCTCCACTGATGAAGAAGGTTTGCTGCTGTGGTTCATGTGGTGTCTGTGGAGTCTTCTTGATCTGCTGCTGTGCCTAGCATGGTTTGGACTGAATAGGTTTGGACCTAAGTCAGCTTGGACTTTCAGACAATGTTCATCCCACAGCTTGGGAATTAGCTTGGGAATTAGCTTGGACTTGGTCTCACAGTGGTTTGGATTTTGCCACCCTGCTGCAAAAAGTTGAACCAGACAGATCTGTTGTGGCAGGTCATTGTCCTCAGGATCAGAGAGTGGGCCTGGGCCCATTTTATTTGCTGGTATTACTGTCCCCTTTGTGTCTCTCTCTACGTCCAGTGTCTGCAACCAGTTTTTCTAAATCCCAAAAATGGCGCTGCAATGCAAAGACATGACCTGAAATAGGACTGACCATTCAAGACATCTCTTAGGGTTTTCTGCACCCCCAAGGTCACCCTGTGCATTCCAGTGCTCTCAAGGAACACAGAAGATGGACTTGATAAGACAGGTGGGACTGGAGTAATGTGGTCTCCAGTCATATTTCCTAGTAGCTTCACAGGAGTGCTCTCAGTGCACCAAGAAGTAGTAAGACCAAAGGGAGAAAACAAAGGGAAATAACAAATAGGAGCTGAAAGTTTGAAGTTCTTTTCTGGCATGGCAGATTTGCTTTATGGCTTTCACCAAGTTTCTTTATGCTTTGGTGTCTTGGCATTGAAAATGGAGAAAATGTGTTACTCCAGTGGTGTAAAACCAAAGAGAAAACTCATTGAGGATCCATCAGCAAAGTTCATTATATCAACAGATGGGAGCATTTGTGTGGCTTTCGTTATTTGCATCACAGACCTCCCACTTTTATCCAATCAGGAGAATTTCTTGCCAGAGTGTCTTGTTGGAACTGCCACTGGCATCTGGGCATG
The DNA here is from genome assembly GCF_030490865.1 of Poecile atricapillus. Classification (NCBI taxonomy): domain Eukaryota; kingdom Metazoa; phylum Chordata; class Aves; order Passeriformes; family Paridae; genus Poecile; species Poecile atricapillus. Next base: position 15,065,797 of record NC_081251.1, read on the forward strand.
GGCTGTGCATTTTACCTGCTCTCTGAACATTGATCAAAGCCCTCTGGGAGGAGAAACCAGCAACACACTAAATACATGTCAGCTCAGCTGTTTCCACATGCAGAGCTTTGCTTAGCCTGCGAAAGCTCATTGTCTCCAAGCCAAGTAATTGAAGGAGTCAAGGCCCTGTTTAACCTTTTGGGAAGAGCTGATGCTTTGACATCCACAAAGAGCTGCTTTGTTTGAGGAGCTATAAGTTCTTTGCAAGATTAGGCTCAGGCATTGCAGCCCAGCACATGGCTGCTGGCTGCAATGAGTAGGTAGATGGTTTGGGCTGGGATGTGGGAGTCCAAGGGCTCAACTGACTCCTCTGCCTGAGCAAATCTGAAACTGCACATCATCCCAAGGACATTGCCCCAGCCACCAGGAATGAAGTAGAATACTCTTGAGGGAGCTGAGAAAGACATTGCAAGCACTCTGTCCCTCATGTTGGATCTTTTGCTTTTGATAAAGTGATGATTTATGCACAGGATAAAACCCAGTCTTCTAGCCCTGAACAAGTAATTTCAGGCACTGGTTCCTGTTTCTGTAAACAGGAAAGATTGAGGGGTACCCACGCCAGGACACTTTAGAGTTCATTTTGTGATTGCAGGTCCCCACTTTAAAGTCTTGTGCTGAGACAGCAGATTTGAACCAGGAATAGTCTAAGCTCTGGGTTAAAAAGATAGTTGTGGTTTTCATCCGTGTTTGAGCCTGGGCTGTCTGGTGAATGGGGTGAAAAATTCAGGGTAGAGGAACTCAGATTTTTCCAGGAAATGTTCTACCTGAGATCCCAGTCCCCATCTTCCAGCCAGTGTACCTATTTAAGGCAGTCAGGAGTCAAGACAATTTTACCTTACAATTGTCCAGCATTCAGTACAGCCATTGCTTTATACATCATGTTCCATTCTGTTTCAAAAATGTCTGAAACAAACAAACCTGTAACATCCTTCTTTTTTATGTAGGCCATATACATACAGCAGCTATTTTGTCTCTTTTTTTCTCTTAGTTGTCGCTGGTGCTGTTTTCAGTTCTTCTGCCTGTTTTGGAAGTGAATTTGGACCACCAGACTAAAGAACTGTTACTCCTTGTCTAATAGCAATCATATTCAGTAATTTTGTGTTAATGTAGTTAACAAGAGGAAAAATCAATTTCATCACCTTTACTTAACTTTATTTCCTTTGCCCCATTTGATATGTTACTGTGGCAGCTCAAGTCAACCTCTAATCTCCATCATTCCTCAGCCTGGAAAACAGGTTGCTGTTTCTGCTTGCTGAAACAGGCAACACGTGAGGCATTTCTCCAGTGTCATGCCTGGTACGAGCGAGATACTCCACAAGCTACTTTGGCATCTTCACCTCTGTAAATCTGTCCAGTCTAATGAGGATCATGGGTTATTTTAGGTGGTGGCCTGTTAGCTACAGTGCTAAGGACCTGTCTTTCATCTACATCCTTGTGTAAGCAATTCCTCATGTTTGCTGTCCTCATTGCAAGAACAGAGGAATCTTGGAAGAGCATTTAATGTACATAAGAAACTCATTTGACTTGCTAAATTCTGCAATAAACACATTTTTTAATTTAATTGAAAGTGAACAACAGAGTCATCCAGGTCCCACATAATGTAATGAATACATTGATTGTAGGTAATTAATAACACTACTTTGTATTCCAGAACATGTCCAGAAAGCCAAGTGTATGATTAGCACCTACTGAGGGGGTAAGCTTCAGCTGGGTTAGTATTTATGTCCAAAGAAAGCAAATAATTTTTTTGTGTGTTTGAGCTGTGAGTGCCACTAATAAATATCCTCACACTCTTATAAAACACTATTTTATGTTGCACACAGAGGGGCAATTCTTGGTGTCCAAGCCTGGGCATAGGCCACAGAATCTACAGAGAGCTGGGCCAGCATTTTGCAATTACTTAAACTTAACCCATCCCCTGTTGATGCCTTGGCAGTGAGCCTGGTGTAATGTGAGGCACTGTCTCATGACCCTGAACCCAGAGACTGAGAATGCTTAAAGGGCTCTGGACCACAGCTGTTTTTCAAGAACAGTCTTCCTTAAACATTAATTACCAGAAGATAAATGATTTGATGGGCTGAAATGATTGCAGGATGGATGCTGCTGCATTTCTTGAGGAAGCTCCCTGCACCATTGTGCCTCCTGTTCTGTCTGTGGCTGGTGCAATGTTACCAGCATGCAGAAAGCTCAGGACACACTGATGGACAAGGTAAGTGGTCTCCAAGTCTCCTCTACCTGGCTGATGTTTTCCATCAGGTTTTTGAAGCTGGGCATGGAGCTGTTTGCAATTCTTTTGACTGGCTTTAGGTCTGCTTCTTATCTCCTCGGTTCTGAAAGGTCTTATGCACTTATAATAAAGTTAAAAAATCCAGGTGCTTCTGTCCAGTGAGTGGTACACAGCCAGCCTGGAGTGTATTTATGCACAAAGACACAGGACAGAGGTTCTGGTGTCCCATTCTAGGAGTGGACAGACAAATGTTGCTTCTTGGTGAATGCCTGTATTTTCACCACAGGGGGGATGTGCACCCAAGGGTGCTATGAGGACAAAGCTAGATACCTATCTTTTATTTTTTGTCTCTGTAAGCAGTTATAGAAACCCCCTTAGCAAAAAACCAACCAACCAAACAAACAAACAAAAAACCCAAACAAACACCCAAAAAAATTAAGACTATGAGAAAAAAAAAAACAGAAAAAGAAAAAAAATCTCCTATCTCCTCCAAAAAGATACTGGAATGTGGGACAAAAGCATAATTTAACTTTTAGGTACTAAGCAGGGCTTCGTGGTTGACCACTGCCAATTGATGGTGCACAAAGCCAGAACTTTTGAGGCCTGAAAGCAGTGTGGTGCTGGAAAATCTTTGCCCCACCAACCACCTACTGTTTGGCCTTGGGGTAGTCATGTCATCTGTCTCTGCATCTCTGCTTCCTTCTTAGAATATGCCTTGTCTCTGTACACTGGGTTCTCTGGGGTAAGGACCAGCCCATGACATTTATTAATATAGTGCCTGGCATGCTGGAGCATGACTCCACTGAGGTTTCCAGTTGCTACTGAAGTGCAAAATAATTAAAAGTGTATGTTGAGGCCTCTTTTATGTAACGCTGTCATCTAGACAGTTGATGCTTATAGGCTTCTAGATTGAATCTGATTTAGACCTCAAAATTATGTGTCTTGCTTACAAGATTTTTTCTTTACTGTGTGCTATACTGTCACGGTTACAACCACTGGACAGCCCCTCTGCATGTGGAAGTGTAGCTGAGCATTTTCCCTGAAGGGCCTTTAGACTCAGACTGGTCCTTGCTTACCCCAGAAGAGCACTCAGCAGAAAACACCCCCACAAGCATTTTAGAAAGGGGTCTCTGAATTTGCAAACTCACATATGTCTTTGTCTCGGAGGCCTGAACAGCCACAAACCAAAGAGCTTGGCAGATCAGAAAACCCTCCACTAGGCACATGATTTTGGCTCTCTGAGGGTGTGAGTCCAAGTCTTTTGCAGACCGATGTGACATGGAAAATCTCTCCTGTCACCAGCCAAACCAATGCCTAACGAGAAGCCAAGTCACTGTGGTCGCAGTGTTCCTGAGCTTTCTGCCACTGCATAGCCTGGGCTGCACCTGGTTTGCTTTGGCTCCACTCAGGGCAGGAACAGAACTCACTCATGCCTGATGTGAAAGGCTGCATGGGAATACCCCACATATATTCTAGTATGTAACACCAAGTCAGCAGCACCCATGAAAGGAGATCCCAGAAATACTGGGCTAGATTATATAATCTTTGCAAAGGTTTCCCTTTGAGACCATTGACAAGTGCTGGGACACCTAACAAGAGCAGGCTTTTAGTTCTTGTGCCCCATATTCCCAGACCTTTCACCTCTTCAGCAATGTTTTCACATGGTGCTGTTGGCTGTGGAGGCCCTGGTGTGACCCAGAATGGGGAATGCAGGGCAGCTGTGGCTCCAGGCAGTACTAAATGTGTAAATTATCAGTAAGCTCAACTCTGAACTTCCATGTTGCCTCTTTGGTGCAGATGGGGTAGCCCTGAAAGGTGTGCTCTGCCCCATCACACATGCAGGCAAGCAGTGCAAACTGTGCCAAGGAGATGATAATCCCTTGAGAAGGAGCACAAATTAGAGAGGATATGCTCATTTTCACTAAATGGCTTTCAAATGAAACAACCATGATGGGACAGCTTAAAAAGACTTTTAATCAGTCCATTTTACTTCTGCTGCTTAGTGCCTTATAACTACTAATCTTTTTATTGCTTTACATTTCTTTGTCAGCATGTATTATAACCCAGTAGCCTACATCAGGCTCCAGTAGCAGCATGTTCTGTTGTATCAGAAGAAGCTTGAAAGCAAAACAGATTTTGCAAAACAGATGTGCAGTAACTTCTGACAAAGAGTTGGCCAGGTACAGTGTTATTTCTTTCTCTGTACTCCAATTTTATCAGACATAGCAAGCCTCATTTGAGGAGGATAACACTGGAAGAATACTTCTACTGAAGCCCAGTCCTACACAGCTGTTTGCAGTACCCAGGAACCTGTCAGAAACACAAGGAATTAGAAAGATATGTGCCTTAGGTTTAGTGTTGGGGTAAGAGGCAAGGCACATGGCTTTAGAGTGGGAAGTGGTGCTGTGATCACATATCCATCTGGAAACAATGGGGTTCCCTGAGAACAGATAAATCAGTGAACAGTGGATGGTGCTTACCTGATAAATGATTCCACAGAACTGATCCTGTGTAGCTGATGGGAATGGCTAATTTGTTCTGCACTTTGCAAGTTCAGGAGAGATCCCTTCCCATGCTGTGCTTTGTGACTCCTAGGGCTGCTGTACAGAAGTTGATGTTGCTGTGGCCGAGAGCCTGTCTTGGCTCTGAACATTTGACTGAGGTAGATTGCTCACTGATGAGCATATTTTTGTTGGATTATTTCCTCCTGGCACCAGAAAAATGTAGGAAATCCAAAAGAGGGATGGGATGGATCAGGCAGGTGTCTGGCTCATGTCCCTTTGCTGCCACAGTCTTGCCACAGCCCTGCAAAGGCAGCCTGGTGCATGTATCCAGCCCCACAGGGTCAGTAGGGGTCATTACTGCTGGACAGAGATGCAGAAAGCCCCTAGACTCTGCTGGAGGCTTCCAAAGCCAGCCAAAATGAAATGCTGGGCATGGGTCTTTCTGAGTTGCTGTCTCTCTCCTGAGGATGGGCACATACCCAAGGTCTGCTGCCTGGGACTGGGCACTAGCACTTCATCTCCCAGTGTCACTGGAATAGAGGCCTGCAAAATCTCTTTTAAGTTGATGAGACTGGGGCCTTTGTATTTGGATTCTCTGTGCTGGACCTTTATGTTTTCCTTGTTCTAAGGAAGCTGCATGAACATCTTTTCCTCACTCGCGTTAGCATTGGGACTAAACACTGGATTTCCTACTTACTACAGCCCTTTCCTCGGAAAGGGCCCAGCTGCCTCAGGCTAGTGGAAGCTCCAGCCCTGGCTTTGAATTTCACATGTTCAGGGATGTGTGAAAGAGACATAACAAGTATTATAAAGAGTGTAGGCAGATATTCAGTGTATACTGAGATATCATGAAGAAAGCACATGGGACATGGATGCAGACAAGACACAGACACACACATATATGTGTATATATGTGTATATATGTGTGTGTATATACATATACATATACATATACATATACATATACATATACATATACATATACATATACATATACATATACATATACATATACATATACATATACATATACATATACATATACATATACATATACATATACATATACATAGGTGTATATATGTAAGCCCATGTGGTTCTATGCTCAGTTTCCCCCAGGGCATTCACTGACCTAAGGGCAGTGTCCCCTGACTTGTGAAATCTTTCATCTTGAAGAGACTGCAATGATGTGGCTGAACTGCTACCATTTGCTATTTGCTATCCCATTATGTTGTCCCTTCCCCTTTTACTGGGGCTGGTGTCTCCTTCTCAGATCTCCAAGAGCTGCTTGGGGACTACAGTTTTCAAGAAGCAGAACTAATCCTGCTGCTTTATTCTTTGTTGGAATTACTCACGAATATTCATTCTTCCGTAGCAACATAAGGAAAATAAAACAGTTGATATACTATGTAGGTATGTTTCAGTCCAAAGTGAAGGGTTGACTTTAACTTGCAAATATTATCTTTGGTCTAGGAGACATGGGTGACAGAGCCTTGGCAGTGCCAAGATGCCTCTGACCAGCCTGAGTGCACGAGCTCTTCAAGGAGAAATCCCTGGGGTAATCACAGGGAGTCCATCAGCTCACAACTTGGAATGTTGGATCCATTTATAGGTAATCCTCACAGATATATAAATGCTGCCCATTTTTAGTTCAGTAGCCTCTCAAAAAATGTTACAGTAGACAAAATATTCTGGACAGAAATCTGCTGAGCCGAAGAAATCCTTAGTTGGAAAGTACCCTTTCTTCAGTCTCACCCAACCCAAAACACTGGCTAACAAGTTTGAAATTGTATCACTTTTTAATTAAGTACTGACTGATGTTACCTTTAGAATCATGGGCTGGAGACACAGAGTGCTAATGATTAAACAGCTTGATCCCTATCCTATAATCTTTATATTTTGCCAGTTGGCTATCAAAGTATGTCCGGAGCAGAGAAAGCACTTGGCAAGTTCACAGCCTTCAGTAATTTAAGAAAAACCCTAAATGACTCCCCAGAAAATGTTCCTATTTTAATCTACAGGCAGTACCTACAGTTGCTGAAGAAAGGCTGTTCAGCATTTCCTATGTTTCACAAGCTTTGAGGAACAGTCACAATGAACTCTTTTTCCCAACTGCAAAGAACTTGGTAATTTAATAACAGGCTTTGGACAGGAAGACAAAGTGTTTCTCCAGGGAGCAACAGTAGAACTCCCTGCAATAAAAAGACCTTAGTCATGGTCCTGCACGTATGGTCGCGCTGTAAAGACACACTCCTGGCTGCATCCCCTCCATAGAGTGAATTTGTCTCGTGAACACAATTGCAACATCCTTTGTCATGGCCCATCATCTTCAATGATAGACTTACAATTTTGTCCTGGACTATATGAAGTTTCTTCAGCTTGTTTGCTTGTGTGGTTTGTGAACCCCTTCAGAATCTGTAGAGTATGTGGGTTAAAAACTGAGCTGTGTTTTTCATACACCTACCCAGTACTGCCGCAGTGCCAGGTCTGGCCAGAGGGCTGTTCAGCAGCCAGCAAATGACTTAAAGATCAATTCCTCCTCTGACAGACAAGTTTTAATGGTATCACATTCAGCAAAATGGAACCAGACATGGTAGGTTGTCCCTCCTAGCGGGAGCTCACCCATCTGTGGCCAGACATGCTGGGAGCTGGGGCAAACTGGAGTCAGAGATCTGTCTGCAGGAGTGGCTTTGGCTGTTGTGATGAACATTTTTGTAGCTTTTCCAGAGATGGATACCCCCTCCATTTGCTTCAGTGGTTGCTGTTCCTACCTCTTTCTTTCCTTTGGTTTTATTTAAGGAGGCTTAAACCAGTGATGCTGCTATTGTCATTATTTGGTTTTGGTTTAGTCACAGATTACTTTAAATGTTGCTCCTGTTGATCTACACCTCTTGATGGGAGAGACTTTGTTTTCCTGAATATCCTACAGTAGTCCAGCCAAAGCTTCAAAAACAGATTTGTAATTGCCTGAGTTTAGCTCACTTTTCCAGCAGGTGTGAATCCAGGTGTTTCAGAAAAAGCAACTGCTCCAACAGCTTGTCTCTGTTAGAGGATGTGCCCTACTCCCCCGCTACAGGTACAGTATTTGATTCATTCCTACCCACTTCATGGATTTCCCTACTGCTCTTTTCCCAGAAGATTTCTGAGCTGAGAGCAAAGTCAAAGGACAAGATCTTTCTACTGTGGCATTTTCTATTTGATGTCTTCTTAAAGGCAATTTCCTGCAGTGATGCCACATCCTTTCTTCTTCCTTGCTCTGGTTTTCAGGTTTTTCCCCACATGTCTTGGGAAGGTAAAGTTAAATAACAGTGAGGAGCTTAACTCACTCAGTGATTTTCACCATGCTGAAAAATGTAAACTCTTTCATGCTGAAAAAAAGATGTGAAAAACCTTTTTCTGTGAGATTTCATTGCACTAATTTAAAAAAAAAAAGGTGCAAAAATATCCATTTCACCTTAGAGCTCCATGCGTTTCATTGCTGTTAACACACTGAGTTTGGTGCTGGGAATCACATCCCAGCTGTTAATAAGATATTCAAGGGTATTTAACATGCATTCATTACTAAACCAACATTTCTGCTGTAGCTGCTCTGGTGTTTCCCAGACACCATTATCTGATCTTCTAATTATCACAATTTTATTCTTGTGTGGGTAATTAACAGGATGTATTAAGGTTCTCTGTGTGAAATGATGTGTTAAGTTTTTAACTCCAGAACTCATTTAAGACCATTTCATCAAGGGCCTGGGGCAGTGACCCCAAGTCCCAGTTTCCATGGTGTCTGAGAAAGTGCAGGCATGATCTGTTCGGTACTCAGCTGGGCACTGGCCAGAGGTCACCATCCAACAGGCATTGATGGTAGTTTAAATTTAGGGTACCTGGCTGCAAAATCTGTCAGCTGGAGAGTCAGTGTGCTTTGGCTAAGCTGGCAAGGCATGGTGACATCTGCTAGGTAATAGTAAATGGCAGAAATTTCTTGTATCAGCCCATCATGAATTTATATTTAGGAGCATCAGTCCTAATTTATTCTGTTTTCCTTAACACAGATCAGTGCCAGAATCTAGTGAGACAGAAATAGACCGTGGAGAAGGGGCAACCTTCTGCATTCACCTTGGAGAGGGCAGCATGAAGCAAAGGAGACACCCATACACTGACCAGGCAGAGGGGAAGGAGGACAGCTTGAACAGCAATCTTGGGACTTTTTTTCAAATTCAGCAGCCCTTTTGGTGGATTTTTAGGGCCAAACCTTCAAGGGATGTAAAGTTACCACATCCCCATACAGCTTTGCAGTGGGAGAGAGCATGACTCTGCAGAAGCAGAAAATGCAGCAGAGATGTAAAGTCAGGGAAGGGGTCAAATATCTGCACCATGAGACAGACTTTAAAGAGGACAGCTAAGTGCTTTGATAGCATCACACCAAAGTGAGGAGACCGCAGGGAGCACCAAGTGAGATGATATTAATGGTGAAAGTTATAAACCAAAGCAAAAAAAATCTAAGTACCTGCACAGCCTGTACTCTGCCTGATGGGTTTTAACTGTGGTGCTGGGTACAAAGTGTACAACAGTTGTGGGGGGGCATCAAGAGCAAGGATCTTCACTCTTCATCACTATCCTATGAGGGCAGAAAGGGGTTTCTGCCCTCCTTCATTCACTTGCTGCCATCTTGAAGAAGTAACCAGTGTGGGATGCTGAGGTCTTAGGAAACCTGGTTTTCTATATGGAAAACAGGTCCATTGCAGAGGGGAAGGCAGGCTGGGAAGCACAGCAATGCTCTGCTCCCTGGCCCCTCTCTGCCTGCAGTTTTGGAGGCTCAACACCCATGAGTTTCTGCTAACTTTCATCACTGATCTGTTTTCCCATCCTTTGCACCAGACTGGCTTTACTGGGACTTATTCACCTGAAGATGATGATGACAAAAATAAATAAGTCATCATTCAGGAGAGACAGGATAATATCTCCTGCAAGTAGATGCACATTAAGTTGGCAGCCTCATGGGAAAAGCAGGTGAGACCTTTCTGTTCCTAAAAGTCAGCCTCTGAAAACCTTTACTTGATGGTTCTGTCCCCATTATCTCCATCCTCCACACCATAGATACTGCTCCTGTGTGCTTCTTGTAAGTCCCTGCATGCATTCATTCTACCCTCAGTTATATTAATTCCTATGGAAAAAATTACATCCTTTGCATCACTAACCATGTTGTTTTCCTTCACCCTGAGAGGCGAGCAGGTCATGACACTTATTTTCCCCCATGCTTTGGACATGTTCTCTCCTCTTTGCCTTTTGCAAGCCTTGGCTTAGTTGCTGGTTCCAGAGCCACTGCATCCCAGCTTCTCCCCTCCAGTCCCCACACACCTCCCCTCTGTGTGCTTTGTGTTTTCCACAGCAGGAAGGAGTGAACCCTTTTCCAAACACAGAACTTCACAGGGCCACAGCAATGCCTTGCATGCAGGAGGAAGCAACCAAACATGACTACATCAGAGGTCATCCAGAGGAGTATTCCAAGCCTAATTCCCCAACTGCATGGGATGGAAAGTAAGCTAAGAAGAAAGAGAGCTTGCCTGCCCTGCTCACGCAGCATGAACTCAACATGGAGCTGTGGTCCATCCAGCTCATGTCAGGCTGGTTGCTCCTCCCCTAAATGCTTCCCCATGTGGGCCCTGGCCAGTGGTGACATTAGAAAGCAGATGTTTCTCTACTGAAAAAGCAGTAGCTGAATCCTGGATTGTGTTTACATTCCCAGCAGATACACAGTGTGGAAATGTCTTGAAATAGGAAATAGTGTCCTGGCTGAACAAGTAAAAGGCATGAGATGAAAAAAAATCACTATCATCATTTCCTGAGAGACTTGCCAAATTCCTCATTTCTGTGCTTGATTTGCACATCCTGCAGATGTGTCTGCTCAAATTTCCCTTCTGGTATTTTCCTCTTACACGGTATGTCAGGCACAGATGCACATTCACATGAATGAGGAGCTGGGATCATTAATGATAAGTGAAATACCGACTGTCAGGGAGGCAGTGTGAGGAAGGGGATGTGACCCGGTGCACACAAGCACTCGCAGACCCAGCGGTGGATGAGCACTCTCACGTGCTGTTACATTTCTAGGCAACAAATGGATCGCTGCAGAGGTTCTGCAGGTGAGAAACAGTATCTGCACAGCCCTGAGCACTGCAATATGTTCCTCATGGGATGTTAAGAGTCACCTTTATTAAAAGAGAGGTGTACATTTGCCTATATTGGAGGCCTTGTGAGATTTGGGGACCATCTGGCAGAAAATTTCCAAATTTATTTCCAAATCTTGTTTAAATGGAAAACATTTCTTCTTATCTCTCAGAAGATGTCATCTGCACATTTAGTTGTGGGTACTGTTGGGAAACATTCCAAAGGAACTGAGGCAGGCTAGGAAGGTAAAGGGTTTGCATAAATACAGACTAATTTTAAGATTATGGTTCTGATTATTACTTTTTTGTAATAACCTAGGCTTAGAAGACCTGGTCACGAGCCTCCATGACAGAGATCCTATAAAACACAGCTGCTACCTCCCACCAGACCGGTCCCTGGCCCCAGCCAGATGCTGACTCCCACTTGCTGTCTCCTCTGGTTTATCCATGTTGAGGTCAGAGCAGGGCACAGCTAAGTGGTCACCTGGAGTGATACCTCCAACAGGACCCTGACCTCACTCTAACACAGTCACAGTCATCTGCTCAAGCAAACATGACCAGTAAACAGGCTTGGGAGCATAGGACTTCAGGCTAACAAAATTAAATACCAACTTCTTGCAGCAATTTCCCCCAGTGAGGCAGGGGACACCAGAAGGTTGATGCTCTCAAAACACTGCTTCTGGGCTCCTGTTTCTTGCAGGGTCTATTTTTCTCTTTTTTTTTCTCTGCATTGTGTTGTATTTGGAGGGGCTACAGTGCTGTAGTGCAGAGGAGCTGCAGAAGTGAAGGCTGGGTTGGAGTGGGAGCTCACTGCTTTGCAGGGGACAGCAAGGGTCTGGGTGGAGTGAGCAATTGCAAGGAAGAAGGGGAAACTGAGCCGGTCCTTGCTTGGAATGGCACAATATGATGTGCACAAGCAGTTGTGGGTTTATCACAAAGGGCAGAGCTGCCCAGTGCAGTAGATCTGTGTGGGAGCCATGCAGATACCCTCAGCAGTAAGCAGGCAGTGCTGGGCAGGCAGTGAAGCACCAATGACTCTCAAACAGACTGGTGATGGGATGGGATTCCCCACATTTCTCCAAAAATGGGTTTGCAGGGCCTGTCAAAGACAGGAGATGCAATCTGACAGACCTGCAGTGTGATGTGGTGAACCAAACCTCATTGTGCCTGCTACAGCTGGATAAAGGAGAACTTTGTCAAAAGTGGTTGTCATGACAAATCATCAAGGAACATGGGAAAGATAGTATCAAGGGAAGGAGATAAATTAAGGAGATGCATTTTGAGTGTATAATGGGCTGGAAAAGTCCTCAGAACAAATATTGCCTGAGGAAGCTGGAGTGCAAGTCCAATGCCAGCCACAAGTGGAAATGAATTCACAGGGTAGATCCCAGCTCATCCCCAGGAACTGAGCACCTCAGTGCTCTGGGCTGTCGAGAGGCCCAGGCCAGGAGGAACAATAGCAAGAGCAGATTAAATGGAGAGATTAAGGTCTTGTCTATACAAGAAAAGTTGTATCAGTTTGTTTAGATGGATCTGGAGTGATGTAGTCAGACTGGAGAAAACCCCAAGTGCAGGGGCACTTCAGCCCCAGCTGCAGCACAGCCTTAGCAGCTTTGAAGATCTGGGACCAGATGCCTGAGTGTCTGAATGCTGCTGGAAATGCCTTCCCCTCAGCTGCCTTGGGTGGGGTGAGGGAGATTCGTGGAAGACTGTGAGACACTGAGGGGCTGTGGCTGCAGGTGCTGGGGGCCAGGGCCCCTGGGATGCTCCAGGACACCTCCCTGGCCTATCCAGGCACGAAGACTATGGGGCAGGTGCTGAAACTTGGCATAGACACCTGTGATGGTGCATGGGGAATTTTCACAGTGAGTGCTTCATGCTGTCTAGCCCAGGTGCTAGAGGAGAATGCCATCAAAGCATTAGAGGATCAGGATTTTGCTGGGATGAGGTCTGAGCTGACATTGCCCTGTTCAGTGAAGTTTCTTCACATTTATGCAGGCTTTGTTTCTCATCCTGTGTGCTAATCCAGTGAAGGTGATTAGGATTTTACTTTGCTTTTCGAGCTGCCTAATTAATGAGTTATCCTCTCAAAGTCTGCCAAAAAGGGCAGTAATGTTCATTTAAAATTCATGCTCCAGCCATTCATTGACAGCAGCTGAGCCCTGATGGGCCATTGCAGTTGTGTTTTCTGAATGCAGTGTGAAACTGACTGCAGAAAAATGGGACAGCACAAGCCACTGTGGCCTCACTGACAGCTCTGTGTCACTCTGAGAAAACAAACTGCACTTTTTCTCAGCCTGTAGGGAGAAAAGAAAAAAAGACTATTTTTCATGGGTTAATCCTATCAGATGCTGCACACACATTGTCATGCATGGTGCACCTCTATTGAGAGAAATATGAAACTAATATTGATGAGAACATTGGTTTCTTGCTAAATCACTGAACAGCACGCGGCTCTGTGCTGTGGCCAGCACCCTCCACTTGCATGCACATACAGAGCTTGCATAACTCCACAGTGAAAGCAAATGCTATTATTAGTTTGTAAAGCAAGTTTTGTTGAGTTTGGCAGACAATGTGCATGTGCAAATTCCCCCAAATTAATTAAAACGTTTAGAGAGATGGTGGAGATAGCAGCACTGCTCATCTAATAGATAGTTTTAACAGGTTCATAAATGCTTTTGTGTAATTAATTAATGTTTGGCTACCTCAGGTGAAATGATCTGGGCATGCATGCTTCCTTAAATCAGAGCAAAGGTAGAGGGGAAAATTCATGCTCTGTTTAAGCAGCTTTTCATCAAATTTGGTCTGAAGCCCATTGTGGGCTTTGATTTATCCCTGGAAGACAAAAGTGATCTGAACTGACTGTATGAGCAGAAGATAGAAAATGCATGAAATAATAAATAATGCCATGGTGCTTGCCAGCACTGAGTGCCAGAATTTTCTTCTTGCCTGGTTTACCTCTTCTTTTGTAGATGCAGAGTGAAACCAGGCTCAGGCCCAGCCAGCTGGCCTGGTGCCAACCCTGTCACTGGTGTGATGACATTGTGGTGTGTCTCGGTTCTAGAAGACAGGTGTCTGCTAGGGAGAGCAGGAGCCTCCCTTGGGATGAACGAATGTAGACCCCCTCCCTCCGAAATATTATAATTTTGAAATCAAGGGGCCTTTAGGCAGAGATCTAGGAATAGGAATAACAGTTCTTTACTAGTATAACCAGGCAAACAAATAAACAATAACTACAGCAATAACAAGAAAACAGAACCAGGGACCCCGGGACAGCTTTCTCGGCTGAGACGGGATGGAGGAGAGGCTTTGTTTTCACAAACCCCTCGGGCAGTCAGTCCCGGTGCTCCTGCAGGGCTCCGAGGAAACAGTCAGCTGGAACAGCAGGGACGAGCTGAGATCCTGGGCTGGTGGATGAGGTGGATCAGCAGGGATGAGCTGAGATCCTGGGCTGGTGGATGAGGTGGATCAGCAGGGACGAGCTGAGATCCTGGGCTGGTGGATGAGGTGGATCAGCAGGAATGAGCTGAGATCCTGGGCTGGTGGATGAGGTGGATCAGCAGCTCTGCGGCGGTGCCTGGCACTGCCACACGTCCCGGCAGGACAGGGGGTGCGAGGCCACCAACAAAGAGGGGAGAAGGAGAAGAAGCAGCAGCTCCGTCTGAGTGATGGCGAAATTCCCTTCTCCCCACCGCAGCAGCTCTGCGACCCAGCACACGAACGTCCTTCCCCAAAGCCGAAGAAAGCCAGCCAAAAACTGTCCCCACCCTCCTTTCCTGCCCCCTTCCCCCCCTGGGCCCGGCCACTCTTTGTCCTTTGTCGAGCACTAAATACCCACAGTTAGGTTGTCTCCGCAGCTAATGGGTAAAAATTCCACGGGCAAGCCAGAACAACAACAACAAAAAGGACACCGAACCCTCAACATGGTAGCATTGTGAGACTCGAGCTGCTTAGCGTTGATCACTTCCTGCAACAGAAAGCAAGGGGTGTTTGGATGTTTTGGTGCATGGGCCACCACCATCTGTTTGGTGAATGAGCCACCCAAATTTAACGGGATAGATCAAAAGTGCTCCTGCCAAACACAGACAGCTAATGACATCTGGACTCAGCCCTCCACCTGTTTAGTGCATGGGGACACAGGCACCTGAAAAGTGTGAAACACAGCAAGGAGACAAAGACCTCTTAGAAAAGAAAACCCACAGCTCAACCTGATGATTTTCTGAAATTACTGTATAATTCCAGTGTGCCTGGGAATGTGGTTGAGGAAAATAACCTTTTTTCCACAAGAACCCATATATGCTGAGAGTGCTAACTGCTGATCACTCTACCATATCAGCACATACTCACTCACTTTTTGTTAACACTCACCATGGTGTATTGCCCCTGCTCTAATAGGTAGAAAGCTGAATTTTTCCCTAAGCAAAATCAAGCAGAATTAATGACCACAGTATAAAGCAACCAATCTGACCACAGATTAAGGTGTGTGAAGAACCCTTCCCTCATTTTCCTCTGTAAGGAGGGTGTTTCTGATCTGAGTCACCAAGAGAATCAACTTGAAGACCTACCATCCCGTTTTCCTCTCTTTGCTCTTCAGAACAGCATTACACTTTAAAAATCTTACTTATATAAAGCACACCTGTGTAAGCTATGCTCCTTTCAGGGAGGAACTCAGCTCGCTCAGGCTCACCTCTGTCCCTTCATGGAGACCAGCTGGGCATAGCTCAAGAACAGATCCAGCTTACTATCTACTGTTTTCCAATTTAGTTTAATCAGTCTCTGGGTATAGCAAGGTCTATTTCAGTCCTCTTATGATGAGGCTGCTTCTCACTTGTTTATCTTCTGACCTTATGAGAATTGCAGCGCAGGCTGCATGTGGCCCGCTTTAATATATACATATAAGTAAATATGTATACATATGTATACCTCTTTCCTGCCCCCTGAATGCCAGGGACACAATACAGCCTCATGACCAGGACAATCTTCTCCGTGTGCAAGAAAAGAGCTCATGCTCAGGCAGCCTGGTGATACTGGAAGCCAGGTCTCGCTGGAAGCAGGCACTGTTCTAGGCATAGGGATATTTCCAGAAGTGGATAAAACAAGTTAAGATGTGCTCTGGACTGATATTAGTACTCTTGTTATGTGTAGGCTTCCCTTGAGCACATCTGCCAAATCAGATCAATTAGAAGCTTTGGACTACTAGTGCCTAAACCTGTTTATGTCCAACATTTTTTGCATCTCCGTCCAGATCAGGACCTTTTTGAAAATCATCTTAGGAACATCAGAGTTACCAGGCACATTCTTAATGAATGATCTCCAAGATTAGGTGCTGCTGCAGAGCAGCTTCAGGTGGTCTGCATTTTATTTTGAGTAGCTCATTACAAAAATTAACAGAACCACAGCTGGGAGGCTGATGTCACTTTTCCTGGGTAAAAGTAGCTGGAACACATCTGATTTTCATCCAGGTAGTCACCTAGGGATGTCTTGTCCAACTCTGATGTATTCAATGGATGTTAAATGAGAAAGCCAGCAATGTTGCTTCCTGCATCACATTTGGTGTTTTCTTTTCCATGACTGTGATGCCTATCCGACAAGCTCCCACCCTGGAAAAATGGCTTGTGAACTAGATATCCTGCACAGCTGTATGTGAGAGTACTTCCTATTTATTGTTTAAAGAAAATCTCTGGAGTAAATTGTGGAAGAAAAACATGGATATAAATGTGGATTAGGTTACTCCCTTGTAAAAGATACAACGCTTCAAAGAGTGTGAAGCAAAATGCTCACATTCTTCCTTTGTTTTTGCTTTGCTTCCTTTGACCAAATCCTTTTCTAGGATTACTTAAATCCTCAGAAGATTTTATCTTGGCTTGCACTGGTACGGTTCTGAAGTAACTTCACTGGCTCCAGCAAGGCTGTTCTAGATCTAGGGTTGTGCAAAAGAGAACAGTCCAGTACCCATTCTCAGTCACATTTCACATTTGAGCATTGCTGTAAGACCTTGTAGATTTGTATCTGAATCAGGGCCTTGTAGTGTTCAACACTGTTCCCTCTGTTCCCTTCTCTGATGGAAAGAGCATCCTGGCCAAATGGGTTGTATGATGTAAATCACATTTACAACTTCAATTACTCCATGGGTTTCTTGCCTGTCTCTTACCATTCTTTGTTTTGCATCTTTCTTGATTTTCTTCATGTTCTTCTCTATCTTTTATTCCCTCCATATTTATTTATCCAGGTAAACATATTTGTACATTCATAAGTATATGATGTACAGATATAGGTACACTTTTTCTGGCCTGTCATGTCTTATAAGCTTATCTCATTTTAGCCAAATACGTATGCATATATTTGAATATATAATCATACAAACATAGAAAGAAATAAATACTTTCCTAACATTGTTCTTGCAATGGGAACTGTATTTCTGAAATGTTTAGGCTTTGCATGTTAAAACTTCAGTCAAGAAATAAGCAAACACCATCTTGTTAATAAACTGAATCCAGCCTTTTATTTGTCTGAATATTTTTCTATGTGTCCATCTGTGCTCACTGTAAAGAGGTGTCATCAACAGGCACAAACTCTGCTGCTGACCTTCTCTTCCGTGGGGTCTAGCAGCCCATTCAGCAGGGTTTGTTTTCCTTCCCAAGGAGAATGGATCCTTACAGCAGAGCTGAGAAGTTCAGCATGATGGAGCAATTTGGAGGAACATAGATCTGACTATCAGGTTCAGCAATAGTATACAGCCATAATGACCCTTCTACAGCTACAGTGTAAGATTATTGATCTTTGGTGGATGGGAATCACTTGCACCATAGTTACAGTTCATACAGTAATGGCCAGGCCTGATGTGCCTGCTACTCAAGCCTCACCAGTCTGGCTGCATGAGGAGGGGTGCAAATCACATCATCTTTTTATAGAAGGACATTAGCATTAAGAGCACTTAAAAAAAAAACAACAGTATTCCTCAACCATGGTTTTGATCTTAAAGTTTGACAGTGAAAAAGTCACCCTCAGAACAGCCTGTGTTTCTTGAATGGGTTAAGAGGAGAGTCTGTGCTACTTCTGGATTCTCTTCTCTGTGGCATCAATGGAATTTGGTCCAAAATTAGGGTTGTCTGCAATTCGTGGAGGAAGCAGATCTTTAGACTTCTTTTTCTAAAGAAATCTATGGGACTGTCAGATAACAAAACCATCTGTGGACCAGGGGGAGTCTGTACAAAAGGCTGTGTTTTAACCTTATGCAGAAAACCAAGGCAGTCCTGAACTTGGGGAGGCAGCCATTTCACTCTCTTCATTGAAATCCTTCCAGAAGAGAGACAAGCTGTGTCCGTGTCCTGGAGGAAGACCTTGCTTTTGTTCTTTCTTCTTGTGTTTCTTCATATAAACATATCCAAGGCTGAAAGTATTTGGCTGTTCTTCCTGTCTGGAAACATAAGGGGAGTCATGATGATTAGGTAAGTTAGCTGTGGGGTGATGCATCTCACTGCCTTAACCACCTGGAAATTAGGTGTCTTGGCTCCATGAATTCTTCTGGCTCTATGAGCCAAGGAGGAAAAAATTGCACCTTTGCTGAGCAGTTCAGCAACTGCCTTAAGCACCTGTCTTAGGACAGGATGACTTACCCTCCAGAGGTGTTTGCCTCTCTGCCTTGCCTACAGAGGGAAGGTATACAGCTAGTTCAGACTGAATATATGATTTTTAGAAGTGTGGAGTTGGCTGTCTCTGTATAATTTCCTAGTCTGTGCTCCCACAGTCCTGTTGCTGTGAATGTGCTGCTTCACAACTGAATGCAGCTGCCACTGTCATCTCTGTGTCCAGAAGACTGCTGAAATGAAATGTCCCATCTAACAAGGACACACTTTGCAGGTAGATTTTCCATACCTCTTACTTTGCACAGACTAGTACATCTCTCTCATTTTTAGCATGAGTACTTTATGCAAGGAGTCTAAAAACCTATCAAACAAGGGTAAGGATTCACTCTGAGTTGTGTCCTAGCAGCTCTGTGTCAAAATATCCCCATATGTAGTTTGATCAGCTGATTCAAGGCTGTTGGTTTATATCTAACATTGTTATGCTTTGGGACAAAAATACAGTGGCGCCTCCTGGACAAGTATTTTTATGCTATTAAAAACGGGACTCCTTCTTTTCTTTCCTAAAAAACAGCTCCAGCAGAAGTCTCTTTAAAGAGAAGATAATTTGCTGTCTACTTCTGGTTAATGCTTGATTTACATTGTTGTTACTGGGCCTTGTAAAAAAGGGCTGCTCCTATCACAACATTTCTAGATACAAAAGCAGTCAAAACCAGCCATTTGAAAGTCCTCTGCTCTGTAACCCAATATTATTTAGCTATGGCTTTGATCTTCTGTCTGGAAAAAAATCTTTTCCTTGAAACACTGAAAGTTTTCACTATTCTAATAATGCATCAAAGCTGATACAGTATGTAGTTCAGCCCATCTCCAGTGTTAGTTCACTTCATGAACCCAAATAAATTTATTTTCCCCCTTCTTTCAGCTTTAATTTTGTGTTTTCTTTGCAGTGATTCTGGGGAGTAGAGTGTTGCTGATGCTTGGGGAAGTGGGAGTGTGAGAGCGCTGGGTAACTCCAGGCACAGCACAGCCAGATGCTTCCTCCCACAACACTGCCAATGCCCTGAGCACCTCTAGACGTCTCGTGAGCACAGACTGCTGCTCCTGCCAAACTGCAAGATGGTTTTGGGGATGGAGGCAAATATCCATTGAGTATTTACTTGATGCTATCAAACTCATTTGTCTCCTAACCAAAGTCAGAGTCCCTAGAGGTGAAATTCAGTGCATCAATCCACTGCTGCATCTTTTGAAAGGAACATCATTAACATGCCTTACACATGAACAAATGTGGCTCTGTTCCATGTTACTTCATTAATGCATTACTTAGGGTGATAGATTTGAAAGCCAGAAGGCACCTTCATGATGACCTAGTCTGATCTCATGAGTACCACGAACTAGTGATCTAGGCAGTAACCTGTGGTTGATCTGTATCATGTATTTTAGAAAAATAGCCAGTTTCCCATGGCAGTTTGGACTGATCTCCCTAGATGTGCTGATTTCCAGCAAGTGGTTTGCCAAAGGGAGAGCAAAAAACACAATAGCAAAGCTGATGTTTGCTGTGCAAATATGGAACAGGAGTTTCACCCTAGGAAGCCAGACAAGCCCAAATACAAACAAAGATGGAAACAGCACCATTCTGTAGATCTGAATTTAGATCTAACCTTTGGCTGAGGGCTTATTTCCCTTCTTAAATCGAAGTGGAAAGCAGTCTACCCAAGGGAAAAAACATTTACTAGTTGAATACTGTGGGTGAATTCTGAAAAAATACAGCATTTTTGACTCTTGTGGAGAGAAAGATTAGCTATTCTGGAGGAAAAGAAATATCCTGAGAAATGTTTGTAATTTTATGTTTTCCTTTTCAGTTCAGAAATCTGTTCTTGAGTGTACAGTCAAAAAAGGCTGAACTATAGAAATGCATTTGCTTCTGTGAGCTGAAGTCCATGAACCTGACTATGCTTTCTTTGATAGCTTGCTTTGTGAGCTGCTGGAAATACAGGAATTTTTTGAAGAAGACTAGAGAAGACTGAAGGAGCCAGTGTCCATCCCTGGAAACATCTACCAGGAAGTGGCTGCTCCTGCAAGTCTCTCCTCTCCCCATAGGATGCAACAGAAGAATGTCACCCTTGGAGCTGGACAGAAGAGCAGACAGTCCACCTGGTCCCAGACCTGACTTTGCAAGCCTGCCTGGGGGAAGAAAGAGATTAATTGACTGCAACACAAGTGGGTTTTGTCAAGTTAAATGGCTGGGTTAGGGACTGAGCAGAAGCACCCCATGCTGTTTAATCTGTATTTGGGAGCAATGCCGTAATCATAATAATTCAGCAAAATTCCAGGCAAACTGTTGCTGAAGTGCTGTGGAAAATTAAGTGCTGGAACAAAAGGTAGGGGGAGCCAGGGGAGGCTGTGGTGAAGTTCTGGGAAGATTATTGATTTATTCAATGGAGGTCAAAACTACTCAGCAAAAAGGCAGGAAATCTTAGCACAAATAGGGTCAGTGTGAAAACAAGGAACTTTAACATTGAGCAGGAAAAAACAGTGCAGACAAGTGTAAATGAAGCATTTAGAAAAGCTAAATAAGGAAGGTCAAGGCTTTCCATGACACACATCAATTGGTACAGTGCAGCAATAAGCAAACACCTCTCAACAGGCGTGACTGGCACTGTTGGCCCTTGCATGATGGAGGAGATGCAAAAGTGGAGTGACGCACGATGAACTAGCTAAAGTGCCAAAGGAGTCTGGAGTTCCTGGGCTAAATCTACTCAAAAAACAATTTCTTTGGACAAGATCTGACCGCTACCCCTGGATCTGCTAGCAAGACCATATCACAACCTCCCTGCTGAGCTCTCTTAGCTTCCAAACCACAGTGGCTGCATTCTAACTACCTGTGAGGAATGATCTTTCCCCCATGCAAACTCCCAGCCTGTGCCTAAGAAACTCCTGGGAAAGCACTACCTGGCCTGGGTCAAAATCCTGCCAGGGATCATGTTAATGATTCTGTCCAGTTATAAGTGTGGGCATAAGGAACAAAGAAATCTAGTATAAGCCCTCTCCCCACAGCATGCTCATTTGAGGCATCAACGAAGTCACTTCTCTTCTGTGCAATTCATGGTGTTTTCTGATTGCCCAGTGACTGTGTCACCTAGAAACCAGGGTGAATCCATGCAACCATTCAAAGTCCAGCCAGGAGAACACCAGTACATTCCCTCAGTGCTTCAAAATTGCAGAAGTTTCAAGTGCCAAAATCCTCTCATAGTGTCCTTTCTGCCACTTGGTGACTCTCAGTTTTCCAAGCTGTGACTTTCCCAAAGTGAAGGTGTGGGACAAGCTGGCTCAATAGGGTGGTTTGGAAGGGCAGCACCATCAGGCTGGGGTTATGATGGAGCAAACAGACTGTGGCAGTGTTTTGGCACGTAGGTCCTGACATATTCCCTGTTCTCCAAAACAGAGACAGGTGCTGTTAAAACCTCTGTGGCTACTCCCCACAGCAGTTCTTGAGACAGGAGCTCAAGGCTCCTGTTGTCTCCCTGCAGTGTTCAGACTTCTGCTCCACCCTACCTTGCCTTCCTCTCAGCTGTCTCGTTACGTGTGCAGCTTTCCTGGCCACAGACCCGTCTGTATCTATGCAATCATTCATTTGTTTGTGTGCACTCATGAAAAGGCAACACAGAAACCAGCACTGGCACATGCAGCTCATGCTGGCTTTGGAGAAAAGTTGTCTGCATTTGTTTGCTAGTGTTTTTCATTATACAGACAAAATTGTAATGGCAAGGCTGAGATGAGTATGGAGCAGTTTGCCTGAAGACCCTTGGTGCAAGACAAGTAGGAGAAAAGCTCTAGAGAAAAATATATTTGCAGTGGTTTTTACTGGTTTTTTACTAGAGTTAGCAAAGCATTTGTTAAAATGCTGCTTTGTTGACCACAAAGTGGCTCATAGGAGTGTAAGAACTACCTTTGGCCATCAAAGCTGAGAGCTGCCTAATCACAAGTGAATGCTCAGGTGAAGAGTTTACATGGATGCATACATGGAACATCTCATTACAAGCACCCAGTGCTTTCCAAATCTCACTCTTGTGGAGCTTGACACAATTGACCCATTGGGATGGGTGGATCTGTCCCCCATTAATTTGTCTCTCAGTCACACATGATCTGCAAATTTTAAAACCCTGCATTGAACCCCAGTCTGGGCTCTACAGAAACATGTAGCAATGGATTCCACAATAGAGTTGGTCAATGGCTAATAACATAGTTTAGTTTGGTCCAGACCTGTTGCACAATGAGTTCTCCAGCTGGCCCTTAGTTCTCACTTTATGATAATACTTGCTCAATATTTTTTCTTAATCCATCTCCTTCACAGGATCATCCTTTTAGAAATTTCAGTCAGTTTTCCAGCACCATTTACCCTTTCCTCATGGCAAAGCTGTTCCATACTTGTGTTCATGCTTGTTATCTTCCTGGAAAAGCTTCAGGGACCTGCACAATCTCTTCACCACTGGTGACAATAATTGTGTGCATGTCACAAACTGAGGTCATATTTCAGAGAGCCATGACTCTAAGTTATGTTTTCTCCATGGTAAAGCAAAGCCTCTTGCTGCTTGCATATCTTTGGAACTGATGTTCCTAGGTGTGCCATTTTCCATGAGTTGACACTGAATTTTGCTGGTCAGCCTACTGTTCAGCCTCTTGACACTGCAGAGTTCTTTGGTTTTTCATCAGGGGCTTTAGGTTGACTGACCTCAGTTCTTCTCTCTGAAAGTATTATCACTGCACTGTCCGAAATACTGCATTCAAATGTGTTTGGTGATTTTTCATAATCTCAGCCAAGTGCCTGAGGAGAAACTGCCTGGGACCTCTTAGTGTTGGTCCAGGACTTGGACAGGTGGGAGCACCAAGCTCCCTGGTGGTGGTGGAAGCCTGTTCACCAGCCAGAGATGCATCAGCATCCCCAGAGAAGCTGTCTTAATTGGTGCCAGTCCAGGCAGAATGAGCTCCACATGGTGGAGGTGTTCCTCCTTGTGAAGCTGAATGAGGTGAAGCAGCCCTGCATTTGTGGTTCTGAGCATCAGCCTCTGGTCTTCCCACATTGGCCACACACCTGACATGGCTGTGCAGCAGGACACAGACCAAGCCAGTGGCATGCATCTCATGGGTGAGGACACAAGGAGAAAGGTGCCATGACTGTGCTCTGCTAAAGAGCGAAATATGAGTCTGGGTAAGCAGGGGACAGGGCCAGGAATCAAGTGTGGGATTGCACCTCAGCAAAAGGAGGGTGACTGTTCTGTTTGCTTCTCTACCTCTGGGTAGTTGTCCATAGCTGGGCATGCCCTCTAATTTGTAAGGTTTTTGTAATGCTCCTGTGTGGATAGCAGTGCTGAAAAAGTATAGAAAAGACCACAGGGCTGATCAAAGGTAAGGAATGGCTCCTGTCCAGGGGGTGGAATAGACTGGGAAGAGAGACAGCTGGAGGAGGATGAGATACAAATCCAGAAAGTCATGACTGCTAGGAAGAAAGCACCTAGGGGATCACTGTATCTTCCAGTAACAGAATCGGGGGATGCCAAATGAAACTCCGAGATGGCAAGGTCACTGCAAAGAAAGGAGGCAGTTGTGCTCCCAGGGAGGAGGTGAAGGTGTGGGACCCAGTGGTGCCAGAGGTGGTAGGTGCTCAGTGTTTACACAAGCTCAAATCCATGGAAGAATTATCCATTGACAGTTATTAAATATGAAACCACAACCTCTGCTCCAGGATATCCATGAAGGGCAGAAGAACTGGAGCAGCGGTTTTATAACCTTGTCCTTTTATACTCTTCTCTGGCATCTCTTTTTTGCCAGGAAGGGAAAAGATCCTGAGATAGACGGATCCTTGATCTGGCACACATGGGCATTCTTAGGAATGCAGGTGTGTTCTTTACATGAAGACAGAAGAGGGGTTTTCCAGCATTTGGCCAATTTTGGTCCTGCTAATGGTATGAACTCAATGAAACAAGGTTATGGTTAAGACAACTCCATAGGACACTAGTGCCCAAATCCTTTTGCTCTTCTGGCCAGAAAATGGCTGCCGACTTGCCCGTGTATAAATCAGATCCAGAAAAGAGGAGAAACATTTCTGTGAAGGAAAGTCAGTGCAGAGAGAAAAGCTAGTTTAGTTTGTCTAATACAGCCGGATGTGCTGGGTGGCCTGGGTGTTGGTATCCCCTGTTCAGGCTGATCCAGCTATAATAAGTTATTCAACTTGGCAAATCACTGAGTGTTGAGCTGTGTCTGTAGTCAAATCATAGCTTTGTATTCCAAAAATATGTGTATGAGAGGTGCAGCAACAGAGCTGGGTGCTCAGTGATGTCAGGTGGAGCAGCAACTTTTTCATAATGAAGTTTTGTTTGGAAAGAAGTTCTGGATTAGATGACATAATTTTTGGGACTGCTGAGGTACTTCATGTGTTTGAAACCAAGTGGATGCAGCATCTGAAAGAATCAAGGTCACCCTTGAGATGTGGGCCACCCAGCCTGAGAGCTTGGCTCAGCTACACAAGAATCATTTCCTCAGCCTGCCAAAGCATGAACCAGGGGTTAGCCTATGCTCGTGTATGTCATGGTGTTCATCTGATAACACTGCCTGATGATTAATCTCTACAATTAATTGCACATTAATATAGTTCACTGCAGCATACTGAAATGGCAACAGAGATTCTCTCCTCAGCAAAACAAAGTTTTAGGGCTTGCAATAGAACAGGTAGAAGAAAGAACCTTATTTTAAACTTGTGTAATGCAACATGTTGAATCCATGTGTCACTCATGTTGTGATATCCAGCCATCCCTCTCTCCCTTTTGACACTCTACATGCAGCATTGGTTGTTACTACTTTTGCAACCATGGACATGGAGAGATTGTGATTATCTTGGGTGGTCTTTTGCTGAAAGAAGGAGACTGAATATCTGCACCAAGCCTCCTCTGCAGCCCTGGGCTGTATTTCTGTTGGGAAAGCAGTATCATGGAGCTGTTGTTGGGTGGGATGCTGTCCTGGTTGTAGGCAGATAAGAGAGCATGCTGAGCTCTCCAAAGGGCTGTGGGGCTGCTCTGTTGCTGTGTGTCTCACCCCTCCCATGGCTGTCTAGGAGCTCCTCCAGGAGCCTAAAACCATGATTCAGCCATTTCTTCCTCTTGAGCTCTCACAGTGGCAGGCAGTTCTTCTCCTTGGGTGTGAAGACAGGATGGCCTCTGATCTAAGGGAAAGAAAAATCTTCCTAGGTTGCACCTATTTCACCTAAAAAGTGACACAGTGAAAAGGGAGAAAGTGCAGTTTCTTTACAGGTGACCAACCTGTGCCATGGGTGCATCATGACAGCACTCTTGGACCAACATATCATTCATGAAAAGCAATGGACCCAGAATGAACTAGGTCTGTGAAGGAACCAGCCACAGCACTTTGGTCCTCAAAGTGGAGAGTCACACCAAGGTAACACAAGAATGACAAGAGCATGTGAATGTCAACAAAAAGGAATCACCTCAGAGCATGTGCAGAAATGCATAGGTTAAGCTGACCAATGAACAAGTCTTGTGCAACTTCTTTGTTGTAAGCTCTGTAAAACCACATAAACTGTCCAAAAAGTTTGCAGCTTTGCAAACTGTAACCTAGCACCCTTTTCTGCTCATCAAAGGCTAGAAAGTGTATCTTGGCTCTACGTGCTCGTTGAGTCTGACTCTCTGGGCAAGGACCTAAACCCCAGCTGAGGGACAACAGTGCAGTGGCTGGATGACAATCATTCCAGCTGGTGGAAAAAAATACAAGGCAAAGTTAAAGTTTGTAGGGACAGCCCAGTGGAACTGAGCAGGTTGTGCTCTGCTGCTTAGCCTTCTTAACCTCTTTGGCCCCAAATGTAAATTCTGCACACTTCTTGGCTCTGAGTTATTTGTGGAAGGAAGAAAGAAAACCAGATGGAAAACCAGGAAATCTAAAGCACACATCTAGAAGCAGAGAGAAGTTAAGCCATACTTGTTTGCATATAGCCAAGCAATGGGTGCCAGGAGGGAAGCAGGCAAAACCCACTCACTTTTCTGGCAGTAACTATGTCTGCAGCACTGCACTGTGGTTTTCATTCTATCAGCTGGGGGATGCTCTCAGGGGTTCTCATCTGGCAGAGCACTAATATAAGACATGCTGAGCGCCACATGAAAATAGAGCTAAACAGTGTGCTAAATAGTGTGCTAAACAGAGGAAGAAGAGGACATCTGAGGATTTGCAGTTGACCTGAGGTCATGGCTTCTAACCTGGCTGGCCACCACCACACTGTCCTTGTCCCTATGGAGTTGCCTGGTGTGTAGGGCTCAGGCTGACCCAGTTACTTGCTTCCAGCTGGGGGTGAGATGGATCCTGCCTGCTAAGTCCTGCCCTGGTAGACCTCCATGAGGAGTTCCCACAGTCTCAGCACTAGGTAGCCACCAGCCCTGGTGCTGCTCTGACCCTAGAATTGGATAGAGGAACTGAATCTCCTTAAAACTAATGTGACAGGAGTGAGATGGACAGTCTCCTTCTGGGACTCCAATCCTCTAATGAAATGACTGAATTTTACTGAGCAGAAGTCACCATGACATCCAGATGAGAATGTGGACTGTCTTCTGAAAGGTGGGACCCCAAATGATGCAATGCAATTCATCCTGGTAACTCAGCAGATCCACTATGAATTTAAGCAGAGGTTCTCCAGGCTAGGTGACATTTTATTGGCTGCACTGAGATGGACATTTCTTAAGTTGTTTTGAAAAACTTAAAAAAATAATGTGTGAAAGTCACGTGAGAAGAAGAAAAGGCCTTAGGTGGTTTATCCTAACCCTAAAAGAAGAGCAAATGGAATTGTTAAGAGGAGTTCCTGTTGTCGAAAACATGGATCTGTTGAATGACAGGTCTGTAAGTCTCTGTAAGATGTTATTAGAAACTTTTGTCTTTCAATTAAAGTAGTCATGCACTTAGCCAGGGGATCCTGCATATCAAATCTATTTTTGCTGTGGTATCTGCTGTTTAAGCACATTGTTGTCAAATATGGGCTTTGGCATGAAACAATCCAGTACAATTATCCTCAGTCCAACAGACTGGTGGAAAACCTATCAAACTCAAAGAAAACAGCTGTGGACAACAAAAAGAAGTGATCAGAAGGCAGACAAATGGAGAATAAACATGGGAATGCTCAAGAGTTAAGAAGTGGAAGTTGTCATTTTGGAAGGAAACACAAGTATATCATATATTAGTGAAACTGTAATAGCCTTCATCACATGGTGAAAGAGTTGAAGAACTGATGGGAACAAAGAAATTCAGTTGTGTGGAAATAAGGGAAACATTTTAGAGAGATGTATATTGAGGACTTCTATGTAGGTCTGGGAATTCAAGTCAGGGATAGCTTCATCTCAGAGGGACGAGTGTAGGAAGCTGCTCTCTGAACACTTAACCTCTCATTTGTGAGCACTTGCTTGTGAGTAGTAACGAGTGGTTTACCTTCATGGTAAAAAACCCAAACTTTTTCTCCCAGTGAAGGACTTCTAGTTCTCATCTACTGATGCTTTGCACAACTAAAGCTGGGAACAGCGGTGCATGGCCTGCCAGAAACCAAGAGTAAGGTCACTGCACAGACAGCCAAGACAAATGATGCTCCAGGAGAGCTGGGATACATGGGATTGCCACTTCTGTGTGGGGAAGAAACTGCCTTTTTGGGTGGTACAAAACAATTGCCACAAGCAGCTGTGGGGAGCCTTGGCTAGATGAGGTTATCCCAGAGGACACATGGGAAATAGGCAGCATCTCCCCCAAAGTCAGAACAGAGAGCCCTGAGCTGTCTGCTCTGCCCAAAAAGCCTCAGATGAGCCCCAGCCACAGTGGGCTGAGACAGCTGAGCCCCAGGGCATGGCACAGCCAGAGCGAGGGGCCTTCTGGTGCTTTGTAAAGCGTGCTGATGTCTGGCTGGAGACACCCACCATTAGAGCTTGGTGTATGCACCCACCACACCTGTATTCGCTCTCTGGTCTCTCCTGTCCGGAGGAGATGTGTGTGGCACATCAGCCTTTAACAGAGGTCACCCCTTATATAAACTGCTGGAAAATAAACTCAAGAAAAATTGCTTCAAAAGATCATATTTTTCATAGAAGAGGCTGGAGTGGGTGGGGATTTCTTTCAGAATTCAGTCATCTAAAGAAAGGAAGAAGCGCTCAGCTCTTCTGGTTTAGATGCTGAGTCTCTCTAGAGTAAAGCATAATTAATTTAACTGTTCTTCCCCTTCTTCCCTATTGTGAAAAACAGACAGTGAATTCTCAATGCCATGTGACTTTATTTAGAGTGCAGATTATTTATACAGATCATAAATACAATGTCAGGACTAACCATGACTGTGAAATGACCTTTCTCCCAATGTGAGCACCAGCTCTAAATAATTAATGCTTTTGAGACTTGTCAAAGCCCCCAGTTTCACATGGGACCAGGGAAACAGGAATGTTAATTGTAGAATCATCAGCAGCTTTGCTGGACAAAGCACTGAACTCATCTTCTTCATCTTCTTCAGCTCCTCCATCTCTAAAACTGGGATGTCTGTCAGTTTTACAGTCACGTAGTGAAGACTGATTTATTGTTTAATTTGTGTAAAGAATTAAATAAGTGCTAAGTATTATTATTATCAAGCCAGAAGGGTGAGTCAATGACCCGTTTCCTATCTGAGCTTGCCTTCAAGGTTTGATGTTTCTGGCAGATTACAAGAATTGAATATCTGCCATAGGTTGTATCCATATAGGGATGCAAATAAAGCACTTTTTGTGGGCATTGTGTTGCTTCATGCCTTGTGATTACAGAATAAAGATGCATAGATGAAAACTACTTTGGGATGCACAGCATCTCCACAGGCTTTGCCATTCTGGGAATCACAGCAGTAGGTTCCTACAGGCACATGAAGAGATGGGTGCATAAGGCAGATGCATAGAGGGGGGAGGATTTTTAGTTCTGCTCTAACTGCAGATTTCCTGTATGTCTTTTGCAGGTCAGCTGGGAAAATCCTCACAGACCACATTGTAAAAGCTCAAATGTTACCCATCTGCTATAGCTGTTGAGGTAAAGCCATGTGTCATTTTGGCTGTGCAGAACCGTGATATTCCTTGAGTAGGAGACCAAACAGGGAGCTCACCTGTCTTTGCCATGTAGTCAATGAGTACAGTGGTAGTGTCATGACCACTTCTACTAATTATTCACTGAGAAACATCATTGTTCCGTTATCTGTCATTAATTTTGCTGAAATACAGGGGATGTATGCCAACCCCAAGTTCTCCTGAATTGATCCCAGAGAACAAAGTCAAAGCTTGCATTAATTACTCAACCATTCCCTGGCCTCTCCCTGTTTTCCCTTGTCCCCTGCAGCCATGTTCATTCCAGTGGAAGTGCTTACAATGGCCCAATCTTGTCCCCATTAAAAACAATGGGATCTCTGCCACTGCCCTAGAAATTAATATCCAGAAAGTGATACTGAAGAGGGAGTTTATAGGTAGATTGCTACATTCAAAGCAAAATAACATCTTTCCAGAAGGAAAATGCCCCATCTAAGCCCTTTTATCAAGAGGCAACTGGGAAAGGATGTTTAACTTAGTTTTACCATTTGGGAGTATGATCTCACAAAAGGTTCTTCTCAGATACCGTTAAGATACTATTTTACAACCTGAAAAACTCTTTATTTGTTAGTGAAATAAATCTTAAGGAATTTTGTCAGTATTTCTTTTTTCAGTTGTGTGTCTAAAATGAAGTCCTGAAGCCATTTCCTAGTTATTTATGTAGCTTGAAAAATGGATTGCTGAATCCTTCTGTAGCATTCTACTGAGGTTGAGCTGCTGGTTTTGAAATTATGATTAATTATCCACTGCACCTTTTGGCATTAAAGTACCTGTGCAAATCTGGTCCACAATTCCCAAGGACAAGAGATAAGTGGAAATGGAAAGACCACATGCAGCTTCTGTAAGGACTCTTCATGTGTTCTTGCTGCTCTTCATTTCATCAACATAACAACATTCTGCTTGTAAAAGTATGAAATCAGGTGTTTCAGAACTGAATTTTTGCTCCATTTCTTTTCAAATTTGAGTATAAGGAGTCAGTCAAGTACTAAATTCTGAGTCAACTGTCAGTCTTTGTCAAGGGTATCAACACTGGCACACGATCTTGCCTGATCCTGTTTCCTCACACTCACCTGTTCCTCGTGTTTGCTTTAACCGCTCCCTTGGCTTTGTGTCTCACTGCTGACTTGGCACCATGCTTCATCTCTCCTTTTTTCCTAGAACAGCCTCCCACTCATGCCTGTCAAGTGCCCACCATCCCCCATCAAAAATACTTTTATCCCAAAGGAAGCTCCTTTGCAATCTTCCCTCAGTGTCTCAGGGTGTGATCCTTGCCTTAGTGGGATGGTATCTGCCTCAATAAGCTGGTGTATGTCTGTGCATTGAAGTCAGCAGAAGGTCAGCAGGGCTGATGCCTGCTAACTTCTGCTGTAAGTGGGTCTGTAATGGTTTTACAGTCCCCTAGGCCTGGTGCTGACAGTCTAATTAAAAAAAACAATTTGCCATAGTGTTCTGGAGTTTCCACTGATGTCACTACTCTGTTTCCTGTTTGAAAATCTGCTGAATTCTGGTGCTGTCTCTGTCCTGACAGGAATCACCCTAAACCAGGATCTTTCCACCATTGCATAGAAGACACATTTATGTCCCGCAAAAGCTTTTGGCATAGTATAGTGGAGCTTTACATACCTTTTTCTTGTATCGAATATGTTATCATTACCATTAGGATGAGTAATACAAAAAATAAGGGCAACAACCATCTCATTTGGTAAAACTTGATGGCAGCTACGGAGACAGTCTCAGAAGGGACCCTAGAAAGACAGAAAACAATGAAGTTGGCTAGATACAGAGCCTGCTATCTGCATATTATGCTGAAATAAGCAAAACTGTCTAGCTACTGCTTGATAAAGTCAGTGGAAGAAAAGACCATTTGGATACATGGACACTTGCAGACCGGGACAAAAGTGGCACAAGAATCTGAAGATGTGATTTTCATTTTTATCACCTTGTTTCCTTGGTCCATTTCTAAATCTACCTCAATAGTTTTCTCTCATCCTAAAGAGATCTTTCACACAAGATAGATTTTTCCCTATGTGGTGGAGTTGCATATATCCCCGTCTATCTCTTTGGCAGGAACATGCAAATAAAAAAGGCAAGAAAGATAAAGACGCCAAGAAGTAGAAGAGGAAAAAGAGTTGAAAAAAACATAGCTAACACCAGGATAACAGAGAAAGAAATGATGGAGACAGACAATGACCTGTAGATAGAAGGAAGAACAAACAGATATCAAAAATCTAGGACTTATGTGGGCAGGCAAAAGGAAGGTCTATACAAATGGGCACTCTTGACCAAGAATTCCTATTCTGGTTGTCATGTTTGCAGAGAACAGCGAAGTATCCTGGATTGCCACATAAATTGTTCTGGGAGTCAGTTTGACAGCCAGTTTTAACAGGTGGCCAGAGTAAATCACAGACCTGTCAAGCGTAATGCCAGACTAGATGAGATACATGGTGTTAGGAGTTAGCAGTAAGCCTGCAAAGCATGGAAGAAAGCATGGATCAGCAAGGAAAATGGTGTCTGGACAACATCCAAAACCCAACCAATTTCAGCCTTGTAAAATGGATTGTAACAAATGGCAGACTTATTTGCTCTATAAATAAAAGGAGAACAAGGAAGAGGAAGTGGTTCTGCTTTGCAGTGAAAAGCAGCAGAGATGAAAGATAATATAGGTTTGGCTCCAAAACTGAGTTCTTCACTTGAGTTTGTCATTTGGACATCAGGGTAAAACCTATATGCAAAAACACTTTGTCTAATGAGAGAGTCTCTGTGTAAATGACATGTAAGTGAAACCAAAGGGTTCACTGTGTACACACCAAAGGGAGTTGATTGTATTTTTCTGGCAATATTAATGAGCTTCTAGGTGAAATCGAATTTGCAATGAAGAGTCAGGCTACCAAATCCAGCTGGGATTTGGCTGTAAGGCTGCAGTCATAGTGCTTTGAAAGGTGGTTGAAAAGCCATCGGGGAACCTTGAGCCATTAGTGTCACATGGAAGTATATATATTTTTTTTAAAAGTGTGACTGAACAGCTAATTGAAGTCATGTAGGTAAATGGAAATGAAAAAATAGTATAGAGATTTATCTAAAGATGAAGACTGTAGAATTAACACATTTCTAAACAAATGATACATTAGGAAACTGCAACAGATCTAGTCTACTTGGACTTCAATATGGTCTTTTTTACTGTACCAAATGAGATAACTTCAATAGAGTGAAAAAAATTGGCTTAAAAGAGGATGACAGACAGATGTGTCCAGTGGGAAGCTGATGGGCCTGAAAGAGAAGTCCTCTTACAGAGGATAAGAATTCAGATGTAAAATGCTTTATATCCTTATCAATGACTGCAGCAGGAATGGCAAAAGTCCAGAGTGTATTAGTAAAGCATGGTGATGGCCATCATAGGAGCAGAAAAAGACAGTCACAAGACTAAGTTTAATTGGCAAAGTTGCAAATGCCATAAAAAAGCATTTTTCCCTTTAGCCATTTCTGCAAGCTGGTTAGATAACTCTCCCATTTCTGAAGGGTCTCTCATTGTCTCCAGTGACAAAGAAACAAGTGATTCTGCAGGAGGTAAATCTACTTACTTAGTCTTGGCTAAGTTGGCTTTGCCACGTTACTCAGGAAAAAAGTGATGTAAACATTTATTTTGGCCTGGGTATGGCACTTACAGAGCAGATCTGATGAACAGGATGATGTCAGTTTTTATTTTCTGATCTCAGCTTAGGTGTAAAGATAAGATAGATAAACAGCTCTTGGGCAGGTCTGTCACTCTGCAGTGAGATGACGAAAATCAAGGAAAGTGGAAAGAAACAGAGAAGAAAATTGCAGACCAAAGATTCCTGAGATGACTCGACTCTGGGAATGGTCACTGTGGGGTGGGTGGAAGAGGAGTTTAAGACAATGCTGCCCTGGGACTAGCTTGGGAGGTAGCAGCAGAGTGGGAATAGACTTCAGAGAATTTGCATACAAATGGCTATGGTCCTCCTAGGCTTGTATCAAGGTACTCAGAAACTGTGCCAGCAGCAAGGGACAGGTGAGCTCTGAGGCTCTCTTTGGCTGGGACAATCACCGTGCCTTCCTGTGCCATGGCCAGAGCAGCCAAACTCTGAGACTTCATCATCAGGGACATAGACATCAGTTTTGCCTTGACTGATGAGAAGTCTCAGATTATCTCCAGTCCAGAGAAGTCTGTACTGAATGTATCATTATTATGATTAATGTTACATTCAGGGCCATTTGCATTCTCAGACCAGTTTAGCACCACTGCCAATGTCAAGCAGACTTCTTTAAGGATGGGTCAAAGGAGCACAGCACAGAACACACTCCATCAATAAAAGGCACAGCCTGAAGCATGGCAGTGCCTAGGCAGAGCCCAGCCAGAAAGCAGGGAAGGGGCCAGAACACAGTGCAAATTGCCCAGAGTTCAGATGCAGACAACAAGCCCTTATAGAGAGGGAGGCAGAGCCATTTGGGCTACAGACTTCAGAGGATTCAGCACTGGTCATCTTCCTCTCTGTCGTGCTCAAGGTGAGGATGCTTTATGAACATTTTAGAAATCCATTAGAATTGCACCAAGTACTTTTCAAGTCCTTGTCCCGCCATGCTCCCTACCTACATCATCACAGGAGCAATTTGCTCTGTTTCTTGAAGTTATCCAGAAGTAATCAGGTTTTCATCCTCTGCTGGCACTGTGCAGCAGATAGACCAAACAGCACCAGGAAGGCTGGCAAGCTGTGCACTTAGCAGCTCTATAAAGGCATGTCAAAGAATGAGTCATTGTCAAGCCTGCAAGAGACAAAAAGATTGATTACAGAAGAGCTGAGAAATAGATTTGATGATGATTCACAATATTCCACCCTTTTTTGCATTCACAGACCTGCCAGCTGATTCATAACTGCATTCTGCCTTGCTTCTCCTCCCTGTCAAGGTGATCCATCAAACAGGGTCCATCCATTAAAATTTCCACTCAAAAGAGGAAGGTGTGTGAGGGAGCACCCATCCCTTTCTTCACTCATACCTGGTAAGCCCCTTGTTCTGCCCTTTAGCCTGCTGCAAAGCCCATAATTTCCAGGAAAGGAGGTGGTGTAGAGCCCACACATGGGACTCCATGAACAATGAATGATAGAGGTAGGAACCATTCCTTGCTGAATGTATAGTTTTACAAAGTGAGATTTCCTGTGTTCCCTAACTTTACCAGTATTCTGAGGTCTTGAGATTTTTAAAGGAGTTTATCCATGGTGGGTCACTGTCTGTTTGTTTCTAAAATCAGATGAGACATAAGGAATCACAAACAGAAGGCAAAAAAACTCAAGCAGATGTCATTGTTTGCAACTTGGTAAGTAGTTTATAACACTTCTGAAAATCCCACTCTGTGTTTTTAATACTTTCCAGGGCACCTAGAATGCAGGATAGATATCTTTTAAGAAGAAGAAAGAAAAAGAAAAAAAAAATAAAAAAAGAATTTTTTTTTTAAAAAGTAAGTCAGATTTATTTTGCAAGACGTAGCCATTTTAGTCTTTTGCCTACTTGTCTGAAGAGTGTCAGAAAAAAAAAGACAAAATAGAATTATCTTAGGGAAGGGTAAATGTCTATAGCAAGAACCAGTCATACACATACAGCTCTTATCTAGGGTACAGCTCTAAAAAGCTGGAGGGTTTCAGGAGTGTTCACTCGAGGTCTCAATGACTTCACCAGTTTCCTTGGATTTACATTTTCAAGTGGTGTCATCTGCTAGCAGCTTTCCAGCACACCTGACTTAGCTCCCCATAGCTCAGCTGGACTCTCACTGCCAAATACACCTTCACCAGTAACAAGACTGGAGATGTCTGTCTATGCAAGGACTGCTTTTCATGGACACTACACCTGCACAGTCACCTTTCCTGCACCCTGATCCCCTGAAGAGGCACCATGGACTGCACCCTGGCAGAATATGGTGCTCTGGTCAGTTATTCACCAGAGACCTGCTCATGTTGTTGCAAACAGAATTTTTAGCAGAGTTCGTGCTGTGTCAAAACTCAGTGACAAGAGAATGGTCATCACTGTCCCAAGGGACACTTGGAGTATGAAGCCCTTTGATCAGGTCAAAACCTCCTCCTGGTGCATTTGCCAACCCCAGTGTGGAGCAAAGGGGCACTCACTGACCCTGCACACAGGAAGAAATTTTATCCTGTATTTCAAACGTTATTACTTAATACCTCAATTGTACTTAATGATGTGTTTTATTTTATAAGCCATTTTAGTTTATGACTGTTCTCTTGGGTGGATTAATCTCTTATTAGTGCATCATGTTTGAAAGGCTTGTTTTCCCCCGTTAAACAGTTTAATGGGCCCGGCGAGACACTGCTGGGTGTGTGCTGTGCAGTCTGCCTGCGCACGGCGCACCCCGGCTGCCTCGGGGGACAGCTGGGGCTCATTTCCTGCTGCCAAATGGACCCTGTGCCACTGCATAACCTGCACTGTGTAGGACCCAACAGCAAGGCTACAAACCTACAGGAGAGGCTGCAGAAGCTGGGCTCATTTAGTTTGGAGGAAATACGCCTCGGGGAGTCCTTATCACTCTCTAGAATTACCCAAAAGGAGGTTGTAGCCGGGTGAGGGTCAGTCTTCTTTCACAGGTAGCAAGTGTAAGGTAAGAGGAAATGGTCTGAAGTTACACAAGGGGAGGCTAAATTGGATATTAAGAAAAATTTCTTCATTGAAAGGGTGGCCAAGCTTTAGAACTGGCTACCCAAAAAAGTGGTAGAATTACCATCCCTCCAGGTATTTTTCAGAAGTTGCACAGATGTGGTGCCTGGGGACATGGTTTAGTGGTGGACCCAGCAGTGTGAGGTTAATGGTTGGACTTGATGATCGTAGAGGTTTTTTCCAACCTTAATGATTCTATCACTCTATGCACTTGTTCCTACTACTTCTTGTCACTGCCAGAGTGTCCTGCCCTGTGAATCCAGTCTGTTGACAGGCAGGGATGCCAGCCTAGGGTGGGGTAGTATGTCCCACATGCAGGGAAAACCTTAGTTGCCCCACAGCCCTGAGCAGAATTGGGCACAAAGGGGGAGCAAGGATCCTGTGCATGCTCAGGTAGAGGAAAGTCAGGCTACAGCCAAAATGGGAGGCAAATCCAGGCTCCAGAAGTGATCCTGCCTTAGACACACAAAAAAACAAGCAAACAAAAAAATAAATAATTTTAAAAAATCTATTTATAGCCTGTCGTAAGTAAAACAATTATCCTTGCTCAAGTCATACACAGAAGCAGAATTAAGAAGTGGTAGAATTTCAACTCACTGTGTTTGCCTTTACCTACAGATATCTATGTATAAAGATAGATCATATTTGTGCTTTTTTTACATGAAATATGAAAAATAAATATGAAGAGATGTCTAATTTACACAATTAGGAGTCAATATAATAGAAACACTGTGATTACTTAACCTACCATGAGATCAGCTTTGTCCTTGGTCTTTTCAGAGAATTATAAGGCTAGAGGAACCACAGAAGATCACCTAGTCCCTTTTCATTGATCCTGCCCAGCAGAATGATTTGTTGGGGATGACAAGGTGCCTGCATAGAAACCTCTTTTCTTATCCACCTAAATAACAAGACTGTGAATAAAAAGCTTACAGTGAATACTATTTTATATTCACTTTAAGCACGTGTGCATAGAAGAGGGTTAAACCATCTATCTGCCAAGGGATAATTCATATATCTGCAAACACGAGAGTCCACAAAAGTGCTGACAGGCACAGAACACAGTGCAGCAGCATGAGCTCATTTCAGGACAGGCATTTCCCTTTGGTGAGTGCATAGCTCACCATGGTACGTGCAATTTGAATTGGGCACAGCCCTCCAAGCAATACCACACAGAACCAGATCCTAATCTCCTCTGCACTTTAAGGGCCCTGATCCTGCAGATGTTTGGGTAGGAAACAGAATTCCCCAATAACAAGGTCCCTGCACTATGGAGAGTGCAATGCATAGTCCAGATTTGGCACCTGGCTTTGTGCATGTGTACGGCCATGCTCTAGGGAGATCCCCTGGTGGTGTGAAGGGACTTGCATGGATGCAGAACCTTCCCTGCAGTTCTGGCCACCAGACCAAGGAGGATTTAGATCTCCTATAAAGCAAAGGTGTCAGATGACATGCAGCAGGAACTGGAAAGACTGTAGTACTGATGTTCAGCTAGAGATGCTACTCGGACAGTCCCACTGGTGTGTGCTTACTCTGGCTTCTCTGAGGAATCAGCTTGGATTAACTTGACTCTCTCAGCAGACTGGGTAGCAAGGAAGGTCTCAAAGATTGATGAAGCCATCATGAAGGTGACCTTCTCCAGTGTCTCTTAGGCTCAGATCTCAGGCCCCAATTCAAACCAGAAGTCAGAAGTGTGCTAAAGGACTGTAGCTTGCTGGACTTGAACTCAAGGTTAAATTTGAACATGTAAAGAAGTCTTTTTCTGCACCATGACTGTGACTTTATAGCTGGTGTCCATATATCAGGGCAGACTGGATCTCAGTGAAAGTCTTCATGTACAAAGAAGGGCAATGAAGTTGGTGAAGGGTCTAGAAAACAAGTCCTATGGGGAGCAGCTGAGAGAACTGGGGCTGTTTATTCTGGAGGAGACTCGGGGAGGACCTTACTGCTCTCTACAACTACCTGAAAGGAGGTTGGTGAGGTGGGGGTTGGTCTCTTCTGCCACATCTCAAGTGAAAAGATAAGAGGAAATGGCCTTAAATCATGCCTGGAGAGGTTCAGATTAGGTATTAGGATTTTTTTTTTTTTTTTTTTTTTTCTTTTTCACTGAAATAGGGGTCAGGCACTGGAATAAGTTGCCCAGGATGGTGGTGGAATCACCATCTCTAGAAGTGTTCAAGCGGTGTCTGGATTTGGCACTTGGGGATATGGTTTAAGGGTGCTTATGGTGGTGCTAGATTTACAGTACTAGATTATCTGGAATGATTCTTCCAGCCATGGTGATTCTGTGATCCTGAGGTGAAAATCATGGGTTGGTGTCAGGAGTCTGCTGCTTTTGTAGTCACTGTTGTCTTTTTGTAGTCACTGTTGACACCAGTACTGCTCACATGACTCAGTGAAATGAGTTATCAGCTATTGATACCATACAAAAAGCTCTTGGGGACACAATAAGACTGAAAGATTAAATTATTTATTAGATATTTTCTAGAAATGGAGGATTAATTTGTTCATGGCAGAGATTGCACTGCAATTTCCAAACAGGTAGAAAAAATGAAAGATGCTTCAACCAGCTACCTCAGTGCTGGCACACAATGGAGCCATGACTTTAACTGGGACAGCATTTCCCAAAGTAACTTTGCAGCCAGAAATGCTGTAACATGTAGCAGCACCCACAGACCCAAACCTCTCTCCAGCAGCCTCATGGTGGCTCACTAGTGCCCAGGATTCCTGCAGCTCTGGGGATGAGTGACTGCCAGGGCATTTTTATCAGCTGAGTGGCTAGCCCAACAGGAAGAAGACTTTAGGAAGAAGCAAAACTGTCAGTGTCCTTTTGTTTCTCCTTTTCCCACAAACCTTCTCACATGCAGCTGAGCACTGAGAGGTGAGCTGTAGGAAGGTCTAAGGTTTTATCTGAGTTACACCTAAGAATTGCACTTGCCTTCTTGTAGCCCCATTGTAGCTCATCTGTAGGCCATCCCTTGAAGCAGAAATGTTCCCAAAAGCTGGAAAAGATGCCACAATTATCTCAGGATGGGAACAGAAGCAGGGGACAGGTCTGGGCTTTGGCCGTATTATTATATGGCAATATTATTACCCATGCCATTGTCACAATCCCTGCAGTGGTTTTGGTAGAGATTCTAGTAATGTCCCTAATAGTGGCCAGGGCCAGCCCAGGGGATAATATGGGTCAAAGGCCACCAAGAGCAGATGTCTCAATGTCAACCTCTCTCTTTTTCAGAGATTTGAGTTTTTTGCCCTCTGTTGGCCTCAGGACCAAAAAAACCACAGCCTAATTTGTTTGCCAGTGCAGGTTTTGCTGATGCTTTTGCAGAGGAAAGGTTCATTCCTTTGTGTGCTCCCCCTACCCTCATTCTTGACTCTCTGGTTCCATGAGTGGAGAAGTTTTAATATGATTTTCAGAATATCTGGTGGAGAAGTGCTTGTTTGCCAAACCTTTGGAATGTTTCATTACATATAGCAATGGGCTGCCTCTCTCCAAGTCTTGCTGTGGCTGGAGTTGGGCCAGATACATAAATCCAAACACAGATTAGGTTAAGGCTAGGACTCAGTAATTAAGCCAGGGGATAAATCAAAGTTTTTTGCTTTGATTTGAGGACAGTGATTTTCATGAGAGCTTTTCTTGCAAAATATAACCTCAAAATTTTTTCTGATAAGTTCTAACAGTGAAATACCAAAGATCAGTGAGTATTACTGAGCCCGTTATATGAATATTAAATTTCCTATTTAGTTCATCCAGTGGTGTCCCTCTGCCTTCTATTTCCTGGAAACTTTTGCCCAATAGTCTTGGGGAAAAAAAAATTTTATTCCATTTTATTACTGTGTGGGATGTGTCATATCCACATTTTGTAGTGCCTTCTTTCCAGCCACAGAACTGGTGGCCATGTACAACATTCAACCTCATTAATGGAGTTAGTTGCAAGGGATCTCAGGATCTGGTTACATCATGGTTCATTTTACTGCTTAAATCAGCCTGTATCAACTTGCTCTGAAAAATGAGGGAGTGAAGATAGCCAATAAAAACTCTTAGGAAAGGAATGAAAAGTGAAACCATATCATTAGTAGCCATGGACCAATAATAGAATCATAGAATGGTTTGGGTTTGAAAAGACCTTTAAAGGTCACCTAATCCAATCCCTTTGCAATGAGTGGGGAGATTAACTAGATCAGATTGCTCAGAAACCCATCCAACTTGACCTTGAATGATTCCAGGGATGGGACACCTACCACCTCTATGGGAAACCTGTGACAGGGCTTTACCACATTTAATCCACAGAGTCACTTCTTGTGCTGTCATAGGCAGCTGTAGAGGTTCTGGCCACAGGGTCAAAAGGGGTTTGATGAGCTCATGCTGAGAGGTCCATAGATGGATACTAAAAGGGCTGGATGGGGCTGCAGGCCTGAATGTGGCAGGTGACCAGGAAGGTGACCATGCTCATGTGCTCTCCTTAAACGGCATCTCCTGCTGCTGTCCTCAGATCCTGGCTACTGCCTGTGTGGATCACTAGTCTGACACTTCAGGTCCTTTCTAGTGTCAGTTTCTGCTTGGTGTGCACATGAGAAAGAGACACAAGGCGAAGCAGAGCCCCAGCTAACTGCTCCTGAGGGATCTCTGCAGTGCCCAACCCACTCAAGGGCAGGCGGCAAAATATCACACCTGGAGTCAAGAATGAGCACCCCATAGAGCTGAGCACAGTACTCCTGCCCAGCTCCTGCAGGAGGGTCAGCCTCAGGAAGGTCAGCATTCTTACCAGGGTAATAACAGTGCCATCCACAGAGATCAACAATTCCATTTTCAAATACCTCTTTCTAAAATAGCTTAACTTATCTATTTTCTCTAAAGCCTGAAAAAGCTCTGTATGCATTCAATGCAGCAGAGTTTTGATTTTAGTAGGATTTGCAAGAGGCGTCTCCCAAATTTTTTCTTCTTTTTTTTTCCGCATAAAATACATAAGAATAGAAATAAGCCAAATGATCACTGCCAAATACCACAACTAAGCATACTTTGTCCCTCATACATGTCATTATCTTTATTATGGCAGCATTTCATGTGGATTATAAAATGTCATAGAAACGTCATTGCTTCTTCTGCTCAAAGATATGTAACAATAATAAAAATCCCTTACAAGTTTAATTTTTTCTGTGGATGTCAGAAGCTCTTTAAAAAGGTCATCATCATTATCCTCCCTTTATGGCAGGGAAAAAAAAGACAAAGGCCAAGCTGTTCCTTCTAGCTTTAGGCGTCTAGGATCCTTCTGCCGTCAGTGAAGGAAGGCAGCAAGATAGTCATACGCAAGGAGATCTGAGTCCCTTTTTGCAAGGGACAAGTCCTCTCTGTGACTCCCTCCTACCCAGGAGTCACCTGGTGCCTGGCTGTCAGAAATCTAAAGTCTGGGGGGGTGAATTAGAGCCTGATCATTTGTGCCTGATTTCTACTCGTTCAACAACGGAGAATGAAACAGAGCCCAGCTCCTGATTCCCACCCTCGTTCTGTGTGCCCTCTCTTTCTGAAACAATGATGATGGTGTCCGTCCAGCATTACCCTGGCTGCCAGGCTAGCACAATGTGCTGCTTTTGGCTGGGGTAGAGTTAATTTTCTTTGCAGCGGCTGCAACGGGGCTATGTTTTGGATTTGTGCTGAACGCAGGGTTGATAATATAGAGATATTTTTGTTTTTGCTGAGCAGAGCTAACACAGAGGCAAGGCTTTTTCTGCTTTTCATACTGCCACAGTGGCAAGGGGAGTGGGATGGATGAGAGCTTAGGCAGAAAGACAGCCAGGACAGGTGACCCAAACTGACCAGAGGGAGAGTCCATACCATAGGACATCATGCTCAGTATATGAAGTGGGGGGAAGAAGGATGAAAGGGGAGATCTTGGAAGTGATGGTGTTTTTCTTCCCAAGACATTGTTATGTGTGAAGAGGCCCTGCTGTCCTGGAGATGGCTGAACACCAGCCTGACCTTAGGAAGTGGTGAGTTAATTCTTTGTTGCTTTGCTTTCATTCATAGCTTTTGCTTTACCCACTCAATTAACTTTATCTCAACCTGGGAGTTTTCCAGTTTTTACCTTTCTGATTCCCTCC
This sequence comes from Poecile atricapillus, assembly GCF_030490865.1. Lineage (NCBI taxonomy): Eukaryota > Metazoa > Chordata > Aves > Passeriformes > Paridae > Poecile > Poecile atricapillus. The sequence goes on from NC_081251.1 coordinate 15,108,208, forward strand.
CCAGTCCTGCTGATGGGAGAGTGAGTGAGGAGCTGTGTGGGGCTTGGCTGCTGTTGGGGGTTAGACATTGACACATAGGTCCTTGCGTAGACAAGATTTAAAGCTGGGTTAGTGGTAGAGCAGTTCTCATCTGCCCATGCCTGATGGTATAGTAGATAAATTACTGAAAGAAACATGCACTCAATGTACTCTGAAGCCCCACTTCCCCAAACATCCTAACTGTGTTAAGTACTTTATCTGAGAAACCTGAGCTCCCCATTGCTGTGTTACCTCTGGCAGTGGCTCTGTGGGGGAAGTAAGGTGGAAGCAGAGCTAACCAGCACGCTCCTGTTGCAGGTCCACAGCAGCCAGGTCATGACAAGAAATTCACCCAGCTGATAGCCTTCTCTGCTTCCACCAAGGACACTGCAAATCAGCTGCTGGTTGTGAATCATCATGAAGTGTGACTGTCTTTGGCCATGGAAATGTCCTTGAATTAATGTCTTCCGTTGTGAAAGTAATCCTAACAGCACCACATTTTAGTTAATTACTTTTTTCTTTCACAGTGGAGGGTATCAGCATTATTACCATTGATTTTACCCACAGCACAGGCTGATCTGGTGGTTTTTCCTGTGTGTTTCTGATATGGTTTTCCTTCCTGGGCCTTCATTATACTGTAATTCTCCTGATAAAATCTATCACATGTATCCTTTAAATTCTGCAACTTCCACACAGGAAATGTTTAAGAAACGTGATACTTATAATAGAGAAAATAGTGGAGTTATTCATATAATTCCACAAACAAATACTAGCATTAGTGTCAATGTGTTAATATAAATGTTAATGTAGGCAAATGTCAAATGCATAAAGGATTCTCACAACCCACCTGCAGAGAGGTGCTGTGCATTGAAGTTGCTGTGCATTTATGCACATTGAAAGGCACCCAACCTAATAAGATGCCTCCAAAGTTGGGATTTAGGTTATGAAAGCCACTTGCCTTGTAGCCAGCAATCCTGTCTGCCTGGTTTCTGTACAGGGTAACCCTACATGCAGGCAAATTCACTGGGCAGATCCATGTTCGGCCTGGCAGCTGTCTGGATGTCCATATCCAGTTTGGAGAACTCTCACTTTTTGATACTGCTAAGAGTCCATCTGTGTAGGGCACCTGAAGCCAAGATGAGTTAATTTTGGAGACTCCTCAGAAGTCAGATGGGTAGTGACAGCACAGTGTTCTCCTGCACACCAGCCAAGTGGAGCAGAATTTGTGAAGGAGGACTTCGATGCTGTGCCACAAGAGACCTCTGCTACTGCTATCTCACCTGGGAACACCCAGGTGCTGAATGAGGCTGAGTCACTGTGCGGCCAAATGTGAGAGCAGGCAAAGCAGGAAGGAGAAAGCCTGACTCTGGCCTTGTGATCAGGGCATTCCTCTGATGGTTTGGGAACAGGGAAAACTAAACCTCTAACAAAATACTCTAACACCATAGCTCAACCTACTTTGAGCAGGAGGTTGGATTGGGAAGAAAACTCTCAAAATGCTCTCAGGTTAAAAAAAAATTGAAGGTAAATCCAAGGTTTACTATATCGCAGTAATCAGTTTAATTTGTTGTTACCCATGGAAAGACAAGAAAATGACAGCAACTAGAGAACTTCAGTATGGTTTGCCTGTAGAGAACAAGCTGCTTATACTGATCAATTCTCTCATACTTCAGTACGTTAGTACTCATGGATTAACTCTCAAGGCATTTTTCCTCCTGTGCCACTCTGTGTCTGGGCTATAATCCAAGCACTTGTTAACAGCAGCATGCAGTGAAGGCCACTGCCCCAGGCCAGATGTGTGCAGCTTTACAGGGGACCACAGCACTGACCAGAAGGACTACTAGAGAAAAACCCACATGTTTCATTTTTATTCTGGTTTTTGTCTACTCTGTGCCCTTTTGTATGAAATAGCACATGAATATGAAAAGTTAAGCAACTATTGAAGGATATATAAGTCATTAAGAGTGAATATTTAGATTATTTTTCTCCTCCTGTTGAAAGACAAAACATTGTCTGAAGAGCAAGCTACAATTTGACATGGGTTAGAGTATAGTACTCAAGGTCTTCATTCCTCAGAATACAAAATACATTGGTCTCGTACTGAGGTGTAGTTCTGCTCTCTCTTGATAACAGCTTTGTAACAAGACTGATAACAACAGGCCACGTGCTGTACCTGTTGCACAGCTATAAATGCAATGAAAACAAAGGCCAAGTGTTACCAACCTTCACAAGGACAAGGTTGTTTCATCACAGTAGAAGAAAACATGTCCAGAATTTGGCTAAATGTGTGGCCTGATAACAGCCAAGTCCTGGCATTGAACTATGAACTACTGCAAAACAAACACCATTGGTCTACTGTGTTTAGTCATAAATAATTCTTATCTCTGCACCTCCGGAACTCTTTTCAATATCAATTGGTTGATCTGTGCAATCTACCAGTGGAGAAAGGGAGGCAGTGCTGCTCTGGAGTGCCCCAGGCTGACCCTGGCCAGGGGCCTGGGCTCTGCTCTGGCAGCAGACAGTGCTGCTGGCTTTGCTGAGGGCTGCTTGCATGGCCCCTGCAGTGTTCTGAGTCTGCTTGGGCCATGGGACCCACCTGCCTGCAAAAGGCAGACTGTACTTTCTTTTCCACCTCTCTTCTCCCTTCTTTGATGGATTTTTCAAAGAAGATTCATCCTCTTATCTATATCCAAAGGACTGTACCAGAAGTAGAGTCTATCTCACTCCCTATTTTGAGTAAAGTCCATTTTTTAATAAAAAATTACCACTGGATATCCCTGATGTCTCTATATCAAAAGTTTTCAACATTACAGGTACTACCTGCTGTACATTCCAACATACTCTTGAAAAATGCCTCAACAACCAGCTCATCACAGATTTTACAAAACCATTCTGAGTTATTTTCAGACTATTTTTCTTAAGTGCAACTTAAGAAGAGTCACCAAAACACAGCACCTGCTGGGCCAGGCAGTTGTGCACTGCGGACCAACACGTGGATCCCAGCTGAGAGCTGCAGCGTGGCGTGGGTATGAGTGAGTGAGTCTGAGTCATTCCTGCACACCCAGAGGTGAGGGGAAAGGTGCAGCTGGGGACCAGGACAAGGCACGGTGCTGCACAGATTGCCTCCATGGGCACAAGGTGCTCAGTGGCATTCCAGAGCAAGCACAGGGCACCTCAGCTGAGGAAGCATCCCTGGAGGCTGTACCACCCTACAAACACCTGAGTCATAATCCCCTGTCCTCCTCCTTCCTCTGGGAGTGGCAGCAATTTGCTATCCGTGTAAGCCTGCCAGAGAAAACCCCAATCAGAGGCCAAGGGACAAGCCTCCACCCTATTGTCCACCTACACTCACCCTCCTGTTTTGGAAGGAACAGGAAAGACTTTGGCTCTCTCCTCCACGCCTGGGCCCCAGGTCTGAGCAGCTCTGAGTTGTCAGGTGTGTTCTTTCCCAGGATGGTTTTCTTCCTTCTGTTTAGGTTGTTTGGGATTTGTTTTGCGTGCAGAGGAAGAATTTGTTATTGCTTTCCATCCACGTGTGGGCATGGTGCCAGACACTGGCTCTCAAGCAGATTTTGGCATCTTCTCCTTAAAGGTAACATTCCATCTACAACACCAAACAAATTCTGGGTCTGCTCATCCAGTCTTTTCCAAAAGATTTTACAGAATAACTCTCCACAGGAAGTAATATGTGGCTCCCAGTCATTTCCTCTTCATATCTGTGGATGAGTGAAGCTCCTGGTAAAGGATTCTTCCCTAAAAAAAAGCAGGTCACCCCCTGAACTCATCTAGTTCACCAGTTTTATAGATAATAGAGTGGACAATGAATGATCATTTATCACCTTGAATCTCAATTCCATCAAGTAAAGAAGAAGCATGTGTCTGTCCCAAATTCTTCATTTCCCTCCCCTCTGGACTAATGGAGTATGTGCATTAGTTCATTCAGAGATGTCTTTCTGGTTTCCCCATTTAACCTGCTTATCTTAAACTATCTTATCCTATTTGCTCCACAATTTCTAAAAAGATCCTACCCCAGGACAAGATCATTCTTGTGAAATTTTTGTGTGTCTTGGTTTAGTTTTGGCAAAGTTAGGAGGTAGTTAAAACAAGACTTATAATAGAAAGCTAGCTGCTAGCAACACTCCATAATACATGTCTACCTTGCAGGAGAGTTGTGAGGATTAATTAATTTGTGTTTGTTAAGCACTTTGAGATCCTAAGATTAAAGGTTCTATAGAAATGCAAATTGTTATTATAATGATAAATTCTTTATATGAGCTCATATGTTTTGCCTTAGAGGCACAGTCTCACCCTGAGTTGCGTAGTTATACACGTAAATCTTCAAACATTATGATGAAAATGTACCTCTGAAAGCCTGATCCTTCCTACTGTTCTACCACTTCATGCATAGAGCTGCCCTTGATTTCAGGCAGATCCCATCCATGGGACAATTGTAGGATTTAATTTGTTTAGAAGAAAAGACTGTTGTGTGCCTCCAGGCTTCACATTGAAACACATAACTTTCTGTCTCACTCCATAAAACCGCTATTGCTGTCAGTAGTTATTCCATTTTATTAATGAAAGGACTGAGCAGATTACAAAATCTGGATCTGAATTCTGACCCTTCTAAAACTCAGGTTTTCAGAGGTTTATTAAACCTGTTAGAGAACAAGGGAGGTAAAAGCCCACTAATGGATATAGGATTGAATATCATTCCTGACGCATAAGATGTGCCTGTTTGGCCCTTCCCCCATGTGATTTGGCAAGCTAAGGCTTTCAGGCACAAGTTGCCAAAGGACAACCACTAAAAGGGAGCAGGGCCACAAGCTTGGCAGACCCATGACCCCTTTCCAAAGATGGCTCTCTGCTTTTCCTTCCTCCTCTCACAGGCTTGGAGCACCACGCTGCCCATCCCCTGCCTGCAAGGGCGTTTGACCATCCTGGTCAGTGTCCTTGTTTGAAGCACTGGTCCAACACAGGAGCTGTGCAACAGACAGGAAGCAGGGTCCTGGGAGAAGTGGTCACCCATCTTCCATCACAACATGCCTCTGTGCCTTCCTTGCCACGTCTCTAGCACGCAGACACCTCAACTCACACCATTAAAGGACCCAGTCAGAAAAATGTCATGAGGTTTGTTTGCATCACCGAAGGGATTATCTGAGTGCAGAATACAGTGCCAAAAATACCAGCTGTAAAAGAAGTCTGCTGCCCAACCTCACACCCAAAGTAGGACTATCAGCAGGCACCAGATCAGGTCAGCCAAGGCATACTCCCGCTTAAGCTTGAAAATCTCCATGGATGGCCACCCCACCTCTGTCTCAGGGTTGCACTACTCTCCTGGAGTGTGTTGATGTATCTTCGATATCCAACCAGAACTGCCAGTGGCACAACTTATGGCCATTGATCTTCCCTATAATGTCTGACAATGCTGAGAATTTTGCACTATCTTTGTAGCTACCCTTGAGATAATCACCACTTAAACTGCTCTTCAGTTTGGGATTAAACAGTTCAGTTGGGATTAAATTAATCCCAAATTAAACTCCAGTCATAATCCAAAATGTGAGGCTTTCAATACGAGGTGTTGTTTCTTGGCTGTTCGCAGTGGATAGTGTGGAGGTAAGATTATAACCCATTCATTCTCTGAATATCAACTACAAATAAGGAGCTCTACCACTTCAAGTCTTGTATCATTTGTTGTGTAGTGTCAAAAGACTTCTGTCAAAAGCTTTTTCAGGAGTAGAATGTATGATATAGAAATGTATTATTCCCTTTCCTTGACATGAAAACCTTCATAAATTCTCAGTCTGGGAAGCTCTCTGCTACATGATATATATTTAGAATTATCACAGAAGAGAATGAATACTTGTTATGTTTAACAAATCCAGAATTTATAACCTCCTAAATTTTACACTTTCCTTCCCCAAATATTCTGAGCACTGTCACAGGTTTGATGCACTATTCAATATACTCACTTCTCCCATTCACATCATCAGTTCCTCCTATCAAAGGTGATAACTGAAGACTAATATTATCAGAAACCCCAGGATACCATGCTGACTTCTGATGGGCTTCTTAAAATTTCCACTGTGCTAAGAGAAAAAGATGTCCTACATGTTATTGACGCTCATCTATCTGAAGACAGTAAAAGTTGGAGGAAGGCTGTGAGAAAAACCAAGACACTGAGCTTTCCAGCCATCCTTACTTTTACTGCAAATCATTAGTGTGTACTCAGAGGTCGGCACTGGCACATACACTATGCAGAGGACAAACCTTTGTGAGCAAACGTCAACATGCACACATGAAGTCCAACAGGACTGGGCTCTGCTCACCAATACATGCTGCAGGCCACCATTGTTCCCTGTCTATTCACACCAGGCAGTGAATTCCCCACCAGCAACTGTGAGTTTGATAGAGCAGTCTGTAATCTCACTGTATTTGCACAACACCCTAAGATCTGATCCATGGGAGAGGTTTTAGGATTTAAATCTGCAAGATGTTAATTTCCGCAAATTGTGGCATATTCAGGTCCTGCTGCTGTTCTCATCAGACAGTATTCTCCTTTCTGAGTGGCTTTGCAGGATGTGCCAGAGAAGATACATACAGGGGTCAGATCCAGCACTGGCACCACCAGTGATCATCACTTGATTGTGATACTCAATGGGCATACAAGCACCGAGTGCTTCCTCACTCAAAACTGCTCAAACTTTCTGTCTGTTTCTGGAGTGAATCTTTAACAGGGTGGGCTCAGAAGCTGGATGTGGATTGTGTGGGACAGCAATGCCCCGTAGCCCCAGCAATGGCTTTGCCATGGCAGGAGACAGTCCTTCACGTGAGAGATGCAGTGGATGGGCTGAGCACCACAGTGCTGTGCCAACAGGACTGACCATTGCCTCCCCACTTGCTGGCTGCACACACAGGATCTGTCTGTCACTTCCATGGCTCCCTTTCCACTAATCCCACAGAACAGGCTGACCTCTGCTTTTCAAGCCAACGTTCAACAGCTTGCGTTCTCTTTCTTTCTGACTCTCAGAGAATTTTGACATTGTCTTTGCTGAGAGCAAGATGAGGAGTCTATTAAAATACAAAGTGCTTAAACTCTGCTATACCATTGTATATTGCCTACAGAATCCATTAATTAACTGTAACAATGCTAGAGTCAAATCTCATTATTTGGCTCACTTCTGGTGGGTGCTGAGCTCTTACAGAGGATGATGATACTCCAACACTGGATCTATCAAGTATATTTAACAACATGCATATGAGAGCACCAACTTTAAAATTTATTTTTCATATAGATCTATCTCAAATCCATAACCGTGAAGGGTTAGACAAAGCTCAGACCCAAAACTGGTGCTGTAATGTCAGAGTTATGTGCTTCACCTCATGGCATGTGAGGTTTTGGACTCGTTTTTAACCAGACAGGGCTACTAAGCCCAAAAAAGGCAAATCAAAAACAGACCCATAAGAATTTCTTGAGCTGAGCTGCTAAGCAAATTTTCCAGTCACTTCACAAGAATTTTGGTTACTTTATCTCCTTTAGTTTAGCTGCTCCAAGGAGTTATTTTACTTTGTTGTTCTGACTCAAAAGGATGCAACATCACATTTGTAGCACTGAGTTGCAAGAAACTTTATTCAAATGCCTAGAAAATGTGTGATAAAAGATGACAGAAAGTTCATCCTGGAAACATTGTTTTCTCTAATGGTCTTTATTGGATGACAGGGACAGTTTTTAGGTTTTCTCTTCTCTTCTCTGTGTCAATGAATTGAAAGGGAATGAAGAGCTGCCACCCCAAGAGAGCTGGAGGTAGCCCCATGAGATTCCCCTGTGCACATACCCTGCATCCCACAGCCCATATGGTATCTCTACCTCACATGTGCCCACATCTCAGCACACCCCTATATGGAATTTACTCTCTGCAATCCTTGGTAAGTCACTGAATCTTCCTCTGAGTCACTTTTTCATCCATAAAGTGGAGGTACTATTTACCAGCCTCCGTGAACTGTCACAGGGCTTAATTTCTTAAGAAGCGCAAAGACCCTGGATAGACTCAGAGGGAAGGAAAGCAGTTGAGAAATGCCAGGCATTACCTTGAGGTTTCCTCCAGCTGCTGTGGTGGGGCTGGCCACTTCATCTCTCTCTCACTGAGCTGCTCTCCCCACCCGGCCAAAGCTCAAGGAACCTGGGTCTTGGCTCCAGCTCCTCCTAAATTTGGGGGTAAGAGCTAGGACGCCCATCATTCAGTAGGGTGAGGGCCCACCAGGCTGCTGCTGCTGTACTGCAAGATGTAGGAGACACTGACAGCTATAGGGGAGTCAGACAGTCCTCCCCATCCCCTGTCCCTCCACAGCAGTAAGGGCCCTGTGTGGAGAGAAAGTGAGGAGCAGAAACATCAGGAAGATATGGCCACATTCTCCTACCAACAAATGCTTTTCCAGTGCCCTCTTCTGGAAAACATTTTTGGCCCAAGCAACTGTTTCATATACGGTAGTCTGAGACTGGTGGTGACTTGCCAAGATCTGCAGGAGCATCCCCCAGTTCTTCACACCCAGGAGCTGCGCTGCCCCTGAGATTGGTGGAGCTGTGCAGCTGCTTATACCCTTCAGAGCAGCTTGGCCAGACCCTCAGAGTACTGGCCAGGAAACAGGAAACAAAAGACATACCTCCTTTTTTGAACCTGACATGCCTGGAATCTTGACTGTCCTCTGGCATGGGGACCCATGGGTCCTGAGCTGGAGCACCTCCTGTAAACATTATGCTCCCCAAAGCCAGCCCTTGTCACCACCAGCTCTCAAGGATCCTCCAGAAACAAGAACTGGGAGGAGGATGAAATATTTGGTAATCCCATCCTTTCGAGGAGCTGATAAAACATTGCTATTAAGCATCTGCAAACAGCTAATGCTGCATCAATTCCTCAGGTAATTGCATCCTGTGGTTGTTTTTGTCACCTCTTTCCCTTGGAGCAGTCCAGCCTTTCCTCCCCAGCCTCGGGTACAGTTCCATTTTGTCTCACACCAGAGCAGTGCCTACCCACTGGCCCCTGGCCCAGCCAGGGTCAGTCAACTGGGACATGGCTGGGGACAGCCACAGGCTCCTCTCCAGCCCCAGCCAGAGGATGAAGAGGGAACAGCTGGTACCAGAATTGTGTGGGAGTGCTGGGAGCAGGTGATGACCATTGTCCTTATCCGGACCACAGCCCTTGCTTGTGAGCCAGCTCAGGGAGCAGCTGGCTCCTGTGGTGGTGGCACAGCCCTTCCCTCTCTGTCTGCTTTTCCAATGCTTAATTCCAACTCGGACTACTCTGTGATTCTGTGATCCCTCTTTGTTCACAGTCGGGAGAAGAAAAGTTAAACTATACCTGCTGCTCACAGAGCCAGCTCTAGAGGCATGTGAACCCCATTATTTTCCCTGTTAACTGGCAGGCGAGGGGGTGTGAAATTCCTCAGGGATTAAGATGAGTTAACTCAGCAAAGACAATGCTTGTGTGGCAGCCCTACTGCATCAGGGAATCACTGTCGAGGACAGGTAGTGTCCTGAGGATCAGCTGATGTAAGTGCTACACACTGGGATGGTTTCCCCCCACCCCTTGCTGTTATTTAGAAAACCTTCTGTAATTCATGCCTGGATGTGTGATGACATGCACACACACCAAGTATATATATATATATATATATATTTAAAGTATTTTAGGATAGGTTGTTCTTTCTTTCATTAAATTATTTTAGCCAAAACCAGCACCTCTGTCCCCTGACATTTCTTTTGGCTGTGTCCCAATCCATCTTTTGTTTATTATCTGTTTGATCTTGGTGTTTTCCTTTATGTCAATCCTTCAAGGGTTTCTTTTGCAGTCCCAGCCTGGTGCCCTTCACCCCCAAACCATCTCAAGAAGGCAGGGGCTGTGGGGTGGATGAGAACATCCCGTTTGTCTGCTTCTGCCTGAAATACAGTGGGTCTTCCAGCTGAGCTTGGTGGGAGAGGTGGGAGGATGGTACCTCTGAGGCCAGCGAACACAACCTTTGACTTTGGGTACCTCCAGAGAGCATCCCACGCCCCACAGCGTCCATTTTCCATCTCTTTTTCCCCATGTAGGACAGAGAGTTTTCTCCATCTTGCAGTGCTCGCTTTCCAGCTCTGCAGGATGGTAGGGGCTGCCCAGGTGTCTACTTTCAGAAAGCCATTAAAATAGCCTTCGGTGACCTGGAGATGGGGAGCAGGAGCACCCTGAGCTCTGTCCTGCAGCACGGGCTGCAGAAAGGTTCCTTTCCTCTCTTATAAACGCTCCAGAGGTGTAAAAAATCACCTTTTCAGCATGGCAAGGGCAGCTCCATTCTCCCACGAACATTGACAGGGCAAGGACTCAGTCCATCTACCATGGGGTGAGGCTCGAACAATTTAAAGAAAGGGGGAGAGGGGCAGAAAATGTCTGTCCTGGCAAGGGCAGAAAGCGCAGCCGTTCAGGGCTAAACCAGAAACGATTAAAAGGATCAATTGATACTGTCTTTCACCTTCCATCGACGCCCATTTTTAAAACGAGACAGCAATACAAAATAACCTTAGAGTGGAAACAGCTACCAGTGTCAGGGCAAGAGAGGATGGAAAAACCGCGGTCGGCGTTATGGGAAGTGTTTTGGATAACACCGTCGGTGGTCAGGGATGCAGTCAGGGATAGCACCGCTGAGAACAGCAGCCAGTGCCGAGCACAGGGGCTGCGAGAGCCGCACAAACTGGATGGCTCTGTCGGCCCACCGACACGCCGGCTGTGACACACTCCGGGTCCCCTGGCTCAGCAGCGCTTTCCTCCAGCATCTACAGAAGGCATCGCTTGAAGCCGCAGCCCTCCGGCCTCCTGCAGCCACTTTTTCACTGAAGTACCGAACCGGGAGTACGGACCCGGGGGTACCGAACCGGCGGCGGGGACGGCGCTGGCCATGCACCTGCTGGCAGCCGGCAGGGCTGAGGTCGCTCACATCACCCCCAGGTGGATCCCGCCCCGGGCGGCCCCAGGGGGAAAGGGCGTCGGGGGTGGGGGGCATAGCCCGCGCAGCGGCTCGGCACGGCAGGGGCAGGATCAGGGGTCGGACAGGATCAGGGGCCGGGCCGGGCCGGGCGGGCGGGGCGGGCGGGGGGCACCCGGCGCCGTGCGCATGTTCTGCCGTACGTCACAATAGCGGCGGTGGGAGCGCGCCCGGTCCCAGCCGATCGCGGCTGGTTTGAGCTGGTGCGTTGCCACAGCGACGCCGTGGCGCTATAAATAGGAGCGCGGCGGCCGTGGCGAAGCTTTGTCAGCCGCGGCGCCTCGCTCGTCCCGCCAGCCCCGCTCCTCCTCAGCCGGTCCGGCGCTCCCGCCCGGCTCCGCGCACCGCGCCCGGCTCGCAGGAGGAGGGGGAGGCGGCTCGGAGCGAGGGGATCGGCTGCCGCGGGGGCTTGACAGCAGCTCCGCTGCCCGAGGCGAGGTGAGGCGGGCGGCGGGCTGTGCCGGGGAGCGCTGCGGGCTGTGCCGGGAAGCGCTGAGGGCGGGCGGGCGGCGGGGCCGCGGCGGAAGCGGCCGGCTCGCAGCCACGTGTCTGCGGGGCCGCTGCCAAGCGGAGCGGCCCGGGCTGGGCGCCGGTGCTGCCGCCGGGCACGGGGAATCCCCGGCCGGGAGGCGGGAGGCTCCGGGAGGCTGTAAGCGGGCCAGACCGGCTCCCCGGCTTGCCTGGGGAGTATTGGCGGCAGTTCCCGGCAGCGGGGGAAGGGACGGCCCGCCGTGGCCGCCGGGCTGTTTCCGGGGTGGGGAAAGGCAGGTGCGTGGCAGGAACATGGCAGGAGCAGGGCTTGGGGCGCCCGGGCTCGCCCTGGGGCCGAGCGGCGCCGGGGCGCGGGGCGCTGCCCCCCTGCACACCCGGCGGGCACAAGCCTGGAACGGGAGCGAATCCGAGAATTACGGAGTAGTTTGGGTTGGAAGGGACCTTAAAGACCATCTAGCTCCGAGTCTGCCTGCGGCAGGGACACCTTCCGTAGCTCAGAGCCCCGTCCGATCTGGCCTTGAATACCCCCAGGGATGGGGAGGGAGCCCTTCTCCCGCGGAGCGCTGGGGTCCCGGGGTGGGGGCGCAGCCGCAGGTGATGTGAGCTGTAAGGAAGGTGCACCCCGGGGCTGACAGGCGCCTCCTCGGGGAGCCGCGGTGTCAGGCTGGGCGTGCGGTGCCCCGCTGCCGAGCCGGGCAGCGCAGCCCCAGCCTGGCTATGTCAGGCTCTGCTGCGGGACCGTGTGGCTTTGCAGGGAGAAGGGCGCAGGGCAGCCGGCCCCATCCGTGCCCACCGCAGCCCGCAGCGCTCTGCAGGCTCCGGAGGCAGCGGCGCCTCGGGCACCTTTTCTAGACGCAGCTTGGCTGTTTGAGTACAGAGCCTGCAGGCATGACTCAGCTCTGCCTAAATACAGCTGCTGAATAGGGGAATGTTCTGGAGAACAAATTCTAAATGAGCATAAATTGCCTTTCTTCTGCAAACAGGGGAGCTGCAGACACTTAGCACACGGTCCAAATAGAAACTTACTTTGGGAGGCTACAGTTAGCACCTACGTGATCGTGTTCTGTCTGTATGCTGCGTAGTTACACTGTAGTTGAAATTGTGCAACGAGGTGGAAATGGAAAGCTTGCAAGAACTTTTTAACAAAATCTGTTGTGGCCAGTAAAAGTAATTTCCCTTTTGCATGTTAAAAGGAAAAGTGCTTTTCATGCAGCGCTCTGCAGAGGGGAGGTTAAACTAAATTTTTCCTGATGCTGTTCACTTCTTTTAACCACAGCTGAAGTCCCTGAACTGCTTTCTGCAAAGCTGCAAGTCTGTGATGAGATGCAACTTCTTAGTAACAAACACCTTTCTGAAAAGTGTTTAATTTGCTGTTTCTTATGGTCCTTTCAAAGAGGCTTTTAAGAGGAGACTTTAATCCAGCTTGTGGTAGAATTATCACTGCACGTGAATGAGAGCAGAGGGAGAATAAGGCTCAGTGGATTGTTGGGTTTATTAGAATCAAAGCTTAATCTAGTTTGCATCTCAAATTTGATTTGTCTCTGATAAGTGAGATGATCAAAAGATGTGACATGGTTCTTGTTGCCATATGTTTCTGAAGGTTGAAATTAAGTATAATTGCTGATGTTTCAAAGTAATTCAATAAAATTCAATGGATTTTGTTATATACATATGGAATGAATGATTCTATTGGTTTAAGAACCTTGTTAATTTGTAACAGCTACAAAACATCATTTTTCAATTGGTTTGTAGCCAAGCTTTTTGAAAGTAGAAAACAGTAGCATAACTTAAAATTAGTGAATAATTCAGAGTTTGCATAATTTTCAGTCCTAGTCTGCATGACTAGTTTGAGTGTAAAAATTGCTGAGAGAAGGAAAAGGGCTGGACCTCGTTACATGAAACCATATCTTTCCTACAAGTGACTTGCAATGCTGAGGTCTCTGAAAGCTAGCACACACTGCTTAACAGCTTGATGGAGAACGCTGTCGTTCTGTATTTGGACTACCCAGTAACAGGGTGGCACCCATGGACTTCATGGGTGGCAGAGGAGTGTGCTTTTGCTCTTTAGTGCTAGCTTTCAAGGGAGTTTCTACTTGGCACCTAGATTTCTGCTAGCAATGAAGATTTCTAATGGACTGCTGTAAAATCCTGTTTAAAAGTGCTACTTTGGGTCACTGTTAAGACTTTGTCTGCAGGTCGGAGTTACAAACCAGTCTTAAAGTGTGTATCTGCCACTCATGGCAGCTGAGGTTTTCACGTAACTTGGAGGTCATGAGTAGAACAGGGAAGCTCTAACTTACCAACAGAGCAACTTCAAGGAAAGCCCTGTTCTCATGTGTGCTTTATGCATAATCTGAACTCTATTGGGAATCCATATATTTTCCTGGCTTGGACCTTATGAGAGTTGTTACTACTCACAAGTCAGTAGCAGTCTTGGGTTCAATTGGTAATAACAAGTAAACCCTTTCTTCTGAAACTGGTGAGCTAAAACAGTGCTTAGGAGTTGTTTTACAAAAGAAAAGTGGTAAGTAGACACTAGCCATAATATTAATAGCTCTGATGTGGAGGTAAAAAAAAAGTCAGCAGAAATTTCCAGAGAGACAGACTAATAATATTTGACAGTATTTATTTGATTGTTTTTTCTTTGCGTAGATTCAGTGCATTTTAGAGTTGTTGAGCAGAGGAGAACTTGCCTTCCAGCTATCAAGATTATTTTGGCCTGCCTCCTTGGTTGTGATTATATCTGTTCTGTCATCATGCAAATGTGTAATATATGCAGCTATTAGTGATCACTGTAGGAGCTGTATAATTGTAAATGAGACAAGCATAAAATAATGGTCATATAATGACTTTATGAATCTAAGTGAAGTATTGAATGTAAGCTATAGAAATTCAAATTAAGTAATTAATGTTGGGTTTTTTTTTGTTTGTTTGTTTTTCCAGCACTTCATACCCAAGTTCGTCCACATAAACCTGAAATCCTGGAAGTCATGAGTAACTTCAGCAAAGAAGAATTTGAGTTGACCTTCCTTGATGAAGGCTTTACTGCCAAGGATATCCTTGACCAAAAAATAAATGAAGTGTCATCTTCTGTAAGTATAATGGGAAAACCACTACATTTCATGATGCTACAAACTTATAAACTAATAGAACAAGTTGTCCTTGCAAATGATCCACAAGACAGCCCCCTCAAATGCTGACCTCTAGGCTTATCCTGTTATCTGTTGTTTGTAACGTTAAGATGTATGTTTGCTCTAGGATGATAAAGATGCCTTCTATGTTGCTGACCTTGGGGACATTGTGAAGAAGCATATACGGTGGCATAAGGCCCTTCCTCGGGTGACCCCCTTCTATGCTGTAAAATGTAACGACAGCAAAGCTGTTGTGAAGACACTTGCTGTTCTTGGGGCAGGATTTGATTGTGCCAGTAAGGTGAGATCTCAACTGTCTTCTGATCTGTGACATTAGTATCTCTTCAGCCTTACAAAACATGTTCGTATAAAATTAAGCATTACTGAGTGGTGTTGCTTTTGTTCTGATTACATTAATCATCCTTCTAGAAGTATCTTCTACAAGTGTAATCTGTTCTTTCTTCAGACGGAAATACAGCTGGTACAGAGCATTGGTGTGCCTCCTGAGCGAATAATATATGCAAATCCCTGCAAACAAGTATCTCAAATTAAACATGCTGCCAGCAGTGGTGTGCAGATGATGACATTTGATAGTGAAGTAGAACTAATGAAAGTTGCAAGGGCCCATCCAAAAGCCAAGTAAGTAACGCTAATTGTTCTATAATTCTTCCTTGGGTTCCCAAGATACAGAAATACCTGCTTTATCTGAAACTTGTTCTTCATTAATTTAAGGTAGTCTGCAAAACTGTGAAATAATAAACATACTTTTAACCAGTGAAATCTAATCTTGTAGAGTTTATTGGCACTTTAGGAAGACATACACAGAGCAGCTTGTATAATATCTTTAATATTAGTCTCAAATAAAATGTCTTTAAGCTTAGTCTCATTCTGAGATCATAGCTGCCTGATGATGATGTCTGTTATAGTGAAACTTAACTCCTCATGTTTTCCTGTTTCTAGGTTAGTGTTGCGCATTACCACTGATGACTCCAAAGCAGTCTGTCGTCTTAGTGTTAAATTTGGAGCTACACTTAAGACTAGCAGGCTTCTTCTGGAGCGTGCAAAAGAGCTTGACCTTGCCATTGTTGGAGTTAGGTGAGCTGACAGTATCAAAACGCAGTCGTATTGAATAAGTTTTCTTTAAATGGTCTGCCTGACAATAGAGATGCCTTTGCATGTGATGACATGAGTTTATACAAAACTTCTTGATTAATTTGCCAAATAGCAACTCATATTTGGTATCTTTTTGTAGTTTCCATGTTGGAAGTGGATGTACAGACCCAGAGACCTTTGTTCAAGCCATTTCTGATGCCCGCTGTGTGTTCGATATGGGAGTAAGTCTAGTTCTACTTTCTCTGGAACTACTGCTCAACTGTTGTGGCAAAACTGAATGAAGTGTACAATTGCTTTGGGGTTAAAAGCTAGCTAAGTCACTGGCTTCATGTTGTTGGAATTTTTTAGGTCTTGTTAGCTTGCTTTACCAGCTTGGCAAAACTCATCTACAGATGCAACTAAAATTGGCAGCTTAAACTCAAATGACTGTTACTTGAACATGTGTTAGCTCTGTTTCTAGTGTTAATGAAATTACTTCACATTACTTTTTAAGATAAAATGATAAATTATAAACTGATATAAATGATAAACTTTTCTTGACAGTGTTGCTTTTAATCTCATTCTAGGCTGAACTTGGCTTCAATATGTATCTGCTTGATATTGGTGGTGGCTTCCCTGGCTCGGAAGATGTCAAGCTTAAATTTGAAGAGGTATAGCTTTGCTAAGAAGTTCTCAGGTTGTGGAGTTTGCTTGAGTGTTGATCTGGATTAAATAAAATCTTGCTTTTTCTGTTTGTATGTGGCCACGTGCAAAAATGTGTCTGCTTGGTCAGAAATGTAATTAAGGAGAGGAATTAATCTGAAAATTAAAAATTAGATGACCTCATTAGATATGTAGCTAAATGACTGCACCAACATGCAGAAGTCTCAAAAAAGTAAAGCTAGTTCTAACTACAGGCTTGATTCCTGCCGGCATAGAATTCTTCCAGTCGGTGCTGTACTTCAGACTGAATAGATTGGCACCGCTCCCAAATAGGGTGAAAGGGTTGTCCTGAATCCATGTGGTCCTTAGGGGTGGCACCATATGAGAGCAGTGTCTGATTTTATTTAGAACTAGCTTTTGGATAATTTTTAAGTTGTTCAGTGTTTTCTAGTCTGCTTTACCTCAGCAATAGCTCTGCTTTCAGAAGGGTCAAGAGGGCTGAATATTTATAGGACTTCCGCTTAAAGCAGCATTGTCAGAACACCTTACCTCCTAACCCAAGGAGGTGTTAAATGTTACATATTAACACAAGGATACAGTAAGTTACATAAAAAGAGTTTTCTTATAGTAGTGTGAACTAACATTGTAGCACTTTTGGTACCTCCTAATGAAGTCTGGCTTCTCATGGTGCATGTATGGCATACATGAGGCATCAAAAGCAAATTACGTCATTGGGCTCCACGGCATGAAAGAGTCGTGTTGCAGTTAGAGGCAGCTTCAGGATAACTTCAGAACCCGGAAATAACTATGCATGAAGGCAATTGAATTTTCAAGTATAATGGTAAAACCCTCTGTATGTTTATGATACCATGAGATGACATCTTTAGGATTTAGTAAGCTGTGGAATAGTGCATAAGTAGCAGCACTACAAGTGGACTTCAAGTCAAATTTGAAGTGTGGGGACCCGCAGAGCATTAATGATGTTTTAATGAGGCTAGGAGGGGTAATTTCCTTCAGCCTCAAACATGACCTGTTTTGTTACTTAAACTTTAGGCTGCAGGTGATGTCTGCTTTTGTTGCTTTGTATAAATTTAATTGCAAACAAGATTTTGAATGAGGAAAAAAAGCAAAAGCAGTCAATAGAAATTACAGTAGATGTTAATAGATGTTACATGTTTCACTAGTGTATAATTTTGAATTTGAGCTTCTTTTTTAATCTCAGACTTTTAAAGTAATACCTGAGTAACTGCTGAAATTTTAATACTGGCATCTGATTTTTCCCTAGATCACTAGTGTAATCAACCCAGCACTGGATAAATACTTCCCTTCAGATTCTGGAATAAATATTATTGCAGAGCCAGGAAGATACTATGTTGCATCCGCATTCACACTGGCAGTCAACATCATTGCAAAGAAAATTGTGTTAAAGGAGCAAACAGGCTCTGATGGTATGTAAATTGAGACTTAGTCTTAGATCTAGCCTGCTGTGTGTTTCTTTCCAAGACTTTTTCTCACTGGTGTCACAACTTCTTCCAGATGAAGATGATGCAAATGACAAAACCCTTATGTACTATGTGAATGATGGGGTCTACGGATCATTCAACTGCATCTTGTATGATCATGCACATGTTAAGCCAGTCCTGCAAAAGGTATGCCTGTTCAAATGTATCACATATCATGGATGTAGGAAAATCCTTGTCACAGCAGTCACTTCTCAGTTCACTGCTCCCTTCATCTTGCCAGACTTTGGCATTTTAATTTATGAAGCGTGCAGTGGAATTAACTTCAGAGGTGAAGAAGAACCTGCAAGTAGCTCTTCCTTTTCTTCAGAGGTGGAATGCTACACTATGATATTACTTCTGGAACCTCTGTTTTGATAGTCAAATAATTAAACTCCTCTCTCTTCTTTAGCGGCCTAAGCCAGATGACAGCTGCTACTCCTGCAGCATTTGGGGACCAACCTGTGATGGCTTAGATCGGATTGTTGAGCGGTTTAATTTGCCAGAGCTGCAAGTTGGTGACTGGATCCTATTTGAAAACATGGGTGCCTATACTGTTGCAGCAGCTTCTACTTTCAATGGATTCCAGAGGCCAACAATTCACTATGTGATGTCCAGACCAGCATGGTTAGTATCTAAATATCTTCATCTGTCAGTACTTCTGATATCACTGTAATAAATAGCTCATATTATCAGTTGGCTATTCCTTAATGAGCAGGGGTAGTTTGGGTGCCACAGCTCTTGTAAAACCACCTGGTGTGGAAGAAGGCAGTGCCCCTGAAGGTTTTTGCTGTGTGTTTAGAAAAATGCTGGTGCTACTAATTACTTTTCTCTGTTGTACACACTTATAGGAGAGATGCTTTTAAAGGGGCAATGTTAAGAGTCTTCATTAATGTGTATTCTAGCTAGTGTTTTCACTATTGCACAGCATACAGAATCATTATGAATTCTTGACCTTTAGCTTCTGTGACTAGTAATCAGAGACCAGACAATCACAGTTATATGTATATGTCTTCTAAATTAATAGCCTGCTAAATCCTGACTGCAGGATGCAGGGGCATTCAACAGTGTTGCTTCACAGTATGATCTCTGAGAGCTATTCCTTGGTTTAGGCTGAGCTCTGGCTCAGTGCAGAGTGCTAGATCTCCATGGGAAGTTATTAAACAGATAAGCAAAGAAAGCAGGACCTTCTAAGTGCAAGGATACTGTGAAACTGCAACTTAAACAGCAGTTTAAAGTAATGGGTGCTCTGCAGTGCAGCACAGGTTAATGAATTGTGCCTTCTATAAAAGCGGGGTTTCCTGTAAGAGGAAGCTCTTACTGCTCTGCTGGTATCTGCCTGCTGAACTGGCAGAGGGCTTTTGAGCAGAAATGTTACCCTAAAGCATGATTAGCTGTGCTATTGGGTTGGTCTTGAATTTATTGAAAATCTTTTAAGTTCAGGGGAATTCCTGACATAAAAGTAAGAGGAAGCTTCCTCTGTTCCTCTGCTAACCCTGCCAGTATAAGGAGGGCTTGTGTTGTTGCTTTCCCTTAGTGAAACCTCCAGTCCATTGAAGCATTTTTAAAAACACATGAAGCTTTTAGACTTCCCTTAACACTCCAAAACTGTCTAATTGAACTAAAAATGGCTCTGTGGGAGAATAATTAGCGTTTTCACTGTATCACTAGGCTGCTGTTAAATTTTAATACTCGGTCTGAGGCATGCTGAGCTTAGTTATGCAAATATAACTCATGCAAGGCCACAGCACAGCCCTCTTTCAGCCCTACGTGTGTTTTCTGTTTTGGTAAGAGAACTCTGTGATAGAGGCTGGCCCTTAACTGAGAGGCATGTGTCAATGAGATTATGGTGCAGATCTTTCTAGGATGGGCAAGCCTTTTGTAATATCATCTACATGTTGTAAAGGTGTACAACTAAATTTGTGGCTAGAAACTGTGAAAGATAAAGGACAAGATGTGATTACATGTGTCTAAGTAAAAACTGGTAATGCATGAGGAGCCATGCAGTGGCACTACTGTTGGCCTTGCATACCTAAGATAACGAGAAGATGACACCAAGCTGAGTGTTGCTGTTGATACACCTGAGGGATGGGATGCCACCCCTCATCTGAGGGACCTGGACAGGCTTGAGAAGTGGGACCATGGGAATCTCATGAGGTCACAAGACAAAGTACAAGGTGCTGCACCTGGATGCAGGCAACCCCTGGTATCACTCCAGGCTGGGGGATGAACAGATCCAGAGCAGCCCTGCTGAGAAGGACTTCAGGGTGCTGGTGGATGAGCGGCTGGTCATGACCCAGCCATGTGCCCTTGCAGCCTGGAGAGCCAAATGTGCCCTGGGCTGCACCCAAAGCAGCGTGGGCAGCAGGAGAGGGAGGGGATTCTGCCCCTCTGCTCTGCCCTGGTGAGACCCCACCTGCAGGGCTGCATCCAGCCCTGGGGTCCCAGCACAGGAAGGACATGGAGCTGTTGGAGCGAGTCTGAAGAAGGCCACTAAGTTGATCAGAGGGATGGAGCACCTCTGCTATGAGGAAAGACTGAGAGAACTAGATCTGCTCAGCCTGGAGGTGACCTTAGGCCTTGGGGTGACCTTATTGCAGCCTTCCCTTACCTGAGAGGGACTTGGAGGAAAGATGGGGCAAGACTGTTTGCAAAAGCACATAGTGAGAGAATAAGGGGTAATGGCTTCCTACTGAAAGAGAGGTCCCATCCCTGGAAGTGTTCAAGGCCAGGCTGGATGTGTCTCTGAGCAACTTGGTCTAGTTGAAGCTGTCCCTACCCATGTCAGGGGGGTTAGAACTAAAATGTCATGGTCCTCTTCCAACCCAAACCATTCTATGAATTTTTGAACTAAGTCCAGAAACTCAAGTCAACTGAAGTTTTTCAGAGGTTGTGTTTTAGTACAGCCCTTGTCTGATTATAGAAGGAGTTGCATGGTTCTTACTGATCTGGTCAGCTCCTTTATATTCCTAGTCTGTTATCCATAATTTTTCTTGATTCAAGTTGCCCACTAATGTGAGGGAGTGGGATAAGTGACAGTCAAGTTGTCATTGATTTTCACATCTGAATTTCTGAACTGTTGAGCCCTAAGTTAGCAAATCTGTATAGCATGAGGTGTACAGATGTAGTTACAGGTATATGGGTACATCTTTGCAGACCTAAATCCTACACAGAAATGGTAAAATCAGCTTGATATTGGCACTTACCCTAAAGCCTAGCCAGCCACAGGGATCCTGCATGGATTCTGCTTTTATTTTTATTTTTTCCCCTATGATAATAATGTCTGGATTGCAGGTGATACATAGAGTTAATTTCATGCTTACTGGCAATTAAAAAAATGTACCTTATTTTAGGCAGATTGTAATGAAACTATTTATGACTCACTCTTTTTTTTTTTCTTTCTAGGCAACTAATGCAGCAGATCAAGGAGCAAGGGTTCCTAGCTGAGGTGGAGGAGCAGGATGTTGCTAGTCTGCCAGTTTCTTGTGCCTGGGAAAGCGGAATTGAATATCCAGCAACTTGTGCTTCAGCTAGTATTAATGTATAGGTAATATTTAGTAACTAAGTGCAAGGTTAGTAATTGAATTTAGGGCATTTGGGGGACTGTTAACTTAATTCTTGGTAGAATTTTTAAGTGTTTTTTTAACATTTAGGTTTGGCAAAAGACAAATGACTAGGAGATGGGTCACAATTATCTGTGTTCCTATGGAAACTATTTGAATATTGTTTTATATGGATTTTTATTCACTTTTCATGTATGCTACTAAAGACTGACCCTCAACTGTCAAACAAGTATTTGTAGCTTGTGTATGGCAGAACGGGCTAAGCTTAGTGCTTTGTGACCTACCTGTTTTAAAATAAAGTATATTGAAATAACTGGTCCTGTGGTTCGTTAATCTGTAGAAAATTAATGTGTCAGGGATGGCTCTTACAGCAACATGCTGCAAACCCCAAACTTATTAATAAATGGATCTCCCCTACCCTTTCTCTCCCAACTGAAGTGAAGGAAACCCTCAGTGGGTAGGGAAACTCAATTGTCTTTTTTCATATGTGATTAGAAGAAGGTTGACTGTCAACGAACACTGTGCGAATTCCTGTGAATTCACATTCGTTTTTCACTACTGGACATGTTTGTAAGAAATTGCATATTGCAGGTTCGGTGCAGTGCTGGTTTTCTGCAAGTTAGTCTGCAAGTGCTGTGGGCAGTGCTGATGGCTGTTTACAAACACATCTAGGCATTAATGAGAGAATACAGCACAGGCTCCACAACTGGCACACTGCTTCTGTGTGCGAGAACTGAAATATGTTACAGAAAATCCCAGGAAGCTGAAAATGTGTAGCTGACAGGCTCTCTGACCTGTGTTGCCTAGGGCTTTAGTATAAAAGAGATAAGAAACAGGACTGGACATCTTTTGTATGTGCAATACGATTAGAAGCTCTTATTTAATATTATGAAAAGATGTGCTACCCTTCTGACTTTGGATTAAATGTGATCCCTTCTGACTTTGGATTAAATGTGATAGATGACACTAAGTAGTAAGTATAAATACTAGGACCTAATACAGAGGGTGTTGGTGATAAAATAGTCTGCTTGTTGAAGCAAATCATTCTGACTTACGTTTAACCTGTGCTAGTTTGCTGCCACTTTTTGCACTAAAATTAGAAAATGTTTCTGATAAACTAATTGGTCCTAGAGCTGGATTTGATCTGTTTGCCAGAAGGTCCTGGACTGCAGGCATGCCATAGCAAACACCTGATGTATAAAGAGAAAGATCTTAATGTATCAAGAAAATAGGTAAAGCTTAAACTAACTTGGAATAAGTGTTAAAATTTGAAAGGCTGCCCAAAGGTTGGCATTCCTGACAGAAATAGTGACCAGGTGAGAAATAAAGCTGTTTTCATACAAGCAGCTCTGAAAGGCAATGTTTAACCTCCATTGTTTCCAGCAGAAGCTCTACATTAGCTGAATTAGTAGGGTAAACAAGAGTGATGGTACCTCATTAGTGAGTCTCTTGAAGCACACAAAAGTGACTTTAAAATTTGCTTTATTCCCAGCTTCAAGTTTTTGTGATTGAAATAGCACTTGCTTTTATTCTTATGCATATGGCAAACTTCAGTACATACACATAGTGGAGCCATAGCCTTAATCTCATAGAAACTCACTGCATCCAAACCAGGGTTTCCTTTGGCTTCTCCAAATTCAGCTGGAAACTTAATGATTCTTACATGTAAACAGAGATAGTAAATGGTAACCAAATCTTAATACTGTAACAATGCCACATCTAAATCTTTCTCTGTGAGAGCAGAGTGCATTTGAACAGGTATGCAGAAAATATACTCTGAGAAGCTGCAGTTGTCTAAAGGAAATGTAGCTACTTTTTCAAAGTGTGTTTTTGAATGCTGGGGCTGTTTTCAGTCAGAAGGGAGTTCAGCTGTAGTGATACCTGCACTAGCACCTCGTGTCCTGCTGGGCAAATGGCACAGTCTGCCTTCCTCTACTCGCAGCCATTGGAGACCATCTCCAGCAGGTAGTTTGAAGGCAATCACTTACAGAAACTAGTGAGTTTCACTGAGAGGAAGTTGGCAGGTTGCCAATTATTTTTTTTTCCTGCATTTAACTTGACTGGTTATTTTAGCTATTTCACTGAGTTTTGTCTCAAAAATCCAAAATTTACGTTTCTCCTGGAGGCCAGGGGTGTGGAAACATGCTAAGCAGCATTTTGATCAATATGATGCTCCCCAAAAGAGAAGTGGCTGACTGTAGTTCTTTACCTTTCTCTCCTATGGCAGGTATTCCATAGACTTGGCTGATGCACTCTAAGCCATGTCTAACAGGTGTGACAAGTGTTTAAAAAGGAGCTAATCTGAAGCATCTTCTGTGTAAAAAAAAACCCAATGGATTTTGCCAAGGGACTTTTAGTACTTTCTGAGGGTAATAAGTGTTTACAGTGGTGCTGGTGTGTCTTTAAGCAAGACATAACTTTCTCAGGTTATGCTGAACAGATGTTCTGGGCTTTGGGATACATCATCTCACAGCTGCCTGGCTCCTGGCTTCCACGGAATCTTAGTTGCCCATTTGTTAATTGATTTTAAAATACCCCAAGTGACAGCATTTGGTCATAGGGTGACTGTGGGTATTCCCTACAATACACAGTAGGGAAATTTGTTTCTTACTGGTAGCTAGAGTGAGGACCATGTAGGATAGCAAAGATGCAACAAAGTAAGCTGTGAGCTCATATGGTTTAGTTTGACCTCCCCTTGATGGCCTTTTCGGACATTAAAACCTTTGCTCTGTTTTGCTGTGTTTATTGATCAAATCCAGTTGTTCTAACTGCACATCTTAATTATTCCTCCCTGGGGCAAGGTTGTCTGATACAGGAGGAAGGGAGGAGCTGCATGCCAGAAAAATTGAGATCAACTGCATCTGTCTGATGTAATTAGCTCAAAAAATATTTAAG
The DNA here is from genome assembly GCF_030490865.1 of Poecile atricapillus. NCBI lineage: Eukaryota > Metazoa > Chordata > Aves > Passeriformes > Paridae > Poecile > Poecile atricapillus. The sequence continues at coordinate 15,132,571 of NC_081251.1, forward strand.
TTGGAGCCAAGAATAGCCTCTGCCTTTCAGTTTGTTCCTCGCTTGCCTTGCCTCTGTATGGTGCTCTGTCTGTCTCACAATGGGCTTTGCTGGCACATTAGCAGAGGCTGTGGCATCCCTGCTCCAAATGTCCCTGGTGCTCACTCCACTCGCTGGTACCAGTGCTGGTGATGTTGATTCTCGTGGGATCACACGTGTAAAAATAAAGTTATATATGAGGAAAATACCAAGACATCTGTCTGAGATGGCTTTCATCACCCCATTTCTCTTTTTTGAATAGTGAAGATGCTTGACATCTGATTTGAGATCTAGCTGAGGCCTTATGTTTAGTCCCAACACATGTAGCCAGCCACACATATTCTGTTCTGGGGTTCAGCTCACATTTGACATTCTTTGCTGCAAAGGTACTTTCATATACTAAAAAAAGCTGAGAAACATTTGTCCTCTGGAATTATATCAGATGGAAAATCAAAGGTGGAGATGTTTTAGGAGAGACTGGAGAATACTGACATAGAGTGAGAGGAAGTAAGGGACAAGGGGAAGTTGCTGATGGCAGCGTACCATGGGGCAGGTACCCCTTGTCCTACTGCAGGACCATTTCACTCATGTTTTACATTTTAAGCTGCTGTCTTCTAGGCTACCACATAGGCCTTGCAGACAAAGTGCCAGTGCACTGTTTGCTGTGGCAGAGTCAATTCTGCCACTTTCATCAGCAGAGAAACCAAGAGCTGGGAGCAGCACTGAGCAGGAACCTCATGACCACCTGCAGGAGCAGAAACAAACCTGGAGGTGGTGGAGGGAGCTCTTCTGCACAGACCTCATCCCCAGAAACTACTATCCTTTAATTTTTTCTATTTATAATATTATATTTATATTATATAATTATAATATATATTTATTTACCATATTATATTATTTTTTGTGTTTTATAGCTAAACACAGCATCAATTTGCAGTAAGATTTCCAGATCAAAACCAACCCTCTTCCACAAAAAAAAGTAAAAATATTTCATTATCCACAAATATTGCAAGAGGAGCTTAGATGAATATTATTTAATTGACAAAAAGAAAAATATCATCAATCATTGCAATAATTATTAATTTTTATTTTCTCTTGAAAGAAGCACTGATCAGTACCAAAATAAGTGAGAGTGACTTGCTTTGGATAGTGTCCCTGGTTTTGATTGCATCAGCTGATTTTCTTTACAGTTTGAAGGCAGTTGGTATCTCCATGGCCATGGTCTGGTTTCAGTACCCATGTCACAAATGCCTGCAATTCAAATTTGTCTTAAGCTTTTTAAAGTACTGTATTTTACCACCCCAAAATTCCATTGAGAATAGGGAGCATATATTGAGGCTGAGACTTGGGTTTTGGTAAGCTTTGCTCATCCTCTCCAGTTGATTTTGTAGTTCTCAGTACAGGAGGTGTTTAGAGCAACTCAACCACGGTGGTGCCACTTTTGGAAAGCTGATGATGAGCACTCAGAGGGGCACAGCCACCCCTTTGCACCCTGATGCTGCCCTTTGCAGGGTGAGTCTGAGGGTGAAGGTGAACACTGGGCATGAACAATACTGGCTCCCTGAGTCCCCTCCACTTCAGCAAGGAGAGGCCACAAGCATTACAGGGAAATCACTGGGAAGTGAAGGGAGCTCCCTCAAGGGAGCACACTGCAGTCTTATGTGTCCATGTAGCCTTGCAAGTATTGCTACAGTCCAGTAAATATTAGATGCTTTTTTGCATGTGTTTCTTGATGCTTACACAGCAGCAACAGTTTTTCTCTATGTGTTAGTCTTTGCCTGAAGACAAAAGCATTATCATGCTGAATTCAACCCTTCTTTTTGTCACTCATTTTAGGGAGCTGGTCCCAGTCTTACCTACAGTATTCCCACAAAAACTAAGTGCCTTCCAGTTATAGTCTCTTCAGTTCATGCTCTCAAAGTGCTTTGCAAAGGACTAATTGGTTCACCCTGTTTTGTGGTACAGAGCCAACTGCCACGTTCCAGTCCAGAGCCAGAAGACAGCAAGGCTGTGCAGCAATTCAGGAAGGACAGAAAGGCAAAGACACTTTCAGACAGTGATGCAGAGAGCAGTGCTCCCAGCTGGGTTGTTACCAACACCTTATCATTGCTTGGGATGAGAAGGCTCAGAGTACCTTGAGAACTCAGAAAGCTCTGAGTTTCTCAGCACGGAGCTGAGAAAGGGCAACTGTAGCAGCTCAGTACAAAGAATTCCCAAAATACAGGGAATTATTTAACCTACCCTGAGATAGCAGTTCCCTACCATATGAGAACAGGATTTGGACATTCAGTTGGCTTAAGCATCACCTTTTATATTTGGCTACTAAGCTCACTAGCTGGAAAAAATAAGATGCTGGCAATCTTACAAAGCACAGGATTGCAATGCTTGGAACAGGAAAACATGTCAGTAAGAACAGAAGTGCTGCCCTTACCGTGAGGATAAGAAGAAAATAATCTATTGCATTGTTATATTAAAAAAAAAAAATCCTGCTTAAGAACTCAGTTTACTTGCTGTTAACTATTGTTCATCAGTAGCAACAGCATTTCACTGTAACAGCTCAATAAATATTTCTCAGCAATGGTTGTCCCACTTTTCTGCATGTCACACATGCATGTCATGGTCAAGGCATGCATCAAACAATTAAATCATCTAACTGAATTGAAAAGCAAAAGAAAATCCAACTGCTAGAGACTGCTGATTTAAGGGAGGGAGATTTCTCCTGCACCCCACTGGAATGGCTCCCAAACTCCTTTTGAGTCAGGTACTATGGGACTCACCTTCTGCCATCTGGGTTTCATTCCCCAGTGGGTTATTTGGGCAGCCTGGTCTAGTGGAAAGGTGTCCCTTCCAGGGGCAGGGTGCTGGAACTAGTTGGTCTTTAAGGGTCCCTTCCAACCCAAGCCATTCTCTAACCCTGTGATTGATTCTATGATTATACCTGACCGCAAGCAAAACAGGGAGGTGTTCCTCTGACTGGAGCCAAGGGAGATCCTCCCAGAGATAAGGATGTGGTGACTAATTAGCCACAGAAAAGCCCACAAGATGGAGCTCAGCTCAAAAAAAAAATGCACAAAGAAACAGTCGGTCAGAGCCAGGGAAGGAGGAGGAAAGGAGTGAAAGGGAAAGCTTCAAATGAATCCCACACTCACGATGTTAGACTACAGCATGAATGAGATGCTACTAGAGCAAATAAATGCAAATAAGAAAGTACAAGGAAAAAGTATGTGCAAAGTAATAATTAAGCTATTGCACAGCTCAAAAATGCCGCGACTAAAGCTCTCATCCCATCAATTCACAGAGAAACAGATCATGTGAGGGTTTTATTACACAAAAAACTTCAAAAAGCACTGGAGTTCTGTCGCTCTGTTGGGAACGGCAAGAAGAACAACACAGACTCTCTTGTGGAGTTGAACTGGAGAATTTTCTCTCGGTTTATTACCTTAAGTCTTTTTTACAGACCGATGCGTGAAAAGTACAGAAAATAAAACTCTTATTGGTTAGTAAACTAACACATCACCATCATTGGTCAGTGGGGTTTACCACTCCTCAACTTTCTCTTGCAAGAAAACAAGGAACAGACAAACAGCACCTGCAAGGCTGCTTTATATCTCTGAAGATTGTTTTAATTCCTCCCTATGATTTCCCAGGCCACTTTCTCAGGCAAGACTGAGAAAGTTATGTGGCCTATTACTCTACAGGCACCTTGCTCTCTGCTTCACAGTTAGCATCCATAGAGCTCCTTTATGTTCTGTCAGCTTCCAATTTCCTGCTTGGAGCCCAGTCTGAGGCTTGGTTCTTTCAGTAGCTATTTCTGTGATTTTTTTTATTATTCTTTCTTGCTGGGGTTGATTTATGTTTGCTATTGTCAGAGTTTTTGGGGGGAGGGGTTGATTAAGTGCATGGAACTGATTTATGCTGCCTTCTCTGGAGCAGCAAGTGACAGTGGACACAAGCTGAAACCTGGGAATCAGTCTGCATGCAAGGAGAAACTGGCTTCATGGGGACAGCCAGGACTAGTGGGGTTGGCCAGGCTCCATCTCTGGAGGATTTTGAGACCTGACAGATCAAGGTGTTGAGCAGCCCTGAGCTGACCTTGCAATTAATCCTGCTTGGAGCAGGAGCCTGGGCTAGAGACCACCTGAAGTCCCTTCCAATCCTAGTGTTCTTGTCACTGCTCTTGTGACCTCCAATCCTTGGGACTTGTGACTTCCAATCCTAATGCTCTTGTCATCGCCCTGCTCCCTAGTGGGTCTGGGAGTGCCTTGGGGCTGAGCCCTTAGCTCAGTTCCCTCAATTCAGCAATGGGGTTTGCCAACACTACCAGCCCCTCTATGGGGCTCTGCTTGGTGAGGGCTTGTGCTCCAGTGCTAAAATGGATCTAAACTGGGCACCAGCCTCTGAGGAGCTGATGAAGGGAGAGGACCCAGTTCTGCCTCAAAAAAAGGAAAAAGTAGCAGGGGAGAACTGGTGATGGATGTTAAACCAAGGAAACAGTGTCACTGTTGGAACAAAGGGAAGAGTCTCATCCTGCTCCATGGCGTGAAGATTCCTCACCCACCTGACCCTTATAAGGTGGCCTCTCAGCTTCCTAAAGCAGATTTCCTGTGTCCCCAGCTGAATGTGCTGATCGCTGTTTGCTTCTCCTCCTGGGAGAGCTACAGACATTGGAGGGAGCAAATGGCTTTAAAAGCCGAGACCCATTCCCAGCCCCAGGTTTATGACGCTGATGGTGTCCTTAGGGCAGGGTCGTGGGACAGCCGCTGGATCCAATGCCCGTGGTAGCAGCAGGGCACGGGGGGTGTCCTCCCCCAGGAGAGGATCTCGGGGAGGAAGGATGTGGGGCACAGCCCCGTGGGGAGCAGGGCAGGGCTGTGACCGCCGAGCTGCCGCTACGGCTGCGCTCTTGGAAAGGGTGCACTGAACAAAGAGACCTTAAAAGATACCTTCTCTTGGTGGCTCAGAGGAGGACAGCTGCGGAAAAGCAGCAGTGTGGGCAGAACAGTGCCCAGGAAGGTGAGGGCTGAGAGGCACCGTGGCTAGATGGCAGCAGCAGCCCGCGTAGGGCCCCGCTCCTCCCGCACCCTGCTGCCTCCAGCCCCGACCTGCGGCTCTGGCTCCGCAGCAGCACAGGCCCCTCAGCTCCGGGGCCTTCCCAAGGCTCCGGTTACTGCCCGCACGCCACGTTTTTGGGAGAAGAAAGGAAATTTCTTTTTTACAAGGGAATAAATTGACAGGCACTGCTGAGGCAAGCTGAGAGGGAATCAGGACTTGCAGGTAAAACCTAACTCCTTAAACCTTTGGCTTTTGAGCTCGAGGGAAGAGTTCAGAGCAGGGAGGCCCAGCACACCCTGCCCGGGGTGCATCCCTCCAGTGGGTTACCAGCAGCTCCCAGCATTCTTCTGCTCAATGCCACCGTGTCCAGGGGTTTGTGGGACACAACAGAGACTCCCTGAAGTGTCTGCAGCCGATGAGAGATAAGGGAAGGCTGGTAGAGTGAGGGTTCCCTGGAAACCTCTGCAGGAGATGAGTCCAGCTGTGCCCAGCTCCCTGACCAAACAAGAATCCCATGGCTTAAGGAAGGCTGGAGACATATCTTACAGTGCCTCTTGTATGTGGGAGGTGGAGGCCACCCTTTATCCAGGGCTGGACAGCTTAATCTGGGTGTGCCCTTGGATGTACCCCAAGACATGCCCTGGGAGAGACCCTGAGTTTCTGTCACTGCTGTTGTCTCCTGCAGAACACCACCCTGCTTGGGCAGAGGATAGCAGTGGGACTGCAGCAAGGCAGAGCACATCCCTGCTGCCCTGGCTTATTGATACTGCCCCCAGTAATGCACAGGGACACTCTGCAACCATCCTCTGCCATCCTGCCAGCCCCTCTATTCTTCCTGAGAGCCTGTGCACTGGCAAAAAGGAAGACAGGAAAGAAAAAGTGAAAAGGGGGAAAAAAAGCTACCCTGGTCATTATTTATTACTATGAGTGTGAAGTGCTGAATTGCTGGTAGCTAATGAGTTTGTTTTCTGTCCTGAGCAATACCATGCAATAAAGTACAATTTATCTTCGGGAGAGATGGATGCAGCTGAGCCGGTACCAGACTTAGGACAAAAGAGTACTGACGTCACCCTCAGGAGTCCAGCAGCAGATGTTTAACATCGTCTCCAGCCTCAGGCCAAAGGTAAAAGCCTGGTACACAAATTACCAAGGCAGATTTGCTGGCCTGCATTAGCTGCAGGGTCAAGAGGGGCTGATCAAAATGTTCCCTGCCTGCATTAGGCAGCTGGGAAGCCTCTTGCCACTGCTCTGCACGGGTATGGCTGACACTGTACATGATTTAGCCAGGTACCAGCTGCCATGTAGAGAGTTTGAAGTTTAAATTGTCAAGGAAAGAGCTAAGGGCATAGAAACATGGGCACGCAGGCTACACAGGGGGTACATGCTCTGCCAGAGCAGGGGTGGCAGGTCCTAGAGGCCCGTGTAACCACATATAATGAGCACAGTACCCAGGGAATTGTTTTACCCAGGTCAATAACATCCTCAACTGTAAGTCTAAGTGTCTCCAAAAGGTTCTTTTTCTTGTAAGGTGAGCACTGAGCTGATATTTTCAGACCTTTACCCAAAGTGATCCCAATACCATTTAAATTTTCATCTCAAAGTATAGGTATGGTTAGAACCACTGTTTTTTAGCCTTTGTTTTTCTTTTAGTTAATATTAGATAACTAAGATTTAGTTAATGGGTAGTAGCTTTGCTGCCTCAAAATTAACATGGAGAAAAAATTCTGCAATATTTTGCCTAATCTCTAATGATCCTAAACAATCCTGTATCACTAGTGAACTTCTTTATATCTATCCATCCATCCCTTTGCAGACCATTTAAGAATGTGTTATCTCTTCATTCCTGCAGAAATCACAGATTTATCAGGCACAACTTCCATTTGTAGGAGCTCATTTTATCTCTTCCCTTTATACATCACATTTATCCTAGCATCTGTGACGCCTATACTTTACTAAAGTTTCTACTGATTTTTTCTTGTCCTTACATGGGGCTTACTGATTTGAACTTCCTTAGACCATGTCCTGGCACGATTAAAAAAAACCCAGCTAATAATTCAGTATCATGTTTGATGGAGGCTGAATTAAGGAAGAAGTTACACTCTCATCCTTCTGTTCTTTGGGTGCACTTAGGTGGCTACTACTTGATACAAGCAATTTCTTACTGTTGATTTTAGCAGGCTGCTGGAAAGCCTTTCCTTTGGCATTTTGAGTGACAGCAGCTTCTCAGCCTGGGTCACTGTCACCCATAGCAGTGGTTGTAACTTTGGTTAAGGAAAAGCAATTAAATAGCTTGGCTTCTCACTGCCATACTGGTGGCATAAAGAGTAAAATATCACTATTCTGGGGTAAAAAAAAAAAAAAAGCTTGCTATAAAATACATGGATAAAGGTAAAAACCTGCCTGGGTCAAATATATTCACTTTAGCTCTTCTCACCTCTATGAAAACCCAGTTTACCCAGATACTCACTGTGCAACTCTATCCTCTCTTCCAGGACACAACAGGGCATGCCTGTGGGCTCCAACTCATTGCAAATCACTAATTAGTCACCTGAGATGGCCAGCCAGCCTGGTAAGGCTGTGATTCATTCTCTGAAGTACCAATAGTCCTCTTAATCCCATGGGCAGAGCAAGTGAACTTTGAGCTTTGTTTCCAGATGCAAGACCACCATGCCAACCCCTGCAACCGGGTCTTAACATCTCCCAGCATCACTCTTTCTCACATTAAAAATAATTTCCCCTATTTTTAAGGTAAAGGCATGACTTGGAGGATAAATTTCATTGCTGTTCAATGATGCAGGTGGCTACATCCCATCAGTGAGAGCACATTCCCTCTCCTTTCAGGGCTTGATTAAGCACTGAAATCTCTGACTTTCAGAGGGTGCTGGGCCATCCAGAAAAATCTACCCACCCACTGTGGCCATGAACTTCTGGTGCAGGTGAAAAGAGGATGCAGACAGGGATGATGACTACAGTGCTCTGGTAGCACCCCTCCCCTAGCACTCAGAAACTCTTTCCTTCTGTGTCATTGTCGTGCACAACATGGGAATGTGCCATTTTTCCTGCTTGTGACCTTTTCCATCATACACCCACAGCAGAGAAACCAACTGATCCAAGCTTGGCAGCTGCTTCTCAAAAACCCACTCCAAACTGAACCCATTTCCTAGAAGCATGTTTCTCTTATTTAAGCTACTAATTTGTCCTTATTGCCACAAGGTGAGGAAATGACTAGTGATTGAAGGGTGATTTAAATCACATTACTGAGGAATCAACTTCAGCAGTCTAGCTTCAAAAAAAGCCTTTAAGACAGAGCTGTGCTGCTGATGGAGGTGAAAATTTTGAAGTGACTCAGACTTCAGGACAGAGGTGGGAATTGCTCATTCTAGGGAAGAGCAAGGCAACCCCAGAGGCAGGACATTTAGCTTTCTCCTTAGGAAAGTGCTTGTGAGTGTGAAGCAGCACAGCAAGGAACCGCACTGTCAGTGCCATCAGCTTTGTGCACTGCTGGTGGCGTCAGCTGATGGACATTTTCAATAAAGTCCCTTTGCCAGAGGTGGCTGCTGCCTGCCCACAAGTTCAGCTGCAAGGTGGCTTGCTGGGATTTGTGGGACACCCAAAGCAAGCAAGCATGGGCTGCTGGGGGAGTTACCGTCAATTGGTGCTGGCTCAAGCATGAAAAGGAAGTTTAAAAACACACACCACATAAGAGCACTGAAACTCGTAGCTGACTGGAAGAAGCCTAACAAAAGCAGCTGGCACAGAAGAAACTAAAATTAGAAAAATGATGGTGTAAATGCAAGAAACAGCATAAACTTTGATGTTTGATGGTAGAATCATGGAATATCCTGAGTTGGAAGGGACTCACAAGGATCCTCGAGTCTAACTCCTGGTTTTGCACAGGACCATTCCTAAGAATCACACCATGTTCTCAACAACATTGTCCAAATGCTTCTTGAACTCTGTTAGGCTTGGTGCTGTGAGCTTTGTTTTGAGAATCAACTACAGGAATATGGAAATTCATCATAATTGTCCTTCACAGTCCTCTTTGTTCATTTCCTTCTATTCTAAGTGATGCCAAATTCCACCAAAAAATGCAGGGGAACTGCAAAGCACAAGTGCTTTGAGAGTAACTTTGCCAGACAATTGCTAGAATGGAGAAGAGAAAGAGAAGACTTGGGTCCCTTCTACTGCCTTGGTTGCCAGACCATTCCATGCATGGTTGCACTCATGCTGCTGGGCAGGGAATGTTTTGTTCCTTTCAAGCGTCCTGCCCAGTGTGGATGCTGTGAGCTGTGCAGAGAAGGTAAACATTGGGGGCTGCAAAGTCACCCAAAATAGATAGTGGGGTTTCAAGTAAGTTGCTTTGATTTGAAAGAAAAAAAATAAAAATTAAACTCCTGGCTCCATTTTTTGTTTCCATAGCAACTGAGATGTCCCTGGCCTCTGCTGTGTGGAGAGCATCATCTGGATACCATGTGGTGGGCACTGGAGGGCCCACATGGAGATGCAGCTAGGGTGACCAGCATCTCCCTCACAAGCACCCCAGGAAAGCATCACACTCAAAGGAAAAAAGGGAAAATACCTTTTTTCTTGCTTTTTTTTTTTTTTTTTTTTGCTTGCCTTTTTTTCCCCCCCAGCTTCTAGTAGCAGTGCTATTCAAGGTCTGTGCAGGCTTGGAGTTGGTGAGTTTCATCAAGTGAGCAGTCCTGAAGGTTTCACCGATGTGGCCCATGATACCTTGGTTCCAAAAGACATTGGGATCCTCATGAGACAGCTGGAGTCCCACGGGGGGCTGCTTGAGGAGCCCTGCTATGCACTGCAGCTGTCAGCAGGTCCCACAGGGAACTGGTGGTGACATGCCTGATGCATCAGCAGCTCAGTGAGAAGTGGATGTGGAATTCCCTGCCAAGTAATTCAGAAGGGTTCAACAGCTGCTTAAGTCAACAGTGACTTAAGCCACTCCTGCTTAATAGCAAAGTTCTTTTACACACGATTATCTTTAGCCCCCAGGGCTATCCAGGTGGGGCACAGCAAGGCTATGAAAGCCAGCTCCCCAAAGATCACATTTCTCCAGAGTGCTCAGGGTGTCTGACAGCAGCAGGCCCCTCAGGCATCGCTGCACACAATGCTGGTGAGGTGGAGGATGGCACAGTGTGGGGTAAACCCTGGCACCTGAAACCCATTTCAAACACCAGCACTGTCCACAGCATGCAGGCAACCCTGCTCCTCTGTGTCACCACACAAGCACAGTGGCACTGCCTGTGTCCTTTAGCAGGCATCAAACCTGCTTGTCGTGAGCCTCACATGTATTAATAATTCATAAGGAAAGCAGCAAATGAGTAGCCATGGCTGTGTAACACTAACATCTAAATTAGCTGAGCTTATTTTATTTTGTCCAAGGAAAGTGTCTGTAATGTCTGTGTTTTGTTCCTGATCATTAATGGCATATTAAGGCACAGTCAGTGCACTCACCTTTTCCCTGAGGAACCAGCTGCCAGCACCGCGCCTGCTGCCCGTGGCATCCACTCAGCAGTGGAATTTGTCCTGAAAGGGTCCAGGAAAATATTGAAGAAAAGAATAAAGAGGAAAACCACATGAGTTCAGTCATTGCTGCAGCCCCAGGAGCGGGGTGTTTGCTCACACCAGCTGGGTCTGGTGGGAGGAGGGGTCTCTGCTCCCACCTCCGCTTTGCGACTGAACCTTTGTGCTGGAGAGGGGAGGCCAAAGCTCCCACACAGCAACCCAGAGGGAGCTGGAGATGGGAAGCCTGCTGCTCTTGTGAGCTGCAGCAAATGAGGTCTCAGTGTCCCCAAGAGGATGACGCTCCCAGCTTCATGCTGTGATGCTCAGCACATGGCATTTCCCCTAGCTGCTCCCAAAACACTTTAAAAACCATTCACAAAGACATCTTGCTCCCGAACAACCCAAATGGAAGACAAATTCTAGCTTCAAGCAGAGGATTGTCTGTACCAGCTCTGTTTATCCCTAACCCAGTCCTGTTTCTCCATAAGAGGGGATGGGCCAATATCCTAGTGAGTTAGCTGGCACTCTCCTCTGAGCCTGGGCATCTCAGCATTTCTTCAAACAAGCCTGATTTCACTTACTGCCCATTATTCATGTTTAGTTTAAGACCTGGGCAAGGAACACCCCAGCCTTGCTCCACAGATCTCCAGCACAGAATCTCACAGCTATGTGCAGAAAGTGTGGGATGGGCTGTCCCTGCAGCCACCGCCATGGTGAAGATACAGTAGGACTGTTCAAAGATGCAGTAGAACAGTTCTTAGAAGCAGGAACAAGGGTCCTACAGAGAGGGAAAGTAGAGGCTGCCTGCCAGATACCTCCTTTGGAGTTCATGAGTGCTGGTGCAGGCTCAGCACAGTACTGGTTACAACTCAAACCCCACATGGGAGGAGCAAGGTGTTTCTTCTTGCATGTACCCACAATGGAGACACCAGTGGGACACAGCAGTTTGCATCTTCTTGTGCAAACAAGTCAAGGGAGGATTAGAGGTGCTTAAATACATAGAGGAAATACATGGCTGCTCTTGTGAGTGAGGAAATACTGGAGCAGAATCATGCACAGCCACAGCACAGTCACAGAATTACACAATCATTTAGGTTGGAAAAGACCTGTAAAGTCGTAGAGTCCACCACTAAATGACAGCCACATCTACACATCTTTTAAATACCTCCAGGGATGATGACTCAATCACTTCCCTGGGCAGCCTGTTCCAATGCTTGATTGCCTTTTCAGTGAAGAAATTTTTCCTAATATTCTTAAGTTTCCCCTGGTGCAACTTGAGGCCATTTCCTCTCATCTTGTTACTTGTTAGTCATCCCCACCTGGCTACAGCTGCCTTTCAGGTAGTTGTAGAAAGTAATAAGGTGTCCTCCCAGGCTACTTTTCTCCACACGTTGCTGAAAAAAATCTGGATTCAATCCTGTCTCAGTGTATATATACCCACATTAGGCTTTAAGGATAATACTCGGAAACTAAAAAGCGAAATGCAAATAGTGACTGGAAAGGTGTCTGTGTCCTGACCTAGGAAAAACTGCAAGTTTATGTTGTGTGTGACTTTGACATGATGGGACCCTTAGGCAGGACTTGTCCCTGCTCCTGTTCTCTACTGCAGTGCAACCCTATCCCCAGTGCTGGGAAAGAGAAGCCACAGCCAAGTTCCAGGGAAAAACAGCTTACACTTCATTTCCTGCAGAATGGCCTGGGTGACACTGCAGAGGCAAATTTCACCCAGCATGCAATTTGCTATATTTGCTGCAATATATCTCTAACCAACTTGGATTTTAGGGTGTGACCTGCCTTCTGCACTAAGTTCCCATACCGCTGCATGGAACAGTTTATGCAAAGGTAAAAAAAACGTTAAGGCAGAAGAAGCTGCCAAAGTCCTGAGTTGCATTGCAAAGAGTTGCATTGTTTTGGAAAGGTAAAAATAATGCTGGGTTGGGTGCACTGGAAGCACAGCTGTGAGCTGGCAGTGCCCAGAGATTTAGTGATGCAGTTCCCAGTGCCAGGAACAGGGTAGAGAAGACACTAAAGATGTGTTCAAAGCTACAGTCCACAGGCAGGGAGGGCTTGAGAGAGCTGAGCATGACACACCCAGGCCCCAGCAACCAAACATCAAGGTGTGGGAATGTGCGTGGACAGGAGCAAGGAGGGGATCCTGCTTCTCACCTTCATGTGAGAGACAATTCCCTCTAGTGACAGCCCAATCAATACAGACTTTGTGATAAATTGTTCCTCCATCAGGAAGAGCCAGCTAGCTCTTAAAATAATCCACCCAACTAGTGGTTGTGACCTTGCCTGTCTGTCCCCGAAGACACCAGGCAGCTGTCATGACAGTTCCTCCTTCTGGCAGTGGTTTCTGCCTCATGTGACATGGCTGAAAGCCTGGGATTAACCTGACCCTCTGGGATGCACTGGTCACCCTTCAGCCACAGTGAACATGAGTGTTCAGAAGTGTGTCTGCATCCAAACCATCACACTGGATACACGTGGACAACAGGTAAGGTCTGCTTGCAGGCACGCTGCTCCCAGCGATGCAGGCACGTCTCCAGAGCTCCTACACAGAGAGATGCTCTGCCTCTCCCACCCTTTTCCTTCCTTTCAATAAATAAAGCATCTCTCCTCCCAAAAGAGATAACAGCAATTATCAGGTTCATCAGCACTGTATCTGCCATGGTGCAGCACAGGGAGCTCAAAATGCCACTCTGCCTACTGGACCATTAAAGTCGATGGCTGTTCCTAACCTTTAAATATGAATAGAGCCCTGCATAATGGATTGAGGACTATCCATGGAGACCATCTGCCCCGTGCTTGCAGAAACGTTCACGTTGTTCTTCACAGGAGTTTATTACTCAGAGACGAATGCTAAAAATACATTGCAAAGGGCCTGATTTAAAAACAAAGGGCCAATTCAAACTTGGCAAGGGAGACACCCAAGACTGAATCCAAGCACCTCCATCAACCACATTGGAGTTAGGCTGCAACCAGACAGACTTTATCTGAAAAGCAATGACATAATTCTAAATTAGCTTAACAAGACCTGCAATTCATACAGAAAAGCCTGAATTTATGTAGTAATTAGCCAGAGATATCAGTGTTAGGCATCTCCATGGTGAGAAAATAATCATATAGATTGTTAAAGTGAGGTAAAAATGGGCACAGTGGTGAGCTTTTCTTGTGCTAAACTACTTTTGCTAAGCTTGACTACATTTTTAACTAAAAATACAATTCACAAAAACACTTAGACCACTTAACAAGTTGAAGTTTTCTATCAATCACCTGGGCTTAATTTCCCAAATTATTAACCCCTCTACACAACAGTCCCTTTATGAAAGACATTCCTGGGAGCCCAACAAGCAGTAAATCTCTCTTATCTTTTCATTGATTTCTCCATTTGTTTTGAACTCTGCCCGGATCAACGTGCAAATGACATCCTGGAGAAGGAGCATGGAAATTGTTCTCCCGTCTGAGTCCTTGTTACCAGTCAGGAAAGCAGAGACATCCTCTGAGGAGCTGCTCAAGCACAACCAAGATGATCAAAGTGACTGTTGATGCACAACCTCAACCTCTGAAACCTGTCTGATTTTAAGAGAGCTGCTTGACAGCAGCAGATAAAACCCTTTCCAGTACTTAGCTAGCCTTTTAATTAAAACGTTCCCTGTATCAGAAGCCACCTCTGAAAAGCTCAGCCTGGTTGGGCTTCAGAGCATCTCTCATTTCCCCTGGGACTACCTTTCCTGGGCATCTTCCTTCCCGAAAGGTAAGCTGGGAACATCTTACATAATTTGTTCCAGTCCCAGTCTGAAATGAAATCATCTTGCCCTGAAAAGAAGAAACTCCTTACAAGCTATGAAAACAGTGAGGGATAACTGAAAAAACCTCTAAATCTGGGATTGGAAAGTTTAAAGAGGCAAAGGGAAAGATGGAAGAAATTGGGTCTGATGAAGCAGGACACAATCCCAGCGTCTGTACAGGGCTGTGAAGGGGCTTGTCAGACTGGCAGGCAGCAAACTCCATCCTGGATACCTTGGCCCATTTCAGAGAAAAAAATTGTGACATCAGAGAAATGGGAACTTTCTAACCTCTAAAATTTAGATTCTTTCACGTTCTTTCTGCAAAAACAAGGTCAAAATAAGCTTCTGTAAGGAGATGATTTTTTTTCCCCCAAATGAGAAGAGTTTGGGCTTTGTTAAACAACTACTTAAATTTGCTATTCACTACAGACAGCAAAGGAAACCAGAAGAACTGAGATGCCAGGAGGCAGTAATATTACCACTTAGAGGAGCAAATGAATGATGACAGAAGAACTGCTGCTTTTATGAATGCTACAGCAAAGCATTTTTCACATCTTTGGTGCCCACAATATCATGCAGTGCTTGACTGAAGATATGGCTAACTCATTTTAAGAATGCACAAAAAAGATTCAAATGTTGTGGTCTAACTCAGAGGTACCACCCCAGGACAAGGTCAGAGATATTTTTTCACACTCTCAGAATGATACAGAAATTATAAAGCCCATGGTGGCAAATTCACATCTAAAAAGCTGCTTTTGGACCCAGCCCATTCACAAAGTGAATTAGTGTAAGAACATCTGCAGCATGTCCAACACCCCAGCATCTTCTGGCAGACAGACTGACAGCGTGAACACAAGCAGGCTGGAGATGGGCTATCAGCAACCGTAGAATTGCATTTTTTTCAGTAGTTAGGCTTTTTTTGCTGGGCTCAGCCTGGGAAAACAGGCAGGCTTCTGATTAACATCCCTTTCAGGATTGCCTCATCAGCAGTGTGTTGTGGTTGAAAGGTCTGTTGGTTTAATTGCTCAAATTTGAATTTCCAGGGGAAAAAATGAACATACTCTTTTGCTTGGCAGCACTGACACAACTTTGTATTGTAGACCAAGTTCACTAAATGTATTTCCACTTGGATATTGCAAGCATTTCTCTCTTTCTTTTAATATTAAAGTATTATCATGTAACCACTACCAGAACATTCTACACAGCAAAAATCCCTTCATTACATACTCAACATTAACTTCAGGACCAATAATTTTTTGATACTTTATTTTGTAGAGAGGGTAGGCTCATGCAGCTACTTGCAGACCTGATGAATGTGGAGAAAACTGCTTCCCATGCTAACAATGTCAAATGTTAGTCTAACAGCAAGTACCTGGTACCTGACAGGAGTTTTATTTTGTAAACCTGTGGTCACATAAGACCAGCCAACAGGGCCAGCAGCTCTTTCTTCATTGCCTTGAGCTGTTCTGCATCCAGCTGAAATTGAGTTGTCACCTTCCTGCCATCTTTAGCTTGGATTCAGCTGGGATGGAACTGGATCCCACAAGCACCAACACCGCTGTGTTACCCAGCCACAACAGCCAGCTCCCAAAATCTCTATGTACTTAAAAGGCAGCGTGTCTTGGACAAGACTGGGAGATGTTGTGCAGGGAGCCATCCTTGCCCTTCCCCAAATACCTGACGCTAGGAACTTGGTGCATGGCTTAGACCAACTGACAAGGCAGTGACAAGAAAAGTAGTCTTTTATTTCAATTAATATTTCTTGGCATTAGGCAGATATTAAATAACACTGGAATGCACAAGACTATTAACATATCGACAGCAAAAGGGAGGAGGTGTAGCCAAGTCGAGAACAGCAGTGCCAGTCACGTCACCTCGGGGCACTCAAAAGCCATTTAACGCAGCAACCACCAGAAAGTAGGACTCCACTGAGAAATACAAAATGAGGATGAACTCCTTTCAGGTCTTCTGTTAATACAGTAATGCTGGAATGACTGACAGTAAAAATGAACAAATATTTGCATTCAGGAATTAAACAGAGTGAAATACCCACAAACTGCTAGTCATGCATTTCTTTTGGAACAGCAATTTGCTAATGCATAAATATCACAAAAAAACAATCTCCAAGATTTGAATAAATCACAGACGACTAGAAGAAACAAAGCTTGAATTCTATTTTATGCCTTAAATAGATGACCTAAATATTTAAAATTTTACTTCACCATATATATATAATTTATATATATATTAAAAGAAAGTAAAGACCATTAGATAAGTGCAAGCAATTTTCCTCAAAAAGAAAATTGGAACCATGCCCAGGAAAGCTGCTTTTTTTTTTTTTTCTTTTTTCTTTTTTTTAACTTTCTATTCCATTCAGTCCACTTTTTTTTTTCTTTTTTTTTTTTTTTTCAACATAGTAATTTCTGAAGCAAAATAAATTATCTACCATCTGCTACTTTGGGTAAAAGTCCTACCTAGCATCTTCTTGGGAACTACAGGACCATCACCTTTCTCACGGACTAAGTGAAGTGGTAGCTCACCAGCCATTGAACTCTCTCGTAGCTGCATGTAAACATACCTTTCAATTAATGTTTAAAATGTGCAGAGTGAATCGTAACATTACGGGGAAGCAGAAACGGAGCTGCCGCAGGAAAACTGCACTGGTGTTAGTGGGGAGAGCGAGGGCTGGTTCGCTCGGACACACACGCACACACACACACGCACAATCTGGCAACGGGATCTTATCCGCGAAGTGTGGAGGGATGGTTGAGAAGGCATCCGTTTGCGAGCAAAGCTTGAAGGACACAAGCCGAGATTCTCTGAGCACACTGTCCGCTTTTATCAGAATTGACTCGCGCTACTGGGGTCGCACTGTAACAACCGCACGATGGAGGGATCGCTCTTGGCACCTTTGATGAACTCTTCCAGCGACAGTTTACCTGACAGGGAGGAAAACCAAAATGGAAATCATTTTTTAGAAGTCAGTTGTTCCTGTCACTATGGCTGTAGCAAAAAATCTCTCCTCACCGAGGCAACATAGCATCTATTTAATCTATCGCAAAGGCAGCGAGGGGAATTTAGTGCAATGCACAGCAGCTAAATCCTACTCAAGCCTTTAAGCCCAAATGCATTTTTCTTTGCAAAACAATCCAGCATAATAATTGCTATTTTTTTAAGAATACAGTCCCAAATCTAAAAACAACTGTTCTAATACCATTTGGCAGCTTTTTGCTCAGAACCAGACTATACAAATAACATGACACATGAACACAAGGTATGGTACCTGAACACATGTATGCTTTGAAATTATGCTTGTAATACTACAGCACTTTAAACCCAAATATTCCAAATATCCCTGCTTTGTCCTCTTCTCTGTTGTGACACATAAGGCTGAGCAGTCATGGCTTCTCTGGCACCTACAAGGTTGGACCGGGGTTTGAGCAACCTGATCTAGTTCAAGATGTCCCGGCTCATTGCGGGGGTGTTGGGCTAGATGACCTTCAAAGGCCTCTTCCAACCCAAATTTATTCCATGGTTCCATGACTCTGCAAGTCACCTTCTGTGCCCTGCTGGGTGTACAGGAACAGGATGGGGTTTGTTTTTTTCTTTTTTTACAAGCAAAACCAGCCCTGGGGCACACACCTACTGCTACGTGTTGCTCCTGGGCACTTCTGGTTCATGCATCTTTAGTTTAGGCCAGAGGAACTGACTTGGATGGACCTTGGATGGACAGTCTGAGGATCTGAAAATTGATCTCTGAAGGAGCAACCACCCCAGCGTCCCCTAGCTCAAACAGTCCCATGGAATGTTTCAGCATGGAGGAAATATTCCATCTGGTCTTTCAGACCTCATCATGGGCCGACCCAGCCCCCTGGCAGGTAGCTAGCACCAATACTCCCCTGCTCCAGCACTCAGAACCAGGGCAGAAATAGGATGTGGCAATATTAATGAAAAATTAAACAGTTTTCCCTGTGAAAAGGAGACAAAAATTTGCTGCATCCCAGACATCATCATGTCTAGTGATCTCCCATTTAGCTCATGCTACCCTACGTTCACACAACAGCCCAGGGCTGTCCTTACCCACCCCAAACTGCTATGCTCAAGACAGGACCCACACACAAACATCTTGCACTTGGGAGGTACCTGCTGCCACCTTTGGCCACATGCACCCAAAGAGAGAGAGGCACCAGCTCATTGTGCCAGTCTGCACCAGCCCAATGACACTACCAGCCTGTTGTGGGCATGCAAGAGGAATGACCCTGGTGGTCAGCGCCCTAAACAGGTTGAACAGGGAGGAACTCCTCTCCCAAGTAACAAGCAATAGGGCAAGAGGAGATGGTCTCAAGTTACATCAAGGAAAGTTTAGATTGGATATTGGGAAAAATTTCTTCCCCAGATTGGTTGTCAAGCATTGGAACAGACTGCCCAAGGCATTTAAAAGACGTGTAGATGTGGCACTTAGGGACATAGATCTATGATTCCATGAATGAGCAAGTCTTCCTCTTGTAGAAATTGCAGAAGCTCAAAAACCTGTGGCACATTAACTTCCGGCTTTTAAGCTAATGTTCCCAAACCAAGTGTTTTTAACAAAAGCAGAGGTCTCCTAATTATCAGAATATTATTAGTTAGCCCCTTGCCTTGTATTACTTAAAAGCAAAGCCCAAATCAAAGTCTATTTGCAATGCCCAACAGTCAGATGGGGAAGAAACATTTTCAGCCACCAGACACACACATGCAGATGTTATTCCTTGGCACTGCATGGCTTGCAGGGCTGATATTTTACTGGGAATAGAATGATTTTATTTCATCAACAAAGTGCAACAGATGGAGGATGCATATATATAAATGATTTTGGGACTGCTACTCTGTTACACATCTGCATGCACTGCTACTTTCTGCAGACCAAAAATATTGTAATCATGTTATTTTAGGACCCTCCACACGTCAAGCCAGGGGATGAAGTGCTAGTTTTGATGAAGTCAAAGGTAAAATACTTGAGGACTTCAGCAAGACCAGGAATTTTCCCTGGGGGCTGCAGCAGCAGACACCAAAATGCAGCCATAAAATTCTCATAAATAAAACCCTTTCTGTACATATGATGGTATTTTTTCAGGTCTTCATATCTCAGTGCTAGAATCAAATATTTGCTCCCACTGAGCATATCAGTAGGACACAGCTCCTAACTTTGACGTGGGCAGTTGCCACCTCAGCCTCTGACAGGTAATTCCCAGGCAAAAGCTCCACCTCAGCTGGGAATAGAGAAAACATGTCATCAGGCTGGTGAGAAGAGGAAACTGATAATTTTTTGCCTGTATTTTTCAAGCCCATGGTAATGAGCCAGCACAGGTGGAGGGGTTGTGATGGCTACACTGCCAGATAGTTTATCAGGGAGCTTCACAGCCTGGCCTGGGAGCTGCTACATCCCCCTGATGCTCATAGTGCAACAGAGGTATGTGACCATGTATGTGTACATGCCATAAACATGCACAGAAAATAAGTGTTATGGACCATGGGGAATTTTTGCTTTCAGGTGCCCAGCCACATTCAGGGCTCATGTTACTGATGACAAGCCCAAAAGTGCAACCTTATCAAGGGGAGCAGGAGCAAAACCTTGTGCCAAGTTTGTGCTATGCCCAGAGAAAATAACACAAAGACGATGGACACAGGAATTTCAGAGGAGCCTTTGCAGAAGGGGATTCATCCATGAAATGTCAGGGAAGGACTGCTCCCCTACCAGTCCCCCAGCAGGAGAATTCACCCTATTTGTGGACCAGAGATGCTCAGTGAGGCCAGGCAGAGACCAGAGGCACCAGTGGGGACATCCCTACCACATGTCTCCAAATTCTGCCATCTACCAAGGCTGGGCTAGAAAACCTCTATTTCTAGAGCTTAGGAAGGGGTACCAGTGGCAATCCTACCGTCATTGTTCGTGTCCATCTGTCTGAAGATTTTGTCTGTTCGCTTCTCAGGAGTGGATTCATCCTCTGGCATTTTCATTACTGATGAAACCATTTTGTAAATTGCCTGAGTATTAAAAAAAAAAAGTTTAAAAAGTGATATAAGAAAAACACAACCCAAATGATAAGGCATGGGACAGAGAAAATAATTTAAGCCTATAGCAACAGAAAAAGACAGCTGACCCTGGCAGGCAGCTGCAGGACTTTATAAACCAAAATGAATAGAAATTTCTGACTGCAGCTTTTTTATTTTTTTTTCTCACATTCATTCGTGATTCAAAAGAAGCGCTGGGTCAGTTTAAATGAAAGTCAGAGTCTAGATTAATATATGAGCAGGACTGAGCTAAAATACAGGAGACAATGGTGTGCAACCCTCTCTTCTGCAGCCGGGCTAAGCCATCGCCTCTTTGTCTGGCTCTAACCCTGCACCCACTTACACATGTGCATGCAGGGTGCTACATGCACTATGGTGAATATGAATATACAGCAATAGGGGTTGTTTTTCTTTGTGGATGGGTAAGCAAATGCATCTTCAGACTTACAAGAATGTGAATAATTATAAGACCTCTTTAGAGTATCTGCCATCCAAACCTTACACCTCAGCCATGAGGACCAAGTGTCAGGCTGATGTATGACTCCCTTGCACTGCACAGGACACACATCTCAGCTGCACAGTGGGTGACAAGCAGCCACTGCCAAGGCCAAACCCCTGCCAGCATGTGGGGTAGGGGCACAGGGGACTGCACTGCCTGCCCCCAGTACAGCCTGTGGTCTATATGTCCTCTGCCTTTGGGAGACAAAGGCATGCTACAGCCTTTCATACAGAGTTCACACTGACTCAGATTTGAAGATTCAAAGCATTACTTCTGAGATTAATTGTGTCAATAGAATTTGCATCTAGGGTTTTTTGATCCCATGAACATCACACTAAGAAACCCCCAGGGAGAGCTGCAGAATTCTGGCTGTAGGCCAGCTGCACAAGTGCCTTGTTCATATCTCAGGCCCTTTCCTCATCTGCATCTCGTAGGTCCCATTGTGGGTCCCTTTGGGGACCATTGGCTCAGGAACCTCCCAGGGGCAGCAGTGACCCAGCTCAGCACATCCCTCATCTCCAGCTCCAGCTGTCTCATGGTGAAGACGTTACAGCAACACAAATAAGACGTCCAATAGAGATAATGCCTCACCTGCACTATTTCTAGCATTTCCCCACGGCTGATGTACCCGTTGCCATCCAGGTCGTACATACTAAATGCCCACTTCAGCTTCTGTTCCAGCTTGCCCCGGGAGGTGACGCTCAGGGCGATGATGAATTCCCTAAAGTCAATCGTCCCGTCGCCGTTAGTGTCAAAGGTGCGGAAGACGTGCTCCGCAAACTTCGACGCGTCGCCGTAGGGAAAAAAATTTGCATATATTTTTTTAAACTCTTCTACAGTCAAATGCCCCGTGGGGCAATCTTTTAGGAAGCCCTTGTACCACTCCTGCAGCTCGTGGTCTGTGAACTCGGTGTTCTCACGCAGGTCCTGGAGCACCTCGGGGCGCAGCTTGCTGTTCTGCTTCCCCATCCTCTTCTGGGTCCGGGTTCAGCAGCTGCAAAGCAAGAGAAAATCTGCCTGAGCTCCAGGCACACTAGGCAGAAAGGGGCTGGAGAGAGGAAGAGCCCTGTGAGAAACAGAGAATGCCTCTGGGGCAAGGGGGAAAGAGGAGAAAAAGGATGCTACAAATCCCCAGGAAAAGAGCTCATTTAATTTGGCTTCCTTTCCTCTCCTTTAGGGTCGCCCAGTGACAAATACACTGTGGAAAGGAAGGTAGTTCAGGAGGAAGTATTTGGGAAATATTAATTCTTATTATTAATCCTTAATTGATGGGAAATAACAACGCTCAGTATTTTAGTTCTCTGCTGCAATCCCACTCCTCCATCACATGGCTTGTGATGCCCAGCTCTGCATCCCTACACAGGCTGATCTGCTGCCATGGCTGAGCGGGAGCGGGCAGGGACAGCAGCAGTGATGGAAAGAAAAATTCTTCTATTCAAAAGTGAAAGTAAATGCAGCTGAACAAGAAGCAGGAAGGGCAGGTGGCTCTGTGCCAGTCACGTTTGCATTGTCCAGATGCTCTTTGAAACCCTTTGGCTTACAGAGCTTCTCCTCTCTCTCTGCATCCCTTGCCCCACAGCAGTGGGAGCTTGCCCCTGTGTGGTGGGGCTTGGTTGGTGTTCCTTGTGGCACCTGAGGGTCACAGGAGGGTGCAGCAAGGGTAAGCTCAGCACAGCCCATGCTCAACAGCAGCACCCCAAAAGACTTCTCCCTCTTTTTCTCAGCCATAGAGGCAGCATGAGCAGATGGATCACTGTGACAGCAGCACCAGCACAAGGGATTTAATCTTTTCAAGACCTCCTACAGAATCAGAGAATAAGGTTTTCTAAAGTAAAATGTTCAGCAAAACAACTCTTTCCAGGTTTACTGGGGTTTATACAATTAGAGAAGCTTATTCAGTAGATTCAATATTCCCCCACAAAGGCCAAAGCACTTTTAAATTCAAGATTTCATCAGGATATCAGGAGAGGACTGGGTCTGTCCTCTCTCTTGACAGTTCCCACGTTGTGCCACACAAGGTGAGACTGCCCAGCAACAGGAGAGCTCCTTCAGCGAAATAAAAGATGGTCAATCTGCACTTAGGCAACAACAGGAAAAAAACAAAACCTTGATAATTTCTGGCTTTTATCCCTTGCACTCTTCCATGGCTACCTAGCAATATCAAACAGCGTTGCCAAGCTAGAGGTTGAGCTGCATGCTCTTCCCCAGTTTCAAGAATTTTATTCACAAGTGTGCACAAAGTCACATCCAGACCCCAGTGACTGGTTTGCATAAATGGTATTTCTCTGCAGACTGTTGTGCCTGTTGGATTTGCTCAGAACCAATGCAGAAGACAGTTGGTTAGTAATAGGCCAACACTGCAGACTACCTGGAAACTGCAAGAGCTGAGCTGCAAAGCATGCAGAGACCAGGAAAAACAGGGGCTAAGCACTTCCCAGAGAGTAAAAATTCCAAGCATGCATAAGAACCCAAAAAAATTTAAAATGCTAAAGGTCAGCAAAAAATAAGTTGTTCTACAGCAGAATGTAAGCTTGCTTTATTTGTATTCCACTAAGTCTGTGCACTGCCTCAGCAATGTAAAAAATCCACATCCTGCTCTGTGGCTTAATGCTCAGAGACAAAACCCAGCCAGCTGCTCGTTAGTTCCATGCACCAAGCTTAAGAGACAACTATGTTATCACTAGCACTTCTGTTTCCCAGAAAAGCTGCCAAGATTTCAACTCCAAAGCTTTATTTTTGTCCCTTATATTGCAGAGTTTTCTCGACCTACCTGACATACCTCTGCTTGCTCCCAATATGCAGGGATGCTACAGCTCCTGGTCTCTGCCAGCATCACCCCTAGGGGAGCATCAGGCTGCCCTCCAGTCAAACCACTCTCAGCTACTGCCACTGCCTTTCCATCTTTGAATCTACTCTGCTCCAGATAGTCATCCTTGCAGTGCCAAGGGCATAAAATACGATATTCTAGTCTGCTGAAGTCAAATTGCAGAAAAGAGCAGCTTGGAGCAAAGGGGTCAGATGTGGTCCCTCCCTTTAAAGAGCAGAAATTGTAACAGTATGTTCCTGTCCTTACATGAGGAGGCGCCTGCAGTTTCCAGCCTTCAGTGAGGCCCTTCCCTTCATGACTCCCAGTGCTTTGTAAGAACTAGTGTCTGGGTCAAAAAGCAGCCCCTGCCTCACCAACCACTGCCTCAGAATTCCCTGGAAGAAGCGCAGGAGGAACAGTAGAGACCACTTAACAAAGGAGCTGGGCTCTGAGCAGAAACTACCTCAGCTTTATTGATTTGCAGGGTTCAGGACTGCAAAACTTTCAACTGGTAGTTAAAAGAGGTCTGAAAAAGTTTGATTTCTCCCTCTTCCTAGAATACCTTTATTATTCCTTTTCTCTTAAAAATAGAGACCCCTAGACAACAAAGAGGTACGGTAATAATTCCACTTACTAGATTTCACTACTTGTCCTAGTGCTAGATACATCCTGTTATTTGAAGAAATGCTCATTAAATATCAGCTTCAAAAGCTTTATATTCAAGCAATCTTTGCATTCAAAAGATTACAGGCCTTTTAAACCCTTCCTCCACTTCTACATCACTTTATATCAGAAGATGTGCAATGCTCTGAAGACAACCTTTTTCTGCATATGAGCTTTCTGAAAGGCTTCATAACGTGTTCAGCCCAAATGCAATCCTGCAGTTGTAACCAATTTGATGTGAATAATTAAATAACCAACATTAACATTAATTTATTAAAGCCCATCTAAAAAAAAACAGCTTTGATGTAAATTGTGTTGCAGGTAGCTCCTTCAAAATGAAATGCCTAAATATCTCATTAATCATGACAGCAACCCCTGCTGCTGGCATCCAACTGACATTTCATTCGATTGCTATAAAATGCTTTCATCAAATCACTTTCCAGAGGCTCAGCAGCTGATTTAGCCACAAGACCACTCAGAGGACGGCTGCTAATGGAAATCACAGGGAGCAAGGGGATGCTCTGGTCAGTCCTGTGATTAGGTCTGTGTTTTGTTGCTTTTTTAAAATGAGCCTTTACCAGCTAAATCACTTGTTGCAGTGGGTGTAGAAGGCAAGGCAGGAGAGACATCCTTGCACCAAACATTGCCCTGGGCTGTTAGCAGAGACCTAACTCCAGCACAGCCTGCCGTTCCTTCATTTCCCATCACACCAGGGTGAGATCCAGGGAAGCAGTGCCACATATACTGCAGTAAGGTCTGTCCCTGCATACCCTGATGAGCAGAAGCCCTCAGAGCATCTGGCACTATCATAGCAGTAAGAAAAACAATCGCAGGAATGCCCTTGAGGTGATCAGACAAGGAACAGCTTGGTAGTCTAAATGCAGAGCTGAGGGCTTAGCAAGTCAATCACTGCTCATGAGAGATGCTGGGCCATGTAAGGCTTAAATCGGGACAAATGCAGGTGCACTTTTGTTCCAGTTTCACACCAAAGTTTTTGTTAAAATTATGTGGTGCTGCTACCTGCTCTAATTAATTCTAGCCAGGCTCAAAACAGCTGCCAGAGGACTCCCACCTGAATGTAACCTCTGTCCTTCTAGGCTTACAAAAAAATCAGTAATAATCTCATAGCAAAGGCCTAGCAATGAGCAAAAACATCTTTAACTGAGACCAAAACACATGCTGGTGTCCTGGTTTCAGCCGGGGAAGTGTTCATTTTCTTCCTAGTAGCTGGCACAGGGCTGTGTTTTTGATTTAAGAATGAGAAAAATGTTGATAAAACACTGAAGTTCTAGTTGTTGCTGAGTTGTCAAAGACTTTTCAGTTTCTCATGATCTACCAGTGAGGAGGTACACAAGAAATTTGGAGGGAGCAGAGCCAGGACAGGTGACTGGAACTGAACAAAGGTATATTCCATACTATCATGGTCAGAATATAAACTGGGGGGATTGTTGGGGCAGGGGCTGGTCACCACTCAGATGTGCACAAGGCACTGGTCAGAGGGGATGAGCAGTTGTACTGTGCATCCCTTGTTTCTCTTGGATGTTACCTCTCTCTTTTTATTATCTCCCTTTTCATTACAATTTTTATCATCATCATTATAACAATATTTTATTTTATTTCAGTTATTAGACTGTTCGTATCTCAACCCACGGATTTACCTTGTTTCTCCCAGTTCTCCTCCTCCACTGGGGGCTGGGGTTTAACCACAACGTTGGGTTATGCAGCTCTGGGGTGCCTAACTGCAGCAAAGTCTGAAACAGCTAAAGTAGCAATTCTGTGTTTTTACCAACAGATGGACTGGCTGTCAGCATCCACGCACTGAAGTATTTGAAACACTTGTAACAAAGCTCAGTGCATCCCACTTTTACAAGAACTCTCTGCCAACCACCAGTTACAGCCACTAGGACCGTGCTTTGACCATGCAACCCAGAAAGCCAGAGACCAAACCAGCTTTGTACTGCAAAGCTTCTGAAAGCAAAACCGCCGTGATGGGATCATCTCAGTGAATCAGTTACGGCTACAAAAGGAGAAATAACTCCTTAGAGATGTATTTCCATGTGCAAACCCCCTTGGATACTAATTTAGTGCTAATAAAAAGAGGAAAATTGATGAAATGCCTGTCTGTAGGACAGAGGTGCTCTCCAGCTGAGAAAGACAGTGAACAGAGAAACAGAACAAATACTCTTCATATTATCTGAGCTATCTGCTTTGCGGGGGAGAAGTGTAGCACCATTTCTCTTGCAGTGCTCACATATGAAGCAGAGTAAGTGTATCAAATGTGTTACAGTCATGAAGCTGAAGCACAGCGCCTCTCAAATCGCAGGAGCTCAAAGAATATGAACCGCATAAGCTGGGCAGCAAACACTGCTCTGGGTTATTCTGAAATGCAAGAACCATTTCAACAGGGGTGGAAGATTTTTTTATTAAAATACCTAAAGCATCAGATCAGTCACCGAGGCTCTATTTTTAAAAGTTTGATCCTTGTATTAAAAAACCAACCAAACAAAAAAGCAATCAAAATCCCCAACAAAACCTCCACAAGCGAACCACAAAAGAAACCCCACAAACAAAAGCCCACAGAAAACTCCCCACAGGTAATCCAAATGTGAGCCTCAGCCCCTAAAGGTCTGTGTTGCCCCAGCTCAGGAGCACACCCTCGAGAACACATTTCATGCACCGGTAGCACCAGCTCACACCAACTCAGCCGACACACAGATGTGCTTAGGAAACCTCCAGCTCCTCTGTGCCATGCTGCAAGAGGGAGATGGGCTCCCAGACACCCCAGCTAGTGACAAATGTCTAGGTAAAAAATGATTATGCAGCAATAGGCTGCAAAACAGGATGATAACAACAGCCCCTGGAACCTGTTTCGCCGAGGGCTGGTCCGTGGTTCTGCTCTGAGCAGGGGAGGGAAATGCGCACTTACATGGGCTGGGACAGATAATGAACTCCAGAGTGAAGAGCAGATTTTGTTACATGTTTTAATGTCAGTATCCTAAGCAACGAGCGTTGCAAACAGACAGGGCACAGGATATACAAATACGTTGCTATAGATATCTGGTCCTGCCTGGTAAACTCATGTGAACTTCTTTCCTGCCCTGCGGCAAAAGCCGACACCCACATACCAGCCACTGCAGCACCTGCCTCGTTTTCCCAGGCTGCAGATACGGGGCCAAAAGTAACACCTTCTGATAAAAGTCTGAATTGCAAAAAGGAGTATCTTCACCTCTTGAAAAGCTAATAATAGAAGCAGTGAGACAAAAGAAAAACCTTAATCAATAATGCTGCAAAAAATTCAAAACCTGCAGGGTTTGAGATGCAAAAGGGTCGTGTTGAGAGGGGCTGAAGCTGCTTCTGCTGCTGATACCTGACATGTGAAAAAAAGGCCACTCTAAATAAATAAATGGTCTTTTTAATTTTTTCACTTTCAGTGACTAATTCTGCTTTTATTTATATAAGAAACATTGCTTATTTGCAACTTACTTTCAAGTTCCATCCTTTTCAGAAGTTTATTAAAAACAGTGGGTGAAGGGGAAGGACCACTCCATGTACCATCCACATTTCAGTTTCAGGAAACTCAGTAAGAATTCACATGTGCTCATTGAATGTCCTTTGAAAGGTGGAGTGAATTGATAAAGGTCTTGAAAACCTGACTCCATGTCTGGGATGAAAATCCATTATAAATAACCATCTATTCCCCACCTTGCCAATGAAGGATATAATTACAAATACTCCAACCCTGCAAATGGCTATGTGAGACAAATATTTCCAGGCTGGCATGTTCATTTCATGGAGTCAGCTGCAAAAGCTGAAACAGAATAAATTCGCTTACAGGTGTCTGGGTTGATCCCATCTATTGAAGTCACTTTATTCAGGATTATATTCCTGATTTACAAGGAAAAATCAGTTACTCACTGACATTGAGCATCAGTACATTAACCTGAGAACCATTTTACATTCGGATCACAAGTGTGTGGTGAAGAGGCATTTGCAGATCACAGCAACAGCATCTTTCCAGGTGCTGGAGTCACAGTGAGGAGCCAGGCGATGCTGACACCTGCTGCACCCATTGCTACCCACTGTGCCCACCAACACTGACCCCCACCAGCAGAGGAGAGTTTGCCATGGATGGTATAATTACAAACTACTGAAAAGAAGCAAAAGCAACACAAGCTACCCCCAAACATTCATGAAATGTTGCTAATGAGCAGTAAATGAGACCCATGTTGGGACCAGAAACATGGCAGCTCTTTGGAGAGCTCTTCATGGTGTTCTCCAGCTCAGGGAGGACTGTACTGTAAAGGGCAAATATTACCAATGCAGTGAGAAAAGCACAGAAACATTTCAAGTAAATTAGGATACTGGGTTAATTTGGGTGGGAGCAGTTTGGGCAGTAATGTAGCTTGTGATTGCAGACAGGAAAAGAAAATCATGACTGGATTTTCCTCATCTCCTCCCTTTGTCCATTTTTTTTAAACAAACCCAAGGAAGAAGCAGCCAGTCCTATTTTTTTCAGACAGTGTGCAAAGTTGGCAAGGCTTAAAATAATTAGTTTGTTTACACAATACTGCAGATCAAGGAAAACATGTCTGCACAATGTCTTTGTGCACAAGGCCTTTTTCTGAGAAGGTTGGGTTGCATGAGAAAAAACCCACATCATGTTCACTGAATATAGTATTGTAATACATAATTTAATAATAAATAAAATAATAATAAAACTGAGTGACTGCTGGCCTGCAGAATAGGGGAAGGTTCCTGATGGGAACTGGGAAATCAGAGAGAACATTTTTAGAAAAAGGGAAGAAAAGTGACAAAAATTAGCACAAGGCACTGTGTTGTTAATATAATTAAAACCACAGAAGTAGCACAGTTGGGCTGTTATGTCATCAGATTTTAGAAGTTTCCTATGATGCATTTATTTAATTGATGAAGGTAAATCACGGAAAAAATCTCTACAGAATAATCACAGCCTTGGGAGAAAGAAACCCAGATTAAATTTCAGAAGAATTAGTCAAACTCTGGCAGTAACAAGAGACAGCCAATGGCACCTGAGCAAATTCTGCAGTATCAGAGCCACTCCTGTGGAGAAGACGGAGAGTTTGGGAACAATGACAGATGATACCCAGCCCTTAGGCATGGTCTGCAAGACAATCCTCTCTGCTAATGATGCCTAAATAAAAACAAGGAAAAGAGCTGACATCCTTCCCCAGCTGCAGGGACTGTGCTGAGATACAGAGCTTGGAGGCATCAAGGGGATTTCAGGGTAGCTACTTTGAAACAGAGCAGGGAAGAGAATTGGGTTTGCCTTCAAAGAGTGAAAAAACCCTTTTTTATTTAACTTAAAAATCATTCTTTAGTGGGTGTATCCTTGGTGAAAACTATGCCTAGAGAGGCTACCTGGAACAGAGGCTAGACAGTGTTAAAGGAATAAAGTAGGTATTTATTAAAAGGCCTGCAAAGGATACACCTTGGGCAGTACAAGAGCCTGGCCAAGGCTACACCCAAGATGGATGACCAGTCACGAGTTTTCACACTTTTTTAAGTTTTGGTCCAGCTACATGTTTGGGTTAATTGTCCAATTACAGCTTCAGGATATGAAGTCCCATCCTCCCAGATTGCTCTCCTCAATTTGTTTTTGTTCATATTTTTTGGGCCTGAAGCTGCAATGGTGTCTTTGGTTCTTGGGCTGGAAAAGGATTGTTTTGTCTAACTAAACTGTTAGGAGGAGAACTTTCTAGCACCTTATATGAAGTTCAGCATTATATACTAATGCACTACAGAATATGGTTAGAATGAAAGCTAAAACTTAAGGCATCAAAAAGATGCTCCAAAATGTGGCTTTGGAGATATGCCAACCAGCTGCCTCTAACAAAAATTCAACATTGACTAAAAGTATTAAGATATACTGGGGAAAAAAAAAAAAATCAACCAGAAGAGAAAGATTCTTTGTCACAAACATGTTCAGCCTCCAAATACACAGCTATTGCTAACAATTACTACTACTACTAATACAGAGGTTGTTTTAGTTCCAGAAATATTAAATCTATATGCACCCATTTATTTTATTAATCTAGATTTCTAAAGTACCTTTTTTTTTAAATTGATCGTCACTTCAAAATAGCATAAAAGCCACTAGCTAAATTCCTTGTAAAAATACATTCCACTAAACCAAAATTTTTCTTAAAACAGTGTTCTATTTCCCCTTCAGTGGTATACACTAATAACAGTAATCAGATTATTTCACACATTTATTTTCCTGTTTGTTGAATGAAAAAACACTGAAATTTAATAGCAAACCTAGAGTTTAACTTTTCTGGATTTTTTTCCTTACAGAGATGTGAATTAAAAACTGAGAGTGAAATGAGAACAGCATCCCACCCATTAGGAAGGAACCTGGTTCTGCTGGATGCAGCAATTCAAGGAGCAGAAGACCAAATTAGCTGGTAGGAATCAGCCCCAGCTTTAGAATAGCTATTACTCAAGTTGGTATATGTGGTATATCTCAATCTCACAGAGTTTTTTAAAAATTCACATTTAGAATCAAGGAGCCAAAATTACAGTGAATCCTATGCTGTGCAGGAAAGCCATGGATCCAGGACACATCCCAGACCAAAGTGTCACACCAGGAACATGATGCAAGGTTTGTGTTCAGGTTATTATCAGGGCAGCCCTCGTGCCTCACAAACACAATGGCAAACACCTTGTGTTGGATTGTAGCAACATTTATGGTGGGATGTGGACACCCAGTTGTCCTGCAATGTCCTCCCTGGGTGGCAAGGACTGCCATGCCAAGGCACACCCAGGCTGGTGGCTCCCCACAGGCAGCCACCTGCAAGGGCACTCATGGGCGTTTGCCCAAGGCAGTGCCTTGATGGTGTGAACTCCTGACCAAATGATCACAGGGATGAGCACTGGTGTTGCTGTCAGGTGGATCCTGAGCACAATGGGCCCTTGTGACCAGCAGTGATATGACAGACCATCTCTCTGGCCATGCATGATGCTCAGGGATACAGTAATACCTTCTCTCACCTCTCACTTCAGCTTCCATCACTAAAAATGGGAGAGTTATCTCCAGAAAACAGCAAACCATATGATTTTGTGACTAGTTCTTCTAAAATACCTACAAAAATGGGCACCACCCCTTCACTGAGCTGTCAGAGACAGCACTGACTGGACTCTCCCAGCAGCCAAGAACAAGGCAAGAGGAGGCTGGTGCAGCAGCACAGCAAGACACCTCCAGTCCCAGCCCACACATTTAGTAGCTGCAACTTCCATTAGTCCTGAACACTCGAGAGTTTGATTTGCTCTTAAGTGCATTTGCTATAAATTATGCAGAAGAACAATATGACTGTCTCCAAGAAAGGGACTACTCCATATCAGAGGAGAAAAAAGAGACAGTGGTAATTTTAGGGGCACCAAGGACAGGCCTATGAAAATCCTTTCTCTCTTCTGGCATTTCTGTGTAGCATTTAACACTTCAATGCAAATCATCTTGGAAGCAAATCATGCAATCTGTACTCAAGACATCACTTTTCTCATTAACCTCCACCACAGGGCTCCATCCCCAGCAATACCCACACCAAATGTATTTTTCTAAGCACTGTGGGTGAGGGCTGCCTGGAGCTGAGCCTCTGTTAGCAGGCTGGGTAAGAAACAAATAGAAAATCAAATCACTCTGAATTTTATATTTATATCTAATTGCTGGCAGTAGTGGCCAAATGGGTGTATTTTCTTCCCTAACTGGGTATAGTAACAGGAAGGAGATGTGATAGTTTTGAAGCAGGAAGCATCCCAACAGGCGTGGGATGAGAAGAGCTGACCTCCACCTGAGACCACATATGGGGCACATCCTGTCCCACCGCCTTGGTGTCGCATCGGTGAAGGTCTCGATTGCAAAAACAGGAAATGTGCCTTCTCTCAACAGTGATGTTGAAGATGGACTCTCATGTTCACATGAGGAGAGGTGATGAGGGACTCTACTCCTGATACCCCCTTAAAACTGCACTCTCAGGTGGAAGGATCTTCATGAACTTCATTTTAGCAGATGCAAAAAGAGCACCTGAGCTGTAAGGTTTTAACGTCTCAGGCCATGGACAGACAAACTTTCCTGGGTATGGCCAGACCACGTGGTCAGGATACTGACCAGCCATTTTGTAACCTCTTAATTTATCACTCTGGTCTCTGAAAAGACCCTAAGCTACACCTGGTATCAACTACCAGTCTGCTTCACTTCTAACAGGACTAAAAAAATCCCACTAAATCAAATCCTGCAGCTTTTGCAAACCAAGATCCACACTAGATCCACACCAGGCTGGCATTTTTGGTTTTGTTTTTATTTCAGTTTCCCTTCCCCAAGGATAACATTATCTATTTCCCTGGAAGCTTTCGGCAACTTTTCTGCAGGAGGAGAAGGTATCCTGTGTGAGAGACCATGTCAACAAGATCTTCCCGTAAATGCAACATTTGCGTAAGATCAACACAATAATTTATCATTTATTTTTTCCTCTTGAAAGAAACAGGAAAAAAGTGTTTAAAGGCTGTGGCAGTGGTTAAAAGGAGGGCTCTGATGGTGGAGGATGGTGCAGGAATTGAGAGTTTCTGAAGTGATGCCTTCTCCTGGGGTGTGCACACATCTTTCAGCACACACCGGCAAGGCCACTTCCCCTTGCCTTCAAGCCTGCTAACAGCTCTTTGTTGGCACTACATGTGTTGAAAAGGGAAGGCCAGCAAATGTACCACCCTCAGGGTCAGAGGAGTCAGTTCCACAACTGATATTGGTGTTTGGAGTCACACTGGCACTGGGGGAGAGGTTTCTACCAGAGGAAGAAGCTTTATTTGCTCAGCTGAAGTGAGTCTGGACCATGGAAGAACCAGGTAAATCCTCCAACTGGCACTCTCCCCCACATGAGCCTGTCATTCAGACTCTTCTTACCCACCCCTGCAAGCACAGGCATGATCCTGCTGCTGGACTTCTCTGAGATAACTGCAGCATAACAGAAATAATCCCATATTTCCCCACCCCTGCTCTGAAAAGAGTAAGCAGTAGAACCTTAAAAGCATTTTAGGCACTCACATTCTTGTGGGTAACACTACTTTTTTAGCTTCTTGACCCACTGTTGCAGAGATCATGACTTGTCAGACCTATTTTGAGACCTTTAAGTTTCACAGCTACAACTCCACGGCAAGAACCAAATAGCCTCCCAAAGAAAGGTCAACCCTTGTATTTCCTCTGCAACTGGCATTTCCAACTGCACAAGGATGGTGGGGCAGGGTAGGCAGATGGGCGTTTATACATCCCATAGCCCAGGACAGAGCTCTTCAGCATTTTGGTGCCCAGACTCTGTGTTTTAGAAAAGGAGAGGAGCCGCAGCTAAGGATGACCCTGTGGAACAACAGCACACAGCCCTGGCGCGCTGCGTTTTGGAGCAATTCCAAGCAGGGTGGGACTGCAAGAAAGTGGACAAAAGCTTTGGATAGAGATCTACAGGGAGGAAGCGCTTCCTACTTCCTCCACAGAAAGGACCAGAGCTTTAAATAAACCTCCTCATGAACTCTGCTGAAGACCAAAAGGGTTGCTGCTGGAAGAAAGTCCTGTCTGACTGGGACCCAGCTGAAGGCTGATGGGGCTCTCCTAGGGAATTCTGCTGCTCTGCTGAAGTTTCCAACACGCTGATGGGAACTGGGGGAGGGCTGGGCTGCCCACAGTCCCATTGTGACTGGCATCAACTAGACAAAAAAGCCTATAAAACCTCAAGACAGGGCTCTCAGCCCTGCCACCCATGGTGCAGAGCCTGACTTGCGCGTCAAGCACATCTTTTGATGAAAAGGGTAAATCAAAGCATACATTTACACTTTGTAATGGCATTTCAACATCATGCCATTTCTCAGACCCATTTACCTTTTAGCCCTTTCTTGTATGGCCTATGAGGCTGCAGCAGCACCTTTATTCTGCTAAACAGAGATATT
Organism: Poecile atricapillus; assembly: GCF_030490865.1. NCBI lineage: Eukaryota > Metazoa > Chordata > Aves > Passeriformes > Paridae > Poecile > Poecile atricapillus. Next base: position 15,166,937 of record NC_081251.1, read on the forward strand.
CAATCTGCTCCATCCCCCTCAGCTCCTTTCCACCCTCCCCACCCTCATGGGATCTTGCCCCCTTGCCTCCCTCCTTCGTCTCACATGGTCCCACTCACAGACCATGAACATAGGAGCCAGGGTTGGGCAACAATACTGATGAGAAAATGACTGGCACTGACAAAAAACCATCCCTTTCCTAACAAATACCAGTGGAATATTTACTTTGCTTGGATGTAACAGAATCAGACCCTAAACACAGTCATACATACTTGCAAACCATCCAGATCTTTCCTCTGTACAGTACCACATCAATTATGTCATCCATCCATTTTAGTGTACATATTCAGTTGTAATAACTCGCATCTTCCCTGTTCTCCCCCTGAGCATCAGCCCACAGCAGGAAACCTGTTTGTTGTTTCTCAACCTGTCCTTAGTCTGCTACAGCACCCATTGCTTACAATCCAAAAAAAGACTTGTGTTGTGCAAAAATTGATAAAATCTACATCTCAGATATTTCCAGTGGTCTGGAAGACTTAATAACAGAAAATAAGAGATAGAAGGAAGGAAACCACAGGTTTGAAAAATATCAGGCTAGACAGATTAAGAAGCAATGTGGAAAAAATATACTCCAAGTGATATTCTCACAACAAAAACAAAGCCATAGGTAGGTCAGAAAGCACTGAGTTGTGCACACATTTCTGCTACAGTAAGAAATGACTTTGCTCTGTAATGGGATCAAATAAGCAAATTTCACATTCCAGGAGGAAAAAATTATTTCATGAATGGCTTTGCGCAAAGCAATTATCCACCAGTTTGGAACAGACATCTGTGATACTGACCTGCTGAGACATCCATTGAAACTGCACTTGGTCCAGATTTGAGAAAGTTTTCAACTCCTGTCCTGCTTTACAAAGGAGTGAAAGATTCAAAACTACTTCTCGTAGCAATTATCTGCTAGGCTCTGGCTTCACTGGATAGCAAACTGCTCTCAATAAATGTACTGTTCTTATAAAATTCCCAGATTTTCTCTATTAATTCACACCCCATGACAATCTGGTGAACACTCCACTGGGAAGGTGACTCTGTTGGGCTGAAATAAGGCAAAGTGCAGTAAGAAGCAGCCCATGTCAACACCAAATTTGCAGCCAAGAGTGAGAGGGGCAGACCTCTTTCCATATCCCTGGAAAGGCATATCCACCACTGGCATGCACTGAAGCTGAACAAAGATGCCACTGTTCCTGCAAATTCAACATGGCTATTACAAGTCATTTCTCTATTTCTTATAATTTCCAAGCTGTCCTAATATCCTATTACCTTTGTTACTCAGCTTTGTCCTAATGGCTTCTGCACAGAGCTATGTCAGAACGGATGTATTTCAATATACTTGTACTTTAATGCAGTCAACACTCATTATTTTCAACATTCCTGAAGACGAGCTGCTCCTTTCGGTAAAACTATGTTCAGGCCCTGATATGGCAGATGTAGCATCAGTCACTGACTTTATTCCTGAACTTTATCCCAAAAGCCAGCCAGGCTTTGCTCCTACCACCCCAGTCAAGGCCTCATTCCTCTACTGGCTCAAAAGCAACTTCTAATTTGAGCTCAGATGTATTCAGTGCTGGTAACCCAACCAGACCATTTGCTCTGGTCCCAGCACCGTCTTCTCTGGAACTTCCCCTCTGCTACACATAGGGATAGAGCCATCACTCCCACATCAGCCTTGGCTTTCCTGGTTTAACTGACCAGGTTCTTCTTGCCTCCTCTCAGACACAGAGTGTCCTTTCCCTGTGTCATAGAAATCCTCCCCTACAATTAATGCAGTGACAGCCTCCTGACCCCTGGCACTGCACGCACCGTCTCAACACCAGGTTTCCTTATCTGCACTGGGAACTCCTCCAAGAAGGGGATTTGCCTTTTGACCTTAGTGCCTTGGGTCAATCTGTGTTCAGCTCTGCCTGGGCCCTTCTCCACACTTATAGTGAGCAGCTTCTCCCCTGTTCAGGGACAGACTACCCCTGTGTTTCATGCCTTTCCTGTTCCTGCCATCCTCAGGGGTACCCTGCTCTCTCATAATGACATCCTGGTCTTTTTCCAAGCTGATGGTAAATGGCAGTGTCATGGCACCAGATACATGACCTCTGCACCCCTGAATCTGAAGCTTCAAAACCCATCTGCTGAGAAGGTCTAATGGATGAGATGTAAAGCTCAGAGGAAAAATAATGCCAAGAAGTAAGTGAAAGTAAGTGATCCAGTACATTACTGGAACATTTCTACAAGTAAAACCTAGTAGTGTAAGTCATACAAGGATTTTTCCAGTTTCTTCTCTAGCTCTCAGCATCAGGTGAATGAGTAGGACCACGTTTATCCCTCATCCAGTGCATGAACAGGGAATAAATAACCTATTTGTTTTAAAAGCAAAGCAGTAGGATTGTACAAAGCCAACCAACCAACCAACTGTAACCACACCATCAGCCAAGGGAGACCACAATCACTCTCTATTTGCTGTTCAGTAGGATCTGTGTATTACACACATATATTTCTATTTTATTCAAAATAAAGGTGGTCTTTGTTCCACATAAAGGGTGAAATTCAGACCTGGCACATCAGAGGAACAGCTGAAACAAAGAGAAGGGCCACCAGGCAGTTTGCTCTGAAAATACAGTAAAAAAAATCCCCCCTTACTAAGCAGTGAAAAAGGTGACTGAAAACAACCTTGAATGCTACAAGCAGGCTGTAGCGCCCTTGGAGTGTGAGAAGCCTCAGGATCTGCTGTAGGGCCAGCAGAAGCAGCTCGGCAAATATTCCTGCACACTTACAGATCTATGGTGCTTGTATTCAATGAGTGATTTGCTGCTGAGAAAAGCACTTTTTTACCCTTTTTAAAGAAATTTTACATCAAAAGAAGTGTGTCTTTGCTGCTCAAACCCATGGGTGGGCCCACAGGGATCTAGCACAACTCTTCCCCTAGTTCCAAGCAGCAATCACACCAGAGCAACACAACGTGACCTTCTGCAAACCAGAAATTCCCTCTGGACTGGATCACTGTGCAAGCCAATGGATGGGGAGAAACTGTGCAAAAACACCCCAAATTTTACAGAACTCTGGGCTATGCCCTGATGGCATTTGGATGTACACTGGGGCACGCAGGCATCTTTGGCCAGGCACAGCTCTGCCCAGCTGGACACTCGCTCCGATGGCGCATCACTGCTGACATGTGAGGCGTGAAAAATGCTCCAGCATGCCACTGAATAAAATTTGTATGTGCAAAAATCCCCCCATCCATATTGACTTTTCCTATGGAAAGTGACTGTTTCTCCACCAGCACTGCTCTTTTCAGCAGGGAGGAAGCTGCAGCAGTGTGTTCCTCAAGGCTGCACCACAAACTCACAGGGGCTGCTGGGAGCACCTCAGGCAAAACTCACAGAGCTCCTCAAAAACAGCACCACTCTCTGCCCACAAATAACCTCACTAAAACACATCCAATTTCTTGACACTGCTGTTACTGCCAGGATTTCCAAGCCTGCAGCTTTCCAGGAGAAATCCATGGCATGCACATACTCCAGACCGTGCTACATTTGATATGAGTAGTCTGGTTTCAAGCATCCATACAAACAGTGGGAGCTTCCATTTTTTTTCCTAAGAGCACATCTTAGGCTAATACAAGTTAAAGTTAACCAGTGACAAAGCCTACTGCTGCAGCTCTGCAAGGGGGAACACCTGCCAGGGGCTGCCCCAACACGAAAACAAGATGCTGAAGGGCTCCTGCTGCGATGCAGAGAAGTGGCAGCTGAGATCTTGCTTCTACTGTGCCAGGCACCATGTACTGGGCCAAAAAGAGCTTGCTGCTGTGCCAAAAAGTGAGTAATTCAAGCTGAAAGGCAGCTGATGGGACTTCCCTGCTTTGCCAGGCAGCTGGCTGCAGAAACACATTTTGCAGCAGCAAACATCACCCTGCACTGATGAGGTGCAGAGTCCTTTCAAGTCAGTCCTTAGCAGGTCTAAAGATGGGTTAGAGATAGAGGAGTTGCCTGATAAATAGCAATGCTTGGCAAGCAAATAAAAAATATATAGGCTTCCTCTCTTCAAAAGGTTATCGTCCTTTTTCCTACTGCTTCCTCCCAGTCCATTAAATAGCATTAAATTTACCGTGACTGAAATTATTAGCAGTCTCGTGTCTTAAACTTGAACATTTTTTCCACTCAGAGGAATTTTGCTTACCTTCATCAAGCAGTAGTGCCAAGGGCTGTTAAAATACAGCACAAATATTAGCCCTTGCCAGTAAACAAATGCAAATTTTGGCACCAGATCCAACTGAAAGAATCACATCATCACAGAATGGTCTGAGTCAGAAGGGACCGTTAAAGATCATCCAGTCCAACACCCTGCCATGGTCAGGGACACCTTACACCAGGCTGCTTAAAGCTCCATCCAACCTGGTCTTGAGCACTTCATGACATGGGGCATCCCCAACTCTGGGCAACCCTCACAGTAAATTTGTTCCTTATGTCCAATCTAAACTTACCCTCTTTCAGTCTAAAACCATTGCTCCTTGTCCTGTCACTACAGGCCCCTGAAAATACCCCATCTTTCTCCATCATTTTGTAAGCCCCTTCATATTAAAAGACTGCAATGAGGTCTCCTTGGAGCCTTCTGCAGGCTGAACAGTTCTCTGAGTCTTTCCTCACAGGAGAGGAGCTCCATCCCCCTGACCATCTTCATGACCCTCCTCTGGACTCGATGCAACAAGTCCATGTCCCTGCCTGTGCTGAAGGCTCCTGAGCTGGACACAGTGCTCCAGGTGAGGTCTCTCCAGAGTAGAGGGTCAGAACCACCTCTCATTCCTGTCAACACTTCCCACGGAAAAGCCCAGCTGGAGAATACAAACAGGGATTGAGCAAACCCACCCGACAGACTGAAGAGTATATGCACAGCTACACCGAACCACAATAGTTAGAAACTCCATTTCCATGCTTTATTTATTTGTATTTAACAAACTAAAAGCCTAAGTGTCAAACTGAAGGTTCAGTGACAACTCATACTAAACAAATTAGCCACTCAGACCATTAAAACACTCGAGAGATGCTTTACTTCCTTCTGTGTATGCTCCACTAATCTTTACACTTCTCTCAGTCTGATAAAGCAATTTAAAAAATCCATTTCACTTTCAGTTTCTGAACAGAGAAAGCACCATGGGTTCACAAGCTACCAGGATTATTTTTTAAATAAGAAATGTTATTCTCCATATACTTTCAGTAAATATCCCAGTGAATTTAGGTATGAAACAGATCTGCAAAACAAAATAGGCAAGAATGTAAACTTCCTGCCTCAAAACTCTTCTAGCCTCACCTAAGGAGTGACTTAGCTGGAAAGCTATTTATTGGAACAAAGAGGCCGAGTGATGCAGGAGTGCTGAAGGCACAGCAAGGAGGGCAGGGAGTGTAATACCTAAGCCAGTTATGTAAGCAGGGAAGCACGGGGTGAAAGGACAGGAGGACTCTGCGGGACGCGTGGCAGCCAGCCTCGGAAAGCTCATAAGGAGCTTTGGCAGGACGCGGCTGTCCCGCCGCTGGGGCAGGTGACAGAAAGCAGGCTCCAGCACCCTGGCAGCAGGACCCCAGCCAGCACCCCGAGCCACAGACACAGGTGCTTTGCTGCTGGGCTTTGTGCTCATGGCCCACAAGAGTGGAGCCTGTGGGATGCTGAGGAAAACAACAAAAGGGCTTTGGTGCTTTCTCTGTCATCTATTTCAGGCTTTAATGGTGGTTTTGCTTTTCCCACCCCCTGGATTCGCTGCTGAAGTGCCCACAGACAAGGAGACTATTGAGCATTTACTACAGCGTGAGATCAGTTTGGGTTTCAGTTTCTGCTGAGCCAGCTCATTTCCTTCCACATTCTTGCAGGAACAGATGCTAAAAAATAAAAGGGCAGTCAGCATCATAAAGGCAGAAAAAGGAAAACCCTTTATACAACAGCATGAAGTTAAAAATACTTTTTCACAGCTTTAGCCAGAGCCATTAAATAGTTTGCTCTGCCATCTAATTACATTAGAGAGGCAAGAGATTATCATTTTTTCTTAAGAACAAAAAAACCACAAACACATACACACCTCAAAATAACAAAACGTCCACCAAACATCCAACAAATAAACTGGCCAGACTGGTTGGATTAAAAGAAGTGTTCAAAGAAGCTAAATAGAAAAATTATTTTTGTCACCTCCCATCATGCATGACTGCAGTGCTGCCTTCAGACATCAAATTCAATTGCTGCAGCAATTAGTCACAAAATTCAAGGTGAGCTGAAACTTCCAGATACACCAAGAGCATCCCTGTGCTAGAATCAATTTTTCCCCCACAGAGGCAAACCAAGCAGATGGACAACCTGCAGCTCATAAAAAGCCACAAGCCATCCCTGGGCTGGAACAGCAGCAAAGACAAGGTGATGGCAGCCCTGGCCAAACAAACTCCCAGGCCTTGTGCCAGCACTCCAGTCAATGCAGGAGCACCTCTTCCCTTGGAGCATCTCCTCCCTGGGTGCTTTGGTGCTCAGTGGCCACAGCCCAGAGCACCCCCACGGGGTCATGCTACAGAGGTGGAGCCACCAGGACTGGAACTTGCTTCAGGGAAATAATATGTAGAAAGAAACCCAGATTGTCCAATTGCACAAAAGTCCAAGTATGGCAAGATGCTTCTCCATGCAGCTCTGACATTCAGATGCTTTGCCAGCTAGATGGGCAACCTGCAACCCCTCCAGACATTGTTTAAAGTACCTTTTACAAACAGATGTAATATCCATTATCTTCTGATGCTTTTAAAATGCTTCTCATTAGCCACCTCAGATGTGCAACCCACTGCTTGGCAAGCCCACACCTTCCTGGTGCCACTCCACCAGCCCACAGCTGAACCTGCCAGCACCACCTCCTTCAAGCTGTGGGGAAAATACATTAATATAGGCCAGAAAACCGAGATCACAAAGGACCAAAGCCACTGATTACCCCATCAGGTTGCTTCACTGCTTGACACAATTTTTTCCAGGAGATTTCTAAACCTCTGAGCACAACCAAGCTGTGAAGTATAAACATGCAATGTAAACACAGAGACTTTGGTAGGATTAATGACATGAAATCACTGATAAAATTTAGGAGGATTTTCAGACAAATCTTTCCAAATCATTAGCTTCTGGATTTAAGACAATTGAGAAGGTTCATGGAGGTTCAAACAAAGTGGAGCAAAACAAATTTAGCTCACGTGGATAACACAAGTGTCCCTGCTGGCAGGTTGGGCCAGAACCAGGCTCCACAACACCTTACTGACTACAGCCTTGGGGAATTTCAATCCTGCTTGTAAAGAGCAGAGAACACAATACAACTTCCTATTGATCTTGTCAGCTTATTCATAAACATTTCAGTATTATGAACATTTTAATCACCTGTGCATTGCCTACACAGGGTCATTAGGTTTTCTTTCAAAACAAACAAAAAAATGTAGTATCCTTCATGCAAAAATAAACTCCCAGGGCAACACTTGACAAACACAGCTGCACCGTCCCTTCAGCCAGGAGATGCCTTTCTCCCTTCCCTGCAGCTCCCCCAGAACTGGCTCAGCAAACCACCCCAGCACCGGCTGCTCCTCCCTGGCAGGAGAGCAAAGCCCCCTGCAGCTGGCACAGCTGGCATCACGCAGCGCCCAGTGGCTCTCAGGCCCAGTTTTGGCACCAGCTACACCACCCTATCACCACACTGCTGTGTTGGCACAAGGGGCTGCCATGACATTACACATGCTTGATGGCTTCACCGTTTCTCTGCTCACTCTCTGTTTCACCTCTAAGCCATTCCACACCTCTGAACTACTCTCTGGGATTTAGGGTTTAAAGCCAATCCTTCCCCTCACTGCCAAAACATACACTTGGGACTAATGGAGGACCTAAACATTCGCCCCACAACAAATATTTATGGTTATAGAGGAACTTCATGCAGCCATCCCAAGTGGGACAAACACCAACTGACTGCAGTGCCACCCGCCAGCACCCAGAGAAGGAACAACCCCCCATCAGCAGCTCCACTCCTCACAGCCCAAGAGGGTGCTGGCTGCCCTGTACTCACCCCCTCACCTCACCTCACCCCCCCAGATACCCTGGGCTCAGGCAGGAGGGTCTCCAGGCTGGACTGGCCACTCCATCCCTTTGGCTGCTCCTTCACAGCCCTGTGTGAACCAGGAAGTGGAGGCAAGCCAGCAGTTTAACTTTTTTTTTTTCTCCCTTAAATAAAAAGCAAAACCACATGTATAAACCACATGTTCGTGCTCACTCCACCCAGTGACGGGTTTTACATTCTGCATCCTTCCAACACACAAAAATTCCTGGACAGTGATGTAGAACAGACATCACCCCACAGATTTCCATGATGCCCCTCAGTATCCCCATTCCTACACTGGCAAAAACACTGAATTGAGTCTCTCCAAGAAGCAGGCAAAGCCTGAAGAGAGAGGTCAGTGAGGTTGACTCTGCTCTCAGCTTGTCTCCCTCTTTTCCTTCTTCCCAAAAACCATCCAGGACATCTAGGAGCACTGGCAGAAGTTGCAGCTCACATTTCCAAAGCTCCACTGCAGACTCTTTGGAGAAAGAAGAGCTAGTGTGGGATTATGAGTCCCTTCCAATGAGTTCAACCACAGCTTTGAATCCCTACTAACCACAAGCTGGCTCTTGCTTCTCTTCTGCAGCTCCTCAGGTGTCAATACTTGTAACCTCTTTGAGTGTTTCAGATAAACAAGTTACAGGATCTCAAGTGACTCCTCAAACTTTAGTTTCAGAGGTACAGGCAGGTGGAAAGAGTTAAAGGGTTTCCCAGCAGCAGATAGTTTTGCAGTCCACAGGTTGCATTCTTGGAGCTAGGAGGAGACCACCCATGGGAACTTTTGGTACAGAACTTAGCTTCCCTCAAAGTTAAAATAAGAAGTTGAAAGATCCCCTGTTTTTTCCAAAATGTCTATTTTTCCAAAATGTCTATTCCTTTAAAAGAAAGGGGTGTGCTAGGTCAGTACACACATATCTACACCTTGAGCAACAACACTTCTGAATCAAAGCGACAAAAACTTTCAAGGAGCAAATGCATTAACACAAGACCCAGTTTGTGCCCACAGTCTGATGTGGCTACATTCAGGCTCTAATGGCAAAATTACCTGTTTTCAACTTCTGTTCAAAGAGAAACGCCATACCAGCAGAGTGCCACTTAGACATGAACATTATTAATACAGAAATGCCTGCTTCAGAGCTCTGAAAACACTAATTAATCACAGCACTGGCTTTATGAGTGATCATTTGCAAACACCACAGCAGCTCTGCACCACCCTAAGATTGCTGGCAATGCCTTATCCCAAGCAGAAAAATGACCTCACTGCTTTTTGAACACTATACTGCTTGGACAGCAAGTGTAAGCCATCAGTTTTGATGAAAGCAAACTTGAGAGATAAAACAAGGCACTTGAAATCATAAGAAGGCATCTGCCTCAATTTTAATATCTCCCTACTGACTTTTACCTCCAAGACAAGAAGAATTTGGTGAGTTTGCATAGCAGCTCAAGGATGGACTGGACAGCTTCAAGCATTACAAGACCTGAAGGCATAAGCTTTTCTGCACAACCTCAACAATAATAAGATGTTTGTGAATATAAAAAGGTGGAAGTTAAGACGGTTGGATCGCTCTGTCCACTGTGTTCCTCTACTCTAGGATAAAAAGTAGATTCAGTGCAGCCCTGCAGACACCTTAATTAATTCAAAAATCTACTGGAAAAGCTGGAAACCATTTTTGTGTATTTTAGGAAGCAGAGCTAAAGTGGAACATCTTCTCCCAGTCTAACCTAACAAACACATGGTAAGATGTTGGCTCTAGGACAGCAAATTATGTTAGCTAATAACCATCCCTTGCTTCACTCTTGCTCAGCCCTCTTGGCCCATCTCAACCAGCCAAACTGGGTTTTCAGAACAGCTCATTGTTGGTTGTTGCAGGTGTCATTAGCCACCTTTTCCATGCTTAATCCAATTATTTACTGTGCCCAACCAGCAGCCTCTGAAAATGCACCAAGGTGCCTGGTGCCAAGTCTAATTATCCCCTTGCTTGAGAACAAACTGCAGGTTATTTCACATGGAGCAATGGAGAGGTGTATTTGCTGGGTGAAGAGGAAGCTTTATACTGTGCCCCATTTCCTGGAGGAGACTTGAATTTAAACCTACTTAACTAAATAACTAAACGTACAGTGCAAAGAGCAGTGTGCTTATTGTTAGGATGCATCGCAGAAACACCACAGTCAGCTACAATTTCCTTGCTCTGCAGAAGCAGCATATTCCCTTTCCCACTGCCTGAGGCCCCACTTCTTCACCAATGGGGTAGATTTGAAGCTGCAGTAACACCAGCCTCCTGCTCCCCTCCTACTTAAGACCACCCTTAACAAGGCAGGGGTGGACATTGACACCCCACAGAGCAGCACCAGAGGGCTGAAACATGCTGCCAGCCCCCTCAAAGAGAGCTGGCACTGAACCCTCAGGTCAAACATCGTCAAGTTCCCAAAGAAAAAGCATTCAAGTGTCAAGAACTCTCCTTCCCAGACTCCAAAGAATCCTACAGATTCCTCCAGCAGCCCAGCTGACTGTGTTTATTGCTGCATCCTTCACTTTATAGTTCAACATATACCAGAGAGCCAGCAATTCTCAGCTAATCAGATTTCTGTGCAGACTGACAAATGGCTCCCAATAAGAACATAAAAACCCAGTAAAATCAAGAGTCTCTCCAATCAACTCACTTGATACAATGCAGTAAGCCTGCAGAAAGCTCACACACTTTGTTAACACATTGGATTGCACTTTGTAGCAGGATCTCCAGGGGCTGGCAGCAGTGGGGGGACCCCAGCCCAGGCCAGCTGCTGGAAGGAACGTGTTCCTCTTTGTTCTTTGTGCTCCACTCAATGCTATGTTATTTTGAAACTAATTCATGGTTATTCCTTGACATACCATTAGTGTGCTTGCCAAATCCCAAAGCTTAAAACTGGAGTGTGAACACACACCCATAAAAGAGGTTCTTGCTCTGCCACTGGATTATCCCAGCCTGGAAACTTCTAATAGGTGAATCCTTCCTATCTCCCCAGGCAGACCCAAAAAAAACATGAACAGACATTGCCAGTGGGGTGCAAAAATCATTTTCCTATGATGGCCAATGTTACCAACCCCACAGCTCTGCCACATTCTGTCCTTTCAACCTCCTGATCCTCCACACTTTACCCCACAAAACTCACTCATCACTGAGAAGAGCGTCCGAAACATAATGACATCACTGACATATACATGGTACCCCTCCTGTTCCCACAGCAAGGCTCATGGTGACAGCAGGGCACTGCATGCCCCAGCAGCCAAATGGCTGAAGCCAGTCAGGAGAGGAGGAGATGATGGGCAGAGAAACAGGTAGAAAATCATGGCCTCCTCGTCCACAATGGCCCTCAGCTGCTCTTAGGAGATGATGAGGATTTCCACCTAAAACGCTGGGGCTCTCAGAGGTCTGGCACCCAAGCTGCTGAGCAGGTAAAAGGGATGGCGAATCTGTCAAGGTCCCTGATTAGGTGTGAAAGGAAAGCCCTGTGCACCCAATACTCTTACTGAAGTTATAAATAGTTCCCTCTGCACCAAAGTTGTGCATACTGTATTGACACTTCTGACTTAATAGGATTTTCTAGGTAGCCTGAACCAGCTCGGGCTGCTGAGCCATTTTCACGACACATGCATTCTGCTGTGACTGGGGGGAGCATAGGGGATAATCCCACGTTTTCAGTGTCCTGATCACACTAAGGGAGGAAAAGACTCCGAAAAACTCCTAGAGGGTCGTAATGAGTTTGCATGCACAGCATAATAGGGAGAACACTCCCAGGATGGCCTTTTTGATGCAACAAGGTTATCTCCCAGCTACATATCAGAACTTACTACAAATGCAATTTTTGTCTTCTTTATATTCATCCTTTTTTCCAGTGGTAGAGAAAGATAAGAAACAATGTTCTAATAAAATATATAATGTCATTTTTATATCAAATAATGTAAAATATTATTTTCCTATTCAAATATGTAATTTCAGTTCCTGTAAGTAAATGAAACCAGTTCTCCCACTAATGGCTTATTATTGTCTTCAAATACGTAAGACAAGAATTTGAACATCTCTTATACTACTTTATTCCTTCTAAAGATATCTCATTGTTTGAGTTACAGTCTGTTAACCAAACAATCTACCATAACACTTTCACTACATCACTTTTGCCTTTGTGGTGTTTAACAGCATGCCAGTGGAGCTGGGAATCATGTCCAAGTTTTGCCCTGACCCTTTGAGCATGTGCAAGGTGTATCGCCCTGCCCTCGGTCCTGAGGATGAGCCACACTGCTGAGCTTGTGCCCGCCTTCCTGGGTACAGCCACAGTATTGCTTCACCTGCCCTGCCTCATTTCTTCCATTACCTGATAAAGCACTCCAAAATCTGTCTGCTCATGTGCTGTGGAGAATGCTGACCCTTTCATGCTCAAAAGGTGCAAGTACCAAGGGTCTGACCATAAGTACCTGACTGCAGCCAGCTACCCCACTTTGCACGGCAGCTGCAAGGGTTGGGCACCACCTGGCTGAAAACATCACTCCAACATCTTGGGACATGAGTCCCAGACTAGGAGGCAGCAATGCTGTACAGATGAAGAATAAAAAGATGTTTTCTGGTACCTCATGTCATTCCCATCATCACTGCCTCACAGACAACTTACCTCAACAAGGAATGATGTAGGACAGCTGCCTATTGTATATTCTCTGCCAGCCCCACTTTCCTTCAGCTGCTCCATCACCAAAAGCAACACAGAAACCACGCAGGGGAATTGTGCAAATCCATCCACGTGCTAAATACTGCACAACACTGACCCACCCTTCTCAAGAGGAGCTCCCAGTCGTGCCTGTTGTCCCGGGCATGCTGTGTCTCCAGGGCTTAGGGATGCAAACTCTCTGTGCAGCACTTCTGTGTTTTTCTGGAATGACATTTGGTTATCTGAAGCACTGGGAATTTGTAACACAAGAAGAAGAAATAATAAAGTTGACCTCAAGCTGGTTCAATACACTCATTCTGAAACTGAAGTAGCTAGAACATGGTGCATCATTTTTTCCTACCACAATCTTAGCTGTTATGGAAAATGCAGCAATGAAGAAAAGAGCTGGCCCATGAGCTAACATTACCTGTCTGCACCTCATCTGCTCCTTCAGTATGTTCTGTACACCACAGCAATCATACACATAGTGCTTGCATGGCTAAGAACCCCAGGCAGAAGTGATTGCAAGAGAAATGTAGTTCAAAATTTCATTAAAGAAATGGCTATAATACAATCACAAGCCACTCAATGCACTGGAGGCTGAATGTTGCTAAGGAAAATTATGAACCTCCTCCTGTAAATATCCTTATCTGCCCACAACAGAGAAAGAGCCAATAGTGTAGCAACATCTATATTCAGCACAAGGACTAGACAAGAATAAGGTGATCATTAAATAGTTTAAAACAAAAAAGATAGCAAAATGTAATGAGCCTCAACAAACCAAATGAAACAGGGCTAAGAGACTCTACCAGCTGTCTTGCACTTAGGCACCTCTTAGGAAACCTTTTGTAGGAAATGGAAGGACAATCTGCTCCCCAAGAGCTTCCACACTGAATGGATGATAGATGGGTAGCTCCTTTTGCAAAACCCATTTTTTTTATTCTGCACAGTGGATAATTCAGCTCAAGGAAAAGAGAAAAAAAAAAAAAAAGGGAGAGGGGGAGGTAGGGAAAATGCTTGAATGCTAAAAAAGGCAAATTACTGAGCTAGAAAATCTAGATTAAATCAAGCATTCCTGCAAATGTGTAATAGAGAAACAAATGGCTCCCATCTGGAAGCTCAGAAAATTAACTTGGATCCTGGTTAAGACAACAGCACCAGAGTCTGCTTCCAGAAATGTAAATATCCAGTGTGCATTTGCAATCTGATCACAGGCTAAAAATATAAGAACTTGGAGTGGAAATCCGATTTTGTGTATACCCTCTTAATGGGAAATAGAACAATAATTCTTTAGACATTACAATCTGGATTAATTTTTCCTGCTTGGACAGATGATGCAAGATGTCTTTGCACCAGGAAAAGTCTTCCAGCTGCTTCTGATTGCGAGGGTACAGCTCATGTGTTGGAGGCCTGACTCTTCTCCATCATATTCCACTTCCCCATCTCATTTTCCATTCTGTGTCTCCTGACTGCTCCACTATACTGCCCTCAGCTCTCTGTTTATTTACACCACTTCACTTGATTCTTCTTACTAAGAGTATTCTGGTTCCTTTTTTCCCCAGAGTATTATCTCTGGCCTTCCAGTAAGAGAAGGGCTCTTGGTCTCAGTGTGCAGATGGAGAACTCAACCACAGGCATGAACCAGGCTCAGGACTAAATTTAGCCCAGAAGAGGATAGTCTTTCTGCCGGTAGACCAGGAAGGCAATTTGGAGCAGAAGCCTGTTTTAGATGCTCCCTGGTGGTGTCTGTCTCTCTCTAGGCTATATAGAGAATCTGAGGAGACCAGCCTTAGACTCTGAGCATCATCCCTGAGGACCTCTTGATGCTACAAAAGGAAGGAAAAGCTATTACAAGTTAATGTCATCCATATGGTCCAAGAGCTGACACTGGAAGGGAAGTTTTAGGGTGTTCCACCAGCAGAAGGCATTAATGGAAAAAAAAGGATGCTTCTCTGTGTATGAGATGTGTCCTTCTGTGATCACAGCAGGCACAGCCAGGAGCTGTAAACTACAAAAAAACCCCACCTCTAGAGACAGGATAATCAGGAAAATCAGTTAATTCCCATATCTGGTTTTAATAAACAGATGGGGGGGATTGGTAAATGTGAACAAAAAGCACACAATACCCAAACTTAGGAGAGCAGAGAGCATATGAGCATTAATAGCAGCAGTCAGATAGGATGTTAGATAATTAGCCAGAATTCACAGATGATGAGTAAGAAACAAGAGCATGGATTAATATACTGATACCAAGAGAAAGAACACTGCAAGAGAAAACTCAGGTAGAACAATAAGAAGCTCCAGAGGACTGCAGTGATATGAGGTCAACAACATTGCTTGGAAGAAGGAGGGGTCACATCACAGGTTGTCCTACACCCTACAGAGTCTGCATGGCAGTGCAGTGCAGATTGCAAGGTTCACAGCAAGACAGAAGTGCCAACAGGGCTTATCTTACTGTGGGACTGCAACTTCCCAAAATACTCAACTGAAGAACCCACTATTAACGTAAAGAGCTGACCACAGATATTCCTGGAAGCAGAAGACAGCAACTGTAATCCTCCAGCTGCTGAACTAGAAAAGGGCAGTTCTAATTTAGACATTGCAAGTAGCTGAAAGTCCTCAATGAAAGCAACTCTGGAGGCAACTGTAATCATGGAGAGGTGATTTAGGGAAACACAAAAATTCATCTTTTCAATTTCCAATAAGATTTGAGGAACCTAAGGAGCTCAGAAGTGAACGGGACAGAAGCACTCAAGAACACATTTGTAAGAAGCTTATAACATCTGCACGGCAAAGATGAAAAAAATGTTGGCACTGAGAAACCCCAAACAAAGTAGGGGAGATATCTAGGGAATGAGTCCCTATCTAAATGGAGAAAAAAAATGTCACCAAAAAAGGGATTTTTAGGGCGAAGCAGAGTGTATGTGAGGAATGGAAAAGAAGGGCTGCTCATCAAAGACAGCTATGTCAGAGGTCAGGAAATGAAGGGGAAAAGAGAAATTGACAAAGTCAAGCTGAATTAGGTCATACAAATAAAAATAAAGAACTAGGATCAAAATGTTCTTAAATTATACAATTTTTTTTAAAAAAGTACAGAAAGTGGAAACTAGCAGCACTCGGCTGATGTATGTTAAAACAAAAGTACAAGAAGGGAGAGGAGCTTTTGTTGTTACTACGTCAGGATGGGGAACTGCAGATGGAAAAAAATTAACCCACAGCACTGACAAAAAACCTGTTCAAACTATTAAACAGCCCATGATCAAGTGTAAACTGAAAGTGTTTCTGTTCAGGGTGGAGGTGCACAGCCTATCCCCAGGGCAAGCACCCAAGAGGAGAGCAATTTGTTTGAGCTGGAGTCCACTACCTGCTCCCTACATCAACACAAGATTGGGCTTTGCAATTAACACAGCCACACGAAATCTACTATTTTGAAACATGCTGACCACAACCAGCTCACAGAGAAACTTAAACAAGAGGATGATGAGAGTGTAATGACGTGTGATGATGGGTGTGTAGAAAAATATCTTAAAAATAAGGTTAAATGGGATCAATTGCGATTTGTAGCCTCATCCCACAGCACCTAGAGGCAAAGGTGTTCTTGATGCTCTCCTTGCATCCCTTTTCTGACTTCAGCACAGGTCTTCCACACTTGGAGGTTGAGAGTAAGGGAGACTGCTTATTTATAAGCACTGGTCATTTGAATAATTTCTGATGAGGCACCAAAGCTTCCCCACCAAAACAATAATAATTTGTTGCTGGGTTGGAGCAGTCTGTCTCACCTTTACCTATTAAAATTTGGTAGCAAAGGCATTAAGACCAAAACCAAGCTTTGCTCTGAATAACCTTAACATAGCACAGATATCTCCCCAGAGCTCACTCACAAACTTTATCGTACTGAGCAAATGGAAACGACATAATTTATAAGCACTTCATGACTGTTTCTTCCACTCTATGGAATTAAAAAAGGTGATTCATGTACCTGAGAAAGCTGGGACTGTAAAAATGGGCAGTAGGAGCCAGTTGCAAAATTTTCTCATTCTCCAATGAAAGTGTCATTGTCAGAGCACAGAGTTGTCTTTAAGGGTCAAGAAAATATTTCCAAATGCAGACAAAATGTGCTATAGCTTCATCAAGTCATGGTCAATCATGCACACAGCAACTGGCTTTGTGCCTGATTATTGAGAGCTAAATGCAAAACCTCCGCAACAGAACTGGCATCACACGGGCCAGAGAAGCAAACCTATTATTGTCCAGAATTATTATTACATTGTATTATTAACCAAAACAATTTAAGGAAAAGGTTAAGAAGCTGTGAGTAACTCCATGACTTACACCCAGCTCCACTGCTGCTCATGGGCTCCAAGCTGGCTCAAGGGGGCATAGAACCAAATGTATCATTGCTATCCAGAGTAATGAGGAACAGCTTAACCTCTGACCTCAGGTCACATTTGAGGACATCTCTTTAAACAACAAGACAATTAAAACCAGAACTAGTACATAGGCATAAACAGATGTTGGAGGGTTCCACTGAGTCAGTTGTCTCAATGCAGCACAGTACAGTGTTAAGGCTTGTAGCTGTAAAATAGTTAAAAATGTACAAGTTTGTAGAACGCATGAAGAACCAAACAGGAATCTTTTCTGTGGTCTTGCCTTTTCTCTCACAAACTATTGGATTTTACAGTGTTTAGTCACATCCCCAAATTCAGCTGCAGATTCAGCTCCTTAACTAAGCATGAAAAGTTCTTCCTCTACACTACATAGCCGAAAGCAGAGACCTTCTGAGAAGAAAACCAGAATATAAGCAGAGATTCCCATTACAATGACTGCTCCAGACAATGAGAAGACCAATATGAATATTTTCACATGCTGTGCACCTACGCCACTAGCACAAAGTAAAACACTTGTGACTTCCCATCAACAAATTCTTTCAGGTACCGTTATTCACCTGGATTAAGCATGCACTTGCACTGAAGTGCACAAATAAATCTGGCAAACCCCAGACAATTTAAGCATATGCCTCAAATGAAATACAAGACTGGATGTTCTGGCTCAGGGCAGACTTCAGATCCTTTCATTACACACTTTTCAATGCAAGACAGAAGCCCAATGCTAAAGTAAAGAAAAAAGACTGAAAATGAAGCAGGCCACACATCACAATTTATTTTATGGTCAGTGTCTCATCATTAAATCTGACTTGCAGGGAAAGAACAGCAGAGAAAAGGCTTAAAAATTGGTTCAAAGACACTACTGCACTGGCTGTCTGGTAGTAGATTAATCATTTAGTTGTCAACCTTGCAATAACAATAATTGTTTTGGAAGACATTCATACTGAAAAATTGTAAGCACATATAGTAACAGCGAGTCAAGGCAAATTTAACCCTTCTTCATTTTTCATTTGCTTTAGACATGTTTTCTCCAGTACAGAAAGAACCAGCTTAAAGGGAAAAAAACCAACCCATCATGTAGATTAGAATTTATTGATTACTGAGACACTAATTCCAGCCCAGCTCTTTGAGATCTCTCCAAGGGGAAAGGAAGAGATGGTATTTACAGAAACTGCTTCTAATGAGAAAACCTTAAGGCAAGGAAGGTGAATCTGAGAGCAATGAGTACCAATTTTATAGAATATAAACAACTGTTTGCTCTTGTAATTTCATTTGCTTTTCTAACTACAGTCTCTGTTCTCTACTTTTCTCCAGAAACACCCACTACTAGGCAAGGATGGCCAAAGCTGGATTACATCACTATTGCATGTAACTGTGGGGAAAACATGCTATGATTTGCTTAAGCTCACTTTTTTTCAGGGAAAGCCTTAAGTTTATCAGTTTTTTAAAAAAAAGCTATAAAATCAGTGTCACAGAGGAACTATCGCTTTTCCTCCACTGATTTGAATGAATCTGAATGAATTTGAATCACAGTGTTGAATAGAGCTCTATGATGAAGGACTATTTTATTTCTAAAACAAAACCCAGTATCCCAAGCAGCTAAGTTTAGAGAGGGCACCAAGACTAAGGGAAAAGAAAAAGAAAAAAAAAGAAAAAAAAGAAAAAAAAAAAAGAAAAAGAAGAAAAAAGAAGAAAGGAAAAAGGAGAAAGGAGAAAAGAGAAAAAGAGAAAAAGAGAAAAAGAGAGAAAGAGAAAAAGAGAAAAAGAGAGAAAGAGAGAAAGAGAGAAAGAGAGAAAGAGAGAAAGAGAGAAAGAGAGAAAGAGAGAAAGAGAGAAAGAGAGAAAGAGAGAAAGAGAGAAAGAGAGAAAGAGAAAGAGAAAAAGAGAAAAAGAGAAAAAGAGAAAAAGAGAGAAAGAGAGAAAGAGAGAAAGAGAGAAAGAGAAAAAGAGAAAAAGAGAAAAAGAGAGAAAGAGAGAAAGAGAGAAAGAGAAAGAGAGAAAGAGAAAAAGAGAAAAAGAGAAAAAGAAAAAAGAAAAAAAGAAAAAAGAAAAAAAGAAAAAAAAAAGAAAAAAAGAAAAAAGAAAAAAGAAAAAAAGAAAAAAAGAAAAAAAGAAAAAACTACTTCTTCCAAGTCTTCTCCTGACAAGACAATTTTGTTGAAGGTAATGATGAAGTCTCCAAGTCTCCTTTGTTGACTGCAGACCTAAGCCAGCAGGACCTTCACTTGTTTTTCTGCAGGCAGAAGACACTCACTCCTGCAAAGCTAATCCCTGTTAAACTCCTGTGTAATAGCTACGGGCTGCCAAGGGCACTGAAGCTCCAACATCAGGGGTGAGCAAGGAACCCCGACCACACGACTGTCACACCTTCTCTAACAGCCCTCGGCTCTGCAAGTCCTGGGGTTGCCTGCATCAGATGTGAGGTACCTGCAGTTCCTCCACTGCTGAAGGAAGGGAGCCAAAAAATAAACCAAATGAGCATAAAGCAACTACACTTTAAAGAGTACTCTGAGCTGAGACACAGCTGGGCTTGCATGCGAAGAGATCTGGGTTTCATGGACAAGCAGCAGTGACAGGAGAGTAATCAAGTAAACAGACATTTGCAAAATACAACTTTCAAAAACAATTTGTCAGAAAATGGCAGCTTTGGTGGAGTGTAGGAATAGGATGCAATGGACATTTTCATAGCATCACATTTTTATTTAGAGAAGACAACCAAGGGAAAAAAAAATATATTTTGCAGATGGCCTGTCTCCAAGTGACCCCAATAAAAGCTGCTGTGCCCTGACTCTGGGCCAGCCACATTCCGTCTCCAACTGCATAGCCTTCAGAAGCATCAGCAGTAATTAAGAAGAGCCAACACAGTGATAAGCCAGATGTCGATAAAAAAATACATGCTGCACTGATACAGATTGATTTTTTCTTTCACTTTTTGGTGGACCAACATGGTACACTTCTTATAAAGATATTTTTCAAGTCCTTCACAATTATTCCTCCAATGTTGACTCACTGAATCCCAGATGGGACTCTTGGCATCACTCATCCCAGCAGGTCTCCAGAACAGCACCAAAGACTTTAGGTGTGGTCACCATGAAGATACTGCTCTTTCAAATTGCCACACAAGTGCCTTAAGCACAGTTCTTGGGAATTCACTGCAATTTCATAAAAAGCATTGAGAAGCACTGATCTAGTCTAACACCTTTTCATTCAAATAATTTCTCCAAGAATTTTGGCACCCAGCCACCACCCATTTGGCCTATACCACCTGTTTTCAAAAGATATGCAACCCTGACCTAAAAGCCTCCAGAGAACAAGAACCCCCCATAGCCAGAAACAATTTTCTTCAAACAGTAATGTTCTTCTACTATTAAGCAAGCAAAGGATGCACAGTTTTTGCTGTGGTAGAGGTAGGATAGGGGAATTTGGTCATTTTGTGTCATCTCTCCCTTTGTACCATATATAACTCAGTGCTCACTTGTGCAGCTCACTGAAAGATTAGTTGGCTCGTTCAGAAAGGCCAGGGTAGACTCCTAAGGCGTTTAAGTGATTTGGGGCAGGATGATCATCTGTCTCCTCCCTGCCCACAATTAACTGTTCCGTGGCCTGTCTGAGCTAGGGCTGAGCATGCTGGGGAAGTGAGAAAAACAGAAGAGCTGAGTTCCTTCTACCATGACTGGGAGCATTTCTTCTCCCTCAGCCTTCAGTGGTTTAAAGGAAGTTGTCACAAAGGGAGCCAATCCCATTGATGATCCAGGATCTTGCTTATTCAACCTAAAGCTCAGTGCTTCAAACAGCACTGAAATTAAACAAGACAAAAAGCTTTGTGGTAAGCTAATAAATCGTTGTGCATCTATGCTCAGATGGTTGTAAGGAGCATGACAAACTTGAAACAGTCTGCAAATTTCTAAAATTAAACAGTTCTTGGTGTTACAGAGGTCAGCCATCTGTTCAAATGCTCATATTTTAGTTAATATAACTCTTCTTCTTCCACTCTTCTCTCCCAACTCAAACATAGGAACAATCTTCTTCCCTAGGAAGAAGAGAGTGTAACGCCCTAGGAAGAGGAGAATAAGGCTGAAGTCACCATAACTAGACAGCCCTTCTCCTTCCAAGAAGAACTGCCCACAGAAAGCACATTTTTGGTTAGGACAGACTAGGGAGGCAAACAAGAAAAGTGGTGGAAAGAACAGTGAATTATCCAGGTCTCCCAGGAGCACCAAAGCCTGCAGAGAAACAGGATTTCTGGTGATGTTTGCACGAGAATCTGTCAGGTTCTGAAAGCTGCACTCAACATCCCCGACTTGTCAGGAGACCTCTGGCCCACCCTCCATCCCATACTTCCTAACCTCTACTCAGTCTTGCAGGGCTCCAGAAAACATCAGAGAGCACTTCAACATTCAGCTTTAAACTGCCATCTCATGACAGGGAAAAGTGAAATATGACTGCTCTCAACAGATTTCACATATGTTTGTAGTGGAACTGCTTGCTTTATAAAAAATTGGAATTATCTGGAGTTATTCAGCAAGCTAGGCCAGCCCCAGGCTGAAGCTGAATTTATAGAGCAAGAAGTGGACTCCAAGTTGTATATGGTATGAAGAGATATGATACAAAACAACCAAATTCTGCTGTTTGACATAATTTCACAGTCTGGGTTATTCTGTCCTCTCCTCTGTTCCTGGTAATAAAAAGGAGGAACAAAAAACCCATGAGTTCTGATAAAGGTGAAGAATGAGGGGACAGGAAGACAGAACCCAAACAAGCACTTTCAGGAAGAAACCAAACTTGGGCAGGGGAAAAGCAAAAGTTAAAAAGATGTGGAAGTGATTGACTGAGAATAGGTTGGTCCTCTGCATCAACCTGCTTAAAATGTGCCTTCAAGGAAACTGGCCAATGCATTTCAGATATGGGTAGCCATTGTCTGTTGGGACATCTGGCTTGAAGGAAAAGGCAAAACATGCATCTTTAAGCCTTTGGCTTTAGGCTGGGAACAATGTCCTCAAAGGAGATAAAGCAACATGATACTTTATTGTACATAATTTTAAACTAGCAGGAGTTGGAAGAGGTTATGACAAAGACATTTGGATAAAATTCTGTATAACAGAGATATTGTGCAGGACTACCCACTGGATAAAACACTAAGCTGAATTTAGATGGAGAAAAGTGTGCCCATACTCACTTCTAAACCCATCTTGGAACAGGTGTGAATCCCTGGTATTGCACCTGGCTTAATTCAGGGGAATAACAGTGAATGAATTGGTGGAAATATGGCCATTCATTATTTTCTAACACCTCCAGTTTAAAGCCTAGCAAATGCTACACAGCTTGACCTTTGGGATGAATGGAAAAGCAGTACTACAGCATGAAAACAAAATATTTTCCTGCTTTTTTTTGAAGTCAATAGGACCTGTATTATTTGAAGAATGGTAGCCTCAGGGAATCTGTTTCACTGCAAAGCCATTTAGGAAGCTGTCATTAGTTTAAAAGCCCATTTTTGTTTAATGACTGCTGTTTCACATACTCCCAATGCCATGCATCGTAACTGTCATCCCTAAACCTTAGATTTATGAAAGCATACAGCAGCAGCATTATACTCTGGGGTCTGCTGATATTCCCATTATTAAAGCACTTCTTACAAGTTTTGACTTGTGTTTAGCCATAACAAACCCTGTGTTCTGTGTGGGTGCTGTCATGGAGGTGGATGCTGCTCAATTCCCCCAGGATGCCTGGCTGTCCAGGCAGAGACATCGTCATCCCCAGCTGGGGTTGCAGAGCTTGGGAGAAGAATGTTTGAGATGCAATGAGAAATAAAAGAAACTTTTGCATTTGTTTAGATATTCTTTATTGTCATGGGAAGGATTCAGAAGGGGGGGAAGCATGATAAGGCCCACTCTCTTACTAAGTAACACTTTATCCAGGGTGCAGAGAAAACGTGGCTGGAGGGGAACACTACCACAGTGTTGTTAAACATCTGGAAACAACTGAAGAACCAGATAACCTGCAGAACTGAGACCTTTTTCCTAGAGTCCAAAGCTATGATCTTTAGAACTCACTGATTCAGGAGGACACTCTGAAGTAATTTCCCAGATACCACACAAAACACATTATTTAGTACCTGCCTGCTGTGAAATTAATTTTGCACCTGCTATCTTGTATCAGACCTCCACTCAGCTGCCACTTTGCAGGTAAACTCACCACCCACTCTTTTTATAGTGGAGAACAGGGACCATTCAATCCTCTTACCTCACTCAGTGACTGTGGGGCTGAGTCTATGAACTCTACATGGTCAAACTTAATAAAAATAACCAACCAAAACAAAAGAAAAAAGCTGTGTTCTTCAGATTCAAAACATTCAGAAAACATGAAAACTCAGGGAAGGTATTCCTGCCATATACTGAAACCAGTCAGCACAGATTTTACATTCTCAAGTTTATATTTTCAGGCACTTCTATCAACATACTTATCTATTGTGCTCCTTGTTGCAGTGTTAAAATATTTCATTATCATCCAGAGAGAAGGTATTTTTACCTAGAAAAAAAAAGGACTTATAAATAATCTGCCTTAGTGGTTCCAATATAAATTATCAGAACTAGATAATTGACTATTCTGACAAATAGGCTGTCATGGTAAATTACAAGCAATGAGACATAATATACACCCATAAGGATATATGTCTTAATATTGATGTGCCACAAAATAATTTATTGATGGTAAACACCTAAAATGAAATTTCCTCCCCAAATTACAAAAAAATAACATTTTCCTAAATTATTTTGCCTGTGTCATTTTCATAAAATGACAAATTATATTCCCTTTGAAATTCAGTGAAGGCCAAATACAATTTTTTTGGTGGAATGAAAAATTCAGTAGTTTAATCCACTTCATTTTTACTGTAACAGATTTACTACACTCAATTTACTGATGAATTCAATATTGAGATAATGAATTCTCAAGCTTTAGGGTATAGGATAGCCAGCCAGCAAGCACCTAGCAAAGAAAATCTCTCCCACCACTCCTGCATTAAAGCAGGAACACAGCTACAGCTGGGAGCTACAGCCCAGTCTTCTTAAAGCTCTCCAACCCTGTCTGCACTTGAATAGAACAAAGTAGTTCAGCTGGAAAAAGACCCAGAGTGCTCATCTAGTCCAGATGCATATCCCAATGCTTCTTTCCAGACAACAACAAAATCTAGGCAAGGGACTGATGGCCATGTCTGCTTTTCCTGAGAATTCATGTCAGGTCTCTGGAAAGGAACAACTGGGATCTTTACTGCTAAGAGACCAGATTTTATGGTAGCACAATGGTGATAATTATAAATACCAAATGCATAGGGAGAAGGAAACAAAACTGCCTGACTAAGCTGACACTCTCCTTGTTCACACAAAAAAGTTTGCACCCCATCAACCCCACCGATGCTCTGCTGGAAGTTCACCGGAACATCATGCAGGAGGAGAGCAATGTCTGGACATGTCAGCAGATGTACATGCAACACTTGGTGGTGTTGGGGGAACTCCCTTCTCCCATAAAATTCCCAAATGAAGCCTGCCAAACAAAACCATTAACAAGGCAATGTGCACCCTATGTCAAAATTATCCATATATTTTGTGAGGGCAAAATTGGCACTTTATGTTCCTCTATCCTAAATGCTGTAATGGAGACCAGACTTCACCAGCTGATTTCCACACCTACTGCAAGAGCTCGTGGTCAGCAGGGAACAGGACTGTGCAAGAACCTGGCTGTGGACCTGTGCTGGCAAACCCACAGCATCTCCTCCTCCATTCACTGGGCATGCTGTGCTGCCCACACCGAACCGTGGAGCATCCAGGGGGTTTTTCTATTTAAGGTAGTAATCAAGCAGTAATTTAATGTTATTCTGCATTCCTGGTAATTAAGAAGAGTGCTGTAAAAAACCCCATATTAAATGTCTCCTTAATTCCAAATGAAGGGCTGATGGGGATGGAAATGCTCTTTCTGTCTCTCTGTATGCTCATACACAACTGCAGACCACACTCTAGACAGCCATGGCTGCTTCCTGCTGCCTTTGGGTGCCAAAAGCCAGTTACAGCAATTAAGCTGCTCACCAGCCAGGCTGTTCCAAGATACAGAGCCCAGGAGGATGCCCACATTCAGCCTCTCTCTCAATCACCTCTCCTTCCGAATGCTGATGAAGGCCAGAAAGACTCCTAAAAACTCCCCCTCAAGAGACAGTGCTGCAGTCGCTGCCCTGGAGCAGCCCCCATCCCAGCGAATCCTGGAGGTGGGAAGTCTAGGAGTGGCAATATCCATTATATTGAGTTCCCCAGAAAGGGAGCTGCACCCAAGTAGCTTATGGGAAATATTCCCTGGGCTACTGTAAATCTGTTATGCAATTCCTAGATCACCAAAGCAATGTGGTGAAGCAGTTTTTGCACCCATCATCTTTTGCAGACCATATTGACTTTTAGTGGTAACCCCACTCAGACCCATTGCAAAGGAACTTATTTTGATCACCTTCATATTTGCCCCAGTTGAGGAAAATTACACCTCATCTCACTGCATTCCCTTTTCAAGAAAAGCCAGGATTTTTTTCCTTCCCCAGTGGCTGGCAGTCTATCCAACCTGCAGGCATGCAGCTGGACAGACATGCTGCCTGTAAATATTTCTGACTGCATCCCTTCACCAACCTCAACCCTAGGATGCATGTTTATCTTTGCCATGGTACCAAGCTGCTGAAGGGTAATGAGGAGGAGCTGAGCAAGGTAAAGATACAATCCAAATTACCATTCTTTTAAATTAAGGCTGGTGGAGCCTCATATAAGAGCCAGCAAGGTGGACAGACAGAACTGCTGATCATGGCATTTCTTGAATTAGAAGGGTCCTCAAGGATTCAGGTGGGTGAAACCCACTGTATTCCCTTGGTGACTGCCCAGGTAGCTCCACTGAGCATCCCCAAACCTTGCTCCCTCTTACACCAAAGCTTCTCCCAGCAAGTATCAAGCCCCTGACCATAAGCCAAGGCACCACCTTATTTTATTCCTAGCCTTGCCAACATGATAGAGGTCACAGGAAAATTAAAAATGTAACAGCTCACTGTAGAGGAGAGGGAGGGAAAAAAGGTGTTGAGTTCATGACTAATCTTTGCAGCTCTTGCCATGGACAGGATTTGTACAGACATGTTGATTTTTTTATAAAAATAGTAAATCGTATTACACCCATGCTGCAAGACCAAAGATTCACAACGATACCTTAATACAGCTTAAATAAAAATAGTACTACCTGAGTCAATCTGAGCATGATAATGCTTTGTAATCCCACACTCTTAGGGGATGAACTGTTGTATAGCAGTGAATCAACACGAGATACTTGCATTAGGAGTCACTCCTTTTTCATGCTGTATAGCAACATCTTTGCAAAATGGACAAGGAAGGTGCTGTTTGGGGGAGCACAATGTGGAAAACAGGCAGTTATGGAGCCCCACTATCTTCCAGCTTGGAAATCTTGGCTAGGAGTTTACTTTTTTTAGAAGGAAAGCCTGCTTTTGCTTTTCCCCCATCACAGTAAAGAATTAAGGAAAAAGTTTGAATTTTAGAAGTTTTTGAAAAGTGAGCAATCCCAAAACCTGTGAGAACTCATGCAGAAAATTCATTCATAAAACAAACACAGCTGAACAGCAGTGTTGCACAGTCATTCTGGGTTTTTTTCTTAACATCCTTGAATGAGCAAACAGTGTATATGGAAAGCAAAGTGCAGTACAACATAGAAAAGTCTCAACAGAGGACACATCAGTAAAACCTATTTATCATAAGAATGTAAAAGCCAAAGACTCAAAGAGCTATTTTTAAAGGCGGTTAAGGAAAAAATCGGAAGCTTTGATTAAAGACACGTTAAACCATAATGAATTATTTTCAATTACTTTGTTACATAAGCTACTCACAAAAGGTACTTCATTTGCTATTATGCTTCCCATTTGTTCTTTTTTAAGACACAATTTCCAGCTAATTGCACTTCCATCTCCCCTCCCTGTACCCAGGTATAGTTTTATGTATGGCAGATATGTGGCCCTCACAGCTCCCTCCAGACAGCAGGGAAAGGTAACAGGAGAAGTTAACAGAACCAAAAGGTCTCCCTTTCCCCAAGAAGACTTGAGTTTTAGTTCTGAAACAAGGCAGATTTTCAAGGCTGTAGTGCAGATGATGCCTAGGGGAAGGAGAAAACAGCCTCAAATTCCCACTTATCTTGCCTGCTTCCTTCTCCCTCTCTGCCCTGGTGCTCAGCCTGGCACTGCTGCTCGGGTTTTTTCTTCCTGCAGAGCCTGAATGATCACAGGAAGGTTGATCCCATCAGACCCCGGATATGGGGACACAGGTGGGTTATAGAGAAGGCAGGGAAATGCTGAAGGGCAGTAGAGGCAGAACCAAGCTGAAAGGCACCAGGACTCAAGGATGAGGAGATTCTAGGGAGGGGGGATGTTCTAGTGATGGTCAGAGCCAGGTCATGGGGAGATGCCCATGGCCTTGCTCTGTGCACAGAACACACAGCATATTTCCAACAAATTTCTCAACACCAATGGCAAGAACATTTCCTGATTTCCGTGTCCTGCCACAGGTGATCCTGAGATATTTTCAGAAGTTCAGCACTCCAAAATTTCTTGCAACCTCCCATTCAAGGGGACCCTCCTTCCCACAAACACAAAGGCTACAGAGGTTTCAACTCAGCTTTCAGTTTAAAAATAGAATGTATCTCAAAGCCAGTTTGGTAGGACAGATCTGTCAGTCTGGCTTCAAAAAGTTTCACTTTAATGTTGCATCAAACACACCAGTTCTGGACCAGAGAAGCGAGGAGCCTTGTTCCAGACTCAGTGCCCCATGTCCAAGCAAGCAACAGGCAGTTTCTGAAATGATGTTCACACCATCTCACATCCCATCCTCTGCCTTTCCTGGCCACAGGTCACAGCCACTTATGTGCTCTCCTAGAACAGCAATGCCACCACCACAGCCCCCCTGCACTGCACCTGGGGCAGAGACAGCCCTCCTGACCACATCCCAGCTCCAACCTCGCAGCACAGTCACCCCAGCAGCACCCTGAGACACGCCAAAGGATGGGATCCCTGACCCAGCTGTCCATTCAGGTGTCCTGTGCGGGGTGGCCTTGACGGGTGCATCTCCAATCATGTGTCTGGCTCCCTGGTGTCCCCTGCCCAGAGCTGCTTATGTGCTTACAGGCAGAAACACAGGTAAGCAGCTTGCTGCATCACACCCTGTGGTATCCCAGCAGGAGAGAATCCAAATGCCAACTGCCCCCTTCCATGGCCAGCACCCTCACTTCCAGAGAGTGTTGCTGGGATAAAATTCAAGCTACCTTCAGGCATGTCCATACACATTTTAGTTTCATACCTTGTTCTGAAGCCATCTATGTGCCACTGGCCACACTTTACATTTTGGAAAATGCCCATCAGGCTCAGCATTGGTCTGCCTTCAAGTCTGTCTCTTACTACACATTAAACATGAACTGATGCAGCCAGACCACTGTAAGGCTCCATACAGCAGCTCCAGTTACACCCTGGAGAGGTAACTTCTCCTGGTATAGATCACATAAATTCCCAAACTGAAATCATGGACACACCTGAACTTGAAAACGTGAGAAATATAGACCATTAAAGCATCAAAAAATGTGATGTACGAACACCCAACAATTTTAATCACTGTTAGCAAAAGTGCATCAGGAGCCCAAGCTCCGCCAAAAGACCATGGGAGCTTTTCAAAGCACTACCCAAAGAGACTACTCAGGGGAAAGACATATTAACAAACAGTCTAGAGTATCAACAAGTGGTTTTTCACTTATACATTGTTCAGGTGTTACCTGAAACAAGAAAACTAGAAAATCCAATTTTAAGTACAATTAAAAGAGACAGTTTAAAATTGCCTGGATTTTACACACATGGTACTACTGTCATCCATCTCATAGTCCTCTCAAAATCCTCAGAGGATTTTATTTCATTTTTCAACCTCTCAAAAAAGATCCACTGAATATTCAGGTTCCAATACAGAAATTAGCAATACAAGCCCTACAGGTTTACAATACAGATCCCATCCAAGCTGCAGGGCTGGGGAAGAGGAGGGGTTCATAAGCTACTGCTTACGGGAGCATTTTGGTGAAAGGCACATGGGATTTGTGATTTGGGCCTGTAAAACTCAAGTTTTAGGAGCATAAGCCTCAATACAGAAAATAAGGATAAGACAGCTTACTAAGAAAGGGATGATTTCATTGATGGAAGATGTAGCTGATGACATATACATTTAGGGGGTGTTAAGTAAGCCCCTTATAAATACGAAGTAACCATTTTCTAGCACAATGAACACATATTGAGGTTGACAGACACACCAAACTCCATCATCCTCCCCTGCCCTGAGAAATTAGCAGTGCAGATGGCCACATTTCACCTCTACAGACAGTGGGACCATATGTATCAAAAGGCATCTGATCTATGGGAAATACACAGATTTGGAAGACAGAGAAGTCCATTAGAGATTTGGGGCACTCCACCATAGTTCATTAGTCAGCCTGAGCACACAAGAGCTCTAATAGCTTGTATCCTGTGCACCAGGGAAATGCAACAAAAGAATTAACTTCCTGAGGAATTAATGGGTAATTATATAATTTGGTTAATCTCATGGGAAAGAAATCTAGAACTGAAAAAGGAAACAGAGTATGTATTTCTCTAGAAACAACAAAAACAAACAGCAAAGGGTGTTAGAGAGCAGAGTCTCAACTGGCACCATTGGAGAGACCAGCTCCAGCAGGGGAAAAGAGATTGCACTGATTGACATCAGCATAAGAGGTGGCTTTGCACCTGCAATGGCACCACCTCGGCAGTTCTTGGCAATCTCATCCTCCTGCAGCTCTTGACTGATTTAATGTTTCACTTACTCACAAATAAGAACCTAATGAAGTGCATACAAATGAAATACATGGAAGCCTTGGGTGCAGGCAGAACAAAATCAGTCACATGTGGCAGAGATTAGCATGGGTCGTGCAGCTCATTTAACTCTCTGGAAGTTGCATTCCTTTAGATTAACACTCTGGACAGAAAAGAAGGGGAAAAAATCCTAAGGTTTCTGTCTGACACAGAAAACACAGGCCTAGTGGGATGTGTAGGATTTTAGTGAGAAATACAACATAATTTGTACAGCTTTTCCCTAAAGTCAAGTATTTTTTAAAATGTAACAGTTCACTCATTCAACCACAGGAAATTATTTTTAGTGCAAAGGTTATTATTAAATGCAAAGCTTAACATTTTTACAACAAACCCCTGCTCAAAGATTAGCCCTGCCAGCTTTAAAATTAAAGCATGCCATTAACTCAGAAAATGCAAACTTCTGCACTCAATGCAGAACCAAAAAAATACTTTTTTGATAAAAAATCCAAAGCTTTCATTTTCTACATCTCATTTAGTTTTACCATTACTAAATTAAAGAATGCCTTGAAAGGAGCAGGCTCTGCAAAGTACTCACCACCTATTTTGGAATCTCTTATGAGAAAGTTCACAGGGCTTGATTACCTGGAAGAGAAGACACAAACCAAACATGCTTTACATTACAGCTTTTCTCTAAGTGACAATCTTCATTTTCCTGTAAAAGCTACCATTCCTAGTTTAAAAAAACCTCAGAAATAGTCTAAACATGCAAAAAACTCTCCTCCAGTTCTTATCATACAATGGGAAACAGCTTTGTTGTGCATTTGCATTTTATTATTTATCCTAAAAAAAATAAACGTTTCCATGTTGAAAAATGCACAGATTTGTCTTGAATTCAGACAGCAAATTCTTCTGATATTCAATAATCTATTGAAATCACACTTCCTACTTTAAATATTTTTTTTGTAAAATGTCATCTTTCAAAATAAGCAAGTATCAAGTTCAGATTCAGATGGTTTGCTTGACTCATACCACAGAATATTGCTACACCTAGATATAAAAAAAGGAACAAAATAAACAAAAAATGAGAGCCAGTTCCAAGTTTACTGCAGCCACTAAGCATTGCTCTGAAAGGTTAGAGATCACTTTTCTTTCACTAAGCATGTTTCTCAAGGAAAAAGAATAATTTTCATCCCATCAGCATCTGTCAGCTCTGAATGCTGAGGGCTCATCAGCCTTTAAAGAGTCACAGATAAGAGCACCAGGAGCAAGGTTCACCTTCTCCCATGATTCCTAATCTCTCAAAATCAGTGGATTAGAAAATCGAAAGCAAGTGACTTGCTCTGATTCCCTCTCTCATAGAGCTGACCATAATTTTCCTCCACCACCAGGGCCAAATTCAGCTGGGAAGAATTCATCTTCTTCAGCCCCATACACCAACTTCTTTTCTCCCAAATCCCTGTCTGACCCAGTAACCCTGTAACTTCTGCAAACAAAATCCCACCGTGTTTAGCTCCCAGGTGCCTCCAGCCCACACCTGACACGGATGTGTGGTCTGCCCAGTCCCAAACACCAGCCACAGACATCCCAGACAAATCCTCCCTACAGTCTTCTTTGACACTTCACCACCCCCACAAGCAGAAATTACTGATTTTCATGATACCACTCACATTCATTTCCACTGGCCCTAACCCCTACAGATAAAGAGTTTTATATTTCTCCCCTTACATCAAGCTGCTGCTGTTTGCCGACAGTGTAAACTCTTTGTGCCAATCCTACACTTTCTCTCCAGACCAAACACCCTGATTCCTTCACATCTTTCCTCTTGAGTCCTGCCATTCAGACCCTTGCTGGCCTTTTTCTTTTTTTTTACATCTTCTGTCATATGTAGCTCCTCTTGCAGGCTTTAGTACTCCAGCAATACCAAAGCACCAGGAGATCCAATACTGGACACAAAGTCCATCCCCCTGTTTATGGAAGCATGTGTCTGCTGCTGTTGGGGCAGGACGATGCTGGAAAAGCGATCTATGACCCACCAGAACCCCAGAACACTTTTCAGTGGAGGCCCTCCAGCCACCCCTGAGTATTCTGTACAGCCAACAATTCACCAGAGATAAATGCAAGCCCACACTAAAGCCTTTTGGTGACAATGATGGCCCCTCCAAGGTAATCTTATAGTTCTGTTCAGAGCTACTTGAAAATCAAATTACTTTCTCCCTCCAAGTACTTGTAACATCCCCTAGTTTGGTGCTTGTTGAGTCTGAACCAGCATTTTATCAAATGCATCAATAACAGTGACCCATGCCATAGGGTCAACTTTTGGAAACCCTCACCCAACACTGCTTCTGACCTTGATCACACACAGAAGCTCTCTGGATCACGGTCAGCACACTTACATTGTAATATCCATAAGTTTTAACAAAATTTCTTTTCCTTAGTTTTTTTTCCATTAATATCAAAACATCACCAAATACTTAACTAGGATTGTAGTAAATAATATAATTTGGGTTTTTTTCTACCTACAGGACCTGTTAGCCTGCTCCAGAGAGTAATTAGGATGTCTGACATTATTTGTTCCAAACTAACCCATGAAAACTGTTACTCATAAGCACCCAGAAGATGACCAGGTGGGAAATAATTTATTAACTTCCAGAAAAAAACACTGTAATAAAAGTCAGAGTGACTGTACTGCAATTCCATCTGCTCCTTTTAAAAAATTCAGCACTACATATTTTGCTTTTTGATTGTTATGGAAACCTCACAATTTCTCTGCAAGTTTTCAGAAGTAATCACCAAGAAGAAATTGAAAAGAAGTCAAGCAGCCAGCTGAAATGCAGCTCCTTCTACAAATCACAAGAACAAAACAAGTGTAACAGAAGTGAGGTCAGGGTATCCTGCCCTGCCGTGGGGCCACCAGTCATCCCCTGAAGGTGTCCTCTCCCCTGATCACTGGTGAGTGATGCTGGTTGAATAGCTTGTACTGAAGACCAACCTTCCCACATGCACCTTCCCATCATCTGGGGAGAAGTTTCAAACAAACTTCCCTAAGGCCCAAAGAGCCTGGAAGGAAAAATAAAGACAAAGAGAAAGCTCCTTAAGTGTGTGCCTACTAAATGACTGTTCTTATTTCATCCTGGTAGCTTCCCTCGTCAGTGAAGGTTTTAATTACACCAATGTTCTACTCCAAGGAAGTAACTTCCAATAAATTTGCTATTATCATGAAATTTTCTGTTACTCTTGAGACCCCTGTGCAGGCACTCGTAAGTGTTGCAACCTGGCAGCAACAAAAACATTTAAGCAAATCATTTTAGATTCAACATTTTTTATGACAGATACTTAGTATCCTTATCTTGCAGAGTGATGGATGTTATTTCTCCAAGCTGCAAAACAAACGAACCCCAATGGGAAAACAAGATAAGGACTGAACTTGGTTGATGGCAAAATAGGAAACACAACCCACAAACTCTTTTAATTTCTCTTCTGTGTTGCTGCTACAAAATTGTTGTACATTCCTCATCCAACAAGCCAAATAGTGCAATATTATTTGGCCATATTTACATGCTCGAAGTAAATGGAATTTCACAGTCCAGATGCTGGATTTTGGCATCCCAAATAACTTTCAGGGATGTCTGAAATCATATAAAATCTGCGGGAGTAGAGGGTAACTAGATAGCACACATTAATTTCTATGTTTACAGTCCATGCAGTATTCAAATTTGCTGACAATTAAAAGTATGCTATAAGTGAATTAGCAGAAGAAACTCATAGCAGAAATTAAATTACAAAGCAGAATTAAAGGAAGAGATGTCAGAAACTTTTGGAGGCTGGGCAGGAAGAGCTGAGTGCATCAGTCTACTATTTTCAGAGCTGCTAGCAAAAAGCTTAAGAAGATGACTGCTCCAAATAACCATGTGTAAAGATCCTCCTTACAAACAGAGCTTAACTGAGAGACCTGAGAAACCAAGGTGACACATTATTTTTTCAGAACATGTTTTGATCTGACAGGGGTAAAACTCTCACTGAGGGGTCAGATATCACCCACCCCTGCTGCCCCACAGGCCTTGCGGCTCTGCCACATCCTGCAGAATCCCTGGACAGGCCTTGGCTTGCACCAAAGACAATGCACACACCTTTTCTTTTGCCTCGTTTTTCAAAGTGATTTTAACCCCATTCCTTTACTTTCGGTCATAAGCATTACATTTTAAGCAAATTTCTTTCTGTTCAATGGAGAAGCCTCAAGTGCTGTGGGCACTTTTCTTCCTGTACTGGTCACTATTTTACCCTGCCCTGGTCTAGCCTCCATTTGCTCCCCTTTGGCTGATACTATCCTTCATCAATCTTGATGCCAATTACCAATAAGGCCCTCCCACACCTCTGAGGTTCAGCTTTCATAACTGCATTAAGACAAATCAATACTGTTATTAATATTGTCACATTTGTGGAAGCCGTGACCTGCCTGCAAATGCCGCATGCAGCAGCAGAGATACTCCCTGGACTACGTTAGGTCTCTGCACTGCCTTATTTGCAATTTCTTTTTCAAGTAGACTCTGCTATTTTATACTTATGGGGTGGGGTTTTTTATCCTTTTCTTGTAATTGTAAACTGATGAAGGCTTGTAGGACACACAATTTTGCCATTTCCTTCACGTGTGGGTAGCAATACTCCATGGACCGCCAAGAGCTAATTGTCCTGTCACATGCTTTGCAGTTGGGCTCAGTGATCATCGTAGGATCTTTACAACTGAGCTGTTCTATTCTGCTCTAAGTTCCCTCCAGTCCCCCCCAGCCAGCTCACTCATCACCCACCACCACACCTCAGCTTTGGCTGCTCACTTCTGCACATGCTTGTGGATGCATCCAGACAGCACATGCAGCCATGCCAGCACTTGTGCTGGCTGACCAGCTGCTCTGGAATGTGCCCACTCACCCCTTCCTCTAATGCAGTCTCACGTCTCACCCCCTTCTCCTCCCCATCTTTCACACCATGCCCAGAAGGCCACCATGCCTGGAGCCCACCTTGACAACCCACAATGCCAGGAAATTAACTCCCTGGCAGAAACAGAGCCCTCTCGGCCCCTGCATTGCAGCAGAGCTGTTGGGCAGTCACTACCCAAGAGCACTGCCAACCTGGCTCAAGAGAGCACAGATGCCATTGCAGCCCAGTGCAGGCTCCTGGGCAGGCTTTCCAGCCCTTCCTGATCTCCAGGGTGCTCTAATTAGGGAATTAGACACTGACTAAGGCAAAAGCTAATTCAAATGTTCTTTTCAATACCCCGCTGTGGCTGCAGTGCAGAAACACCTCGGACTGTACATCACCTGAGAGGCTGAGAGAGATTAATGCTCTGTCCACAGCATAAACTGCTTTTTCTGCCTCAGATTCCTCTAGTGACACCTCTCCATTACCATTTCACCTAAGCAATGTGCTTGCAACATCCTCAGTAATTCAATAATAGTAATAAGGCCAGAGCATGGAGGAAACACCAAGCACTGACAGTGTCAGGAAACAGCAACAGGGAGGAGTTCAAAACATTCCTCAGAGGCCATGTATTGCTCATTTGGAACACCTTCTACACCTATTGACTGAACAGCTTCAACAGGCTCCCAGGCTGCTTTGATTTCACATGCTGTAAAGCAGCCTGCATTTTTAGCAGGTGTCCAACTCCTGCCAGCTCTCTGCCTCCGGGGTTTCCCTTCTGCGGTTTACTTAGACAATCTTCCAACATAAATTTTTGCAACCTGAAGCCTTTTGCTGTATCACTGGTACATCTGTTCACAAAGCCACCCTGACACTGCTTGGTGAATTTAACCCGTAAGAGTGAAGTGAAATGCAAAGCCAGGTCCACCCCTGAGAAGCGAAGAAAGAACCAAGAATTATGGATGTAGAATCATAGAATAGCTTGGGTTAGAAGGGACCTTTAAAGGTGATACAGTCCAACACCCCTGCAACAAAAAAGGACATCTTCAACTAGATCAGGTTGCTCAGAATGCCCTCCAACCTCACCTTGAATGTTCCCAGAGATGGGGCACCTATCACCTCTCTGAACAACCTGTGTCCATGGTAAAAAACCTGCTCCTTACATCTAGTCTAAAGCAACCTTCCTTCAGTTTAAAACCATTACCTCATATTGTACCACTAAAAAAACAAACAAACAATAAAACAATTGATTTCAACAAAAAACCCCAACAAAACCAGCTTAAAACAAAGGACTGTGGGTCTACTGGGTGTTGCAGGGATGGTGGTATCATCTCTGCCTTGTTTCCTTCACTTTCCCTTGGCAATCAGTCTATCAGGTAAGTCAACAAGTCCTTGAGAGCACAAGAAGATATTCACCTGGGAGCTTAAACAAAACTCTCCAAGTGAGTAAGAGACCAACATCTTCGTCTGGAAGGCTGTGACTTATACCCCTGCCCAAGCAGGAACATCACGCCTTAGCTGTGAGACATCAGAGCTGAGCTCACAGAAGCCACAGAAATTCCACCAGTTGAACACATCTATTGCCTTAGACTTTTCCTGTGGGACTTTAGAAAATGTTCCATGCTGCCCTATACATGTTGAATGCATATCTGCTGTGCTGGAGCTCTCCTTACAGCACAGAAACACTTGGAGCAGACTCCGAAAAGGTAGGCCCTACATTAGTAGCTTAGGTTTGCAGTGACTAACTGTTGTTCCACACCTCCAAAAACCCCATTCTGAGAATTCCCAAAGGTTTATTTATTGAACACACCTGCAATGTGGTAGTTAAACCATTGACAGCCTGAAGCCTTCTGCACAAGAATCTTATCTCTGAGTGATGTTATCATAACAAGCAGTGATCCCTGCCAGATTGAGGGAAACAGCAGGGAAATCAACAGAAGCCAGAAGAAGCTTGTGCAAAGGAGAAACTTGAATGCCAACCAGGCCTTTCGTGAAATACATGATGGGCTACTTCATCCACCACAGATTCATCCTGGTGGAGGCAGAAGCAATTTCCCCAACCCAAATTTCCAGATTGTATTTCTGCATTATATGTCAGTTTTGACTCCCATCCCTCCTGACTTCCCTGACCAAATCACAGAGGTGTTTAGATGTTGGGATTTTTTTCCCCAGAAAAACTATTGACAAATGCCACATACTGCCTGGTCTGACTTGCACATTTGCAATCAGCCTACAGCCAAACAGGGTACATGCAGTTGGGGACAGAACAGTGCCAGTTATTTACCCTATTTCCTCTTAAACTTTTCCAATACAATTAACTAAATTGTGCAATTACACATTCATTGGCCAGGAAGCTTCTCTCTTCCTCTTTTTAGCCTTCTTTTCAGTTGCATTTCCCTGCTTCACAGGATGCTCTAAACTAAACATCACATTCAAGTTACACAATAAAGATTTTGGAGTGATATAATGAATGAGGAAGGTCACGGGAAGGGAGGTATCTGCTAAAATAAGATTTGCTAAGCAGCTACACAGGACCTAGTGTCAACTGCCTTTTATTACAGGAGAATGTAATTTATATTAGCTAAGATACCAGATGGAGGGATATAAGAGATCAGTAGTTGAAATAGTTCGAAAACTTTCCAAGGGCTGAATGAAGCCTGAATTAATTCAAAAACCAAATTACAGTGATATAAGCTGTTATGGCAGTGCCAAGGCGCCTCACATAACCTTAATCCTCTCTGCATATTGAGGCTCTTTTATGCTACATAAAACCACACTGAAGCTACAAAATACGCAGCTGCATTTAAATTAAGTTTATCACAAACTAGTGCTCCTGGGCAGATCATTTATTCATTTAAAAAAATTTACACACTCTCGTCTTTATAAGGGGAAAATCACCTTGGAAGCAAAGCAAAAACCAGATGCACCAGTGTCTTGTTAACCTCCAGAGAGCTGGAAAAGTAATGTTAAGCACAAAACTTCCAGCACACATCAGTCATGGTTTCATAGTCTGTAAAATATCAACCTCAGGTGACAAAGACTTTTTTTTAAGCTGAAGGGTCTTCCCTGCTCTGCCAGGACATGCTGACACTTCCTCACAGACAGCTTTCCTGCAGCCCATGGTTTACTTTGGCACAGACTGTCCCAGCACAGCCAGGGCACGTGTAGATGGGTTCAGCCAGCAGCAGGACTGTCTGGAACACAGCTGGGCAAACTCCTCCTCAGGAGCCACAGGGACACCTGAGTGACAATGCTGGAAGTCCCCTTGTCTTTTTACTCACTGGGACCATGACCTGAGAGAAGCCAAACTCCTGGAGAAGTTTGATGGTGACCACCTTGACATCTTTGCAACCTGTCACTGTTGCTACTCCAGTCAGGGATTTTCCCCTCTCTTTTCACCTACTTCTGACTACCAGTTAAGAAATGGGCTTAAATGGAGGTTGGTATCATGGAGCCTGGCATCTCCTTGGCTTGATGTGAGCAGCAGAGTGAGAAGGAGGAGGAGAGGACAGAAGCAGTGACAAACTGGCAGCCTGCAAGCCCTACGGCACAGCAGCCACAGGCTGTGGCCAGGGACACAGGAGCTGGCACAGGGACATCAAGGTCACAGAGAGAGGTGGCAGTGGTGGCTGGCCTTGAGTAGCTCAGCCTGTGGCACCACTGTGCCCCAGCACCTGCACATCTTCCTCATCCTTGCTGCATTCAAGCACTGGGCGTGACACAGGGAGTGTGCTCGCGTGGAAAGCAGCAGGCACAGCATTAAACCCCTCATGCCACCCACAGCTCGTCTTTCTGTCTAAGGCTACTCCACCTCAAGGCACACTTCTCACAAGCCCTTGAGGATCCATTAATATTCAATAGTCAGCCTGGACTTTTGCATGCATACAGCTTAAGAATATCAAAACTTCCACCAAAATGTTTTTGCAGTGCTTTCCTGGAACTGAGAAAGCAGTACTGAGCATTTTTCTTAGAAACGTGTCTCCCCACCAAGCATAAAATGCCATCAAACCCATTAGTCATACATAGAAGACCCTGGCACCAGCAGTGGGCATCAAGCATCTGAAAACAAAGCTCAGCACAGCTAACTGAAAATGCCCCAACACAAATGGAACTAACCAACACCTGGCTGTGAAGCCCCTGCTGCCTGGTAGGTGATGGCTCAGCCAAATGCTGAGGAAGATCACCCTTGAATGTGTCCTGCAACAAATAAGAGCTCTGGAAATGGCCAGCAAGTGCACCTTCATTTCCAAACTGTACTGTCTGAATGACACCCATAAAAGCAAGCATTCAGTAAATTCAGCTGTTTCTGGTGCTATCAGTTCAGAACAACTTGCCTCACTTAAGGGACAGGACTTCTGGGAAGCTACAGCACACACCATGTGAACAGCCTGCCAACAGCCCCCAGCAGGGGCCACGAAAGACAGAGTCAAATATCAGATCTGAGAGAAGAGAAATCACAGTTGGTGTGACTGAGCAGATCAGATCTGGCAAACCCTGTGTTTACCAAGACATTTTGTCAGAAGAGGGACGGGGAGATCCCCCAGTGACAGGCTCAGCTATTGCATCCATCCTCCGCTCTGGACAGTCCAGCAGTACCTCAGCAAGTGTCAGCAATGGAATTTTTCCCTGCAAAGATTCTTCTCTTCTTTGTGACTGGTAGAGAAGCATTGCTGGAGTCACAGATTATTCAGCCTGAAACTGCAAGCTGCTTTGGAGGGCTGTTCCATCTGAATAAGATAAGACAGACTCTTTGCTCCCTTACAAATCCCACCAGGGTCAGGAGGCTTCCCATGGAGACAAACCTGGCTGGGAAATTCAGCCTGCAGGTTCAGGGAATCCTTAAGGAGATGGGAGACGAGGGCTAGAGAATGAATTAAAATTAAAGCGTGATCTTTTCCTATCTCCTGAGACAAACACAGCTCTTTGTAACAGAGCTTTAGGGCCAGATTTAGGAATGAATGCCATTTTAAGAAGCGTGACACAAGCAGAACAGAGAGTTGTGGCTGCAGTCTACAGAGCTGAATCTCATTTACTTTCAGACCATTACCACCACTTCAATTACCCTCAGCTGGAATGAAATCTAATTTCCATTAAAAAAAAAGATAAAATTATCTTCTGATGCATCTTCTGATAACCCTAGAAGAAACTCTGACTGGTCCTGGCAGAGCTGCTGCTCCTGGGATGAACCTGGCATGGAGAAGCACAGCACCTCAGGCTCACACTGGGGGACAAGCACATGCAGTGACCAAACCCTTGACATCAGAGAAAGGGCTTCAGCCATCACTGAGGGTGCAGCACCCACTGAAACATCCTCAGCCAATGAGCAGGGGAACCACCTGAAATGAAAAGCCTCACACAACTGATTTTAGCCAGTTTGCTTCACATCATGCCTAAGGCAAGGGAAATAATTTGCCATGGGATTTGGGGAAATCAGGCTTCTTACATCAGGGGTGGTCCTGGACTGCCATCCTCCACCTGGATGCAGCCATCCAGGGTTCATTGCACAAAGCCACTAGAGAGGCTAGACACAAGCATGTGCTTATTCCCATTTAAATGATTCTGACTTTCAGAAACACATGTGATTCCACAGCTGTCAAATACCTGTGTTTCCAACCCACGTTTTACTTGGTATAAGTTCCTCCTTTAATAAACTCTTAGACACAGGAGCACCCATTTTCTGGGAAGCCTCCCAGAACCCCTCTGAAGCAAAGCTGACATACATGAGCTCAAGAGCAATAAAACTCAGCCCAGTAAAAATCGTGGTGACTAACCATGGAGGGCTTATATACTGACCCCCCTTTCTTTCCACCCCACCATGTACAGCGGCTCCAGCTCTCTCAGTACAGGAGCTTTAGGAGGGTGGACACCATGGAGGGGAGATCAGAGAGATGGCACAGGACACGGGGGTATTGACTGTTGAAAAAGAATCTTGAATTGGAAGCTAGAAGGAAAAGCAGAAACCCCAGCTTGTTCCAGGACAGTGCTTTGATCCCTCCGCAGAGGATGATGAAAGGCAGCTGCCTGTGATACCCACTGGCCAGGCAGCTCCTGCCAGGCCCCTGCTTACAAGCCCACGTTTCAAGCTGCTGCCTTCCCTTCAGCTCTGGCGAGGGAAATACAGGTTTTCAGGTGTCTTCTAACATATTGAACAGATGTTGCTTCTTTGTTAGATGTTAGGCCCTTTCCTAAGCACTGTGAAGTATGGTTGCTTTTATTTTTTGAACACACATTTCATAATCAAAGTTGGTTCTAATGGCTGTGCATCCACAACATCTTCCCATGCAACTCCCACTCTCCTCTCACACACAAGCAGCTTTCATCCAGCAGCCCCAAACTGCTCTACAAAGCAAAGTCTGCTTCTCCCCAGATAAGTTTTAAGAAAGAGAAAGTGATTGTGTTTGGAGAAACAAAATTTGCCTGCTAAATAAGAAAAGCTTTATTTAAGAGAAAAAGGAAAGGATGGCCTGCAAATGCTAATTGGCTTTGACAGTGGCTATCTGCATTGTGACCAAACCAGCAAGCTATCTCCCCTCACACAGTGGGCGAGCTGCCAAGAACAGAGCATCCTGCGCATAATGCCCTTTTGAAAGAAAAAAAGAAACCTGAAAAAAAAGTCCTGCTACCTCTGAGCAAGGAGAAGCTCCTTTGTGCACAGCCAGGCCAGGCTGTGAGGAGCAGAGGTGAATGAGAAGCGCGGAAGGCTGGCGAGGATGCCTGCAGCACGCCCACGCGCTGGCTCCCAGCCCCCTGAAGGCATTTCTTTTCCTCCCTCCTCCCACCGCCGCCCCCGACTATTCTAAAATGACTTTGCATGAGCCACACGTCAACTTCTAAGCACAAGGCACCGTGTATTTCCTTATTCCATGCCCAAGCTATGCCATCCATCACGTTTTTATTTTCAAGAGATTACAAGAATCTGGGGTTTACACACAGGAACACACAAGTGTACATGCTCCCACTCCCAGACAGTTCGTGTGAAATGCTTCTTGCCCTTCCATTGCTGGGAAGTACGTGCCCGATGCTGGTATGCTGCATGGTTGGGGAATCAAAAACAAACCCCTTTGCCACTCTGACTAGTCCACCGGCTAATTCATTACGATAAACCCATTGTCCAAAACAAAAACATTATTTAATTGCTAAACCAGCTGCCCAAGTTTAGCTGTTGCTCTTGGCAAACATATCAGGATCTCAGTACGCCTGTTTTTCAGCAAGTATCTCTCTAGGTGCAAGCCATGCCTTCCACCCCTGAAATCTCTGAATGTCCCTGTCACCAATCCAGTGCTTTCCAACCCAAGTGGATATTTAAAGGGATACCATCAGCTTAGACACCTCTCTGAATACATTAACATTACAGCAACTGAAATACTAGCAAGCATCCTTTTTTTTCCCCCAGCTGCTAAATGTGCAAGCATGCAGCTGCATTCTTCCCCATCAGGCAACCCGATTTTTTTCAAAAACAGAGGGCAGAAAAAAAAAAAAAAAGGTTAAAACATATTTGAAGGTGTCACCAAAAAAACTGGCAGAAGGTCTCAGGGGCTGATGCCTGGAGTATATGCAACTACAGCTATGTCTAAGTTTTCTTGCTGTTTTTCAAGTAGATTGTGCCCCTTCAGACAGGCAGCTCAATCACTGGGAAATACGTTGCATTCAAGGGAAGAAAAAGGCTGGCCAGGCTTTTTGAATGTAGCTGGCATCTTTTGAATGGAATGCTGCTTGGCATGGGTTTCCGAGTATCTCAACTAACACTGATCACCAGGGAGAATTCCTTAAACTACTTGCTGCTTTCTTTGATTTTAAAAAGATACACAGCTACAGGACAAGAAACACTGAAACAACCCAAGTATAATTTCCATTTCTTTCACACTGAATAATAATAATAATAATAACAATAACAATAACAATAACAATAATAATAATAATAATAATAATAATAATAATAACTTTCTTGCAGTGCAATCCAGAAGAACTTCAATATTTCTTAGACTAAAACACTGATCTGCCCTCCCCCCCAGCTCCTGCCTTCTAATTCCAACACAATCAGAGCAGGAGAATGCATAATTCATCCTGCGGTCGACCCTGTCGTCTCCCAGTCATTAAGCAACACCAGACTTCCAGAAAGGTCACATTTCCAGGAGATTCAGCTGAAAATTCTCTCCTATCCACTGAAAGACTCTGAGAGGTAAAGTAAGGAGCTCCTCATGGAGCATTTTCCCCCACTGTTCAAGGATTCACAATTACTTTGCTAGCAGAGCATGACAACAGGCAGAGGATATTCATCTGGGTAAGTCGAGAAATGCAGAAATCAATGGGTCAATTAGCAGGTTAGCAAAACAAAACTGACTAGTGGAACCTTTCATACAGCAAAAGACTGATGAAGTGAAGATAACTGTTTGCATTTGTTATACACTCTGGCCGGTAGAGGATTATTGGAACAATGGAATTTTAGGCACTGATTGGGAACAAGTTCTGTTCATTAAAGCTAAACTTCAACAATTTTGCAAAAGCAAATCCTTTCATTACGCATGGGTAGGATCCCATACAATACAGTAACACAGTTAACACAATATAAAATAAACCTCTTGCCAAAAGAAATTTAACTTCTGTCAAGTTAAGCTCAATGAAGATGCAGATGTTGGACACAAAGAATTTTCTAATACAGATAATAAACAAAGAAACTGATCCCACATATAGACATTATGGAAAGCATCCTAGGAACACGATGGAAAATACATTAAAAAAAAAAAGTTTATATTTCTTCCATTAACTGGAAAACACATTGCATTTTCTCCTGAATCTGACCTAAAAGTCATGCTTGAAGGAAATTCCAGCAGTTCTTTGGAAATGTGTGCAATCCACTTCCCATGAGTGAGTATCAGTGCATCTTGCACATGCAAACAGTGCAACACCACTGCTTATAGTTTCACATCACTAAAAGGCAGTAAAAAACCCTAATGATATAGAATTTGAATTCACACTGCCCCCTTGGTCTACCAGCATTCTTGTCTCCCCCATGACAAAGTAATCAACACTCAAAGGATTGTTACCTTGCTTGTTAAAAAAAAAAAATCACATTGCATGCTTATTTTTAACTGCAATATTTCTAAACCTAAATTATGTGCTTTCTTTTTTCTTTTTTTCTTTTCTTTTTTTT
Organism: Poecile atricapillus; assembly: GCF_030490865.1. Taxonomy (NCBI): domain Eukaryota; kingdom Metazoa; phylum Chordata; class Aves; order Passeriformes; family Paridae; genus Poecile; species Poecile atricapillus. The sequence goes on from NC_081251.1 coordinate 15,211,063, forward strand.
TTTTGTGGAGTCATAATCCAAGTTTAGTGTTGCTTAGGCTACAAATTAATCTCTATCCCCAGCTCCCAACAACTGGCCCATGTTACTTCCATGCCCATGAGCTCGGGTGGTAGGACGGGGGCACCACAGTGCCAGCTGCGACACGCAGCGAGCAAAGCATTGCCTGCACCGACAGAGTGGCAGCCTCATCTGAGAGCTAGAAAGGTTCGTCTACACAAGTTCCTGCCGGTGCAAGCAGCCAGCTGCAAGAGCAAACCCTGCTCCAGCACCGTAGCAATTCCCTGAACAGTCTAAGCTATGCCAACAAAAGCACTTTTTTTGCCAGCAGAGCTGACTCCTCAGCAGAGCTCCTGACAGTGTTGCAATAGCCACTCTATAGTGGCACCCATTTTTTCCCCTCACAGTTTCCTACACTTCCACCTCTACACAGAGAAAGGCAAGAAACAAACAAATGCAGAGAATAAATGTGAGGATGAGGTGATGTGTGTCCGGCTGGCTGGCCAGCATCTCCTCACCCAACCTAAGGAAAATGTGAGATGATCTGCCCTCTTCCCCAAGCCCCACCACAATACATGAAGTCAGGCACACTCAGCCCTAAGATACGTTCACCTGAATTAAAGGGTCCAATCCAAGCATCTGAGAAGAGCTGAGGGGTAAGAAGTGAGGTAGATACTTGACCCTGGAACAAGCAGTGAGGCTCCTCCTGGCTCTGCTCCCTGGCAAAAAATACCCAACAATGCTACTGGACCCCATGCAAAACAGCATTATACCACTGGATATCAGTGGCTGCTGAAATAATCCCCCAGTGTTTGCTCAAATTTAATCTCAGGCAAGAAGAAGCTTTTGAACCTGAAATTATGACAAATGGCTCCCATTGGGAAAAACGGGAAATATTTTGGGGAAAGAGTGATTGTTTCCTCCTTTCTTCCTCCCACAGAGAAAATTTGATCTTCCTACCAGATTTTCACTTGTGAATGGGATTACAGGACAATGCTCAGCTACAGTGCTTGCCTAGAAGTATTCCTGTGAAAAAGCTCAGGATTTTGTCACATGGGTATAAATCGCCCAGCTATGAGCAGGAGACACAGACCTACTGAGCACCCAGCTGTTTTTCTCAGCAAACCTTTCATTCCCCACATTACATTAGATGACCTTTTTGCAAACCAAGCAGGAACTTATTTAGATACAAACTCAATTGTAAACACACTTGCCTTGTTTTATTTCTTATTTCTTGTAATTCTCCCGACTTCGGCAGCTGGCGTGTGCCGGAGCCATGTGCTCCAGCAGGTCCCCCAGCAGCCTGATGCAAGCAAGCTACGGCTGGCAGATGCCTTTGCTGCCACAACCTCACAGGCGTAGGGTGTCCCCCCTTGTCCGGCTTTCAGGGAACTGGGGTGACCTTGGCTGCAGCCATCCGGCCTCCAGCACAGCCCCGGACATCTCCCAGGCGAGGCGACAGAAAAAAAGCCAACTCACCAGAGGCAAACACCAGCATTTTTTAAAGGTCGTTTGGGAAGGTTGGCAATAGGAAGTCCGGGTCTGTAGGAGTTGACTCAAAGGGCCCTGCAACATTCATGCGTCGGGAACTTCTCCGGGTAAACCATTAACCACCACAAAGCAGAGCCGCGAAGCGCCCCTCGCCTTCGGGGAGGCTCACACACAGCCGAACACACACGCGGGCTGCACGGGGATACGCACACACAGATGTACAGATATCCATACACCTACAGATACACAAGGACACAGATACATACGGCTTGGGGTTTTTTGAGGGCAGGAGAAACGCTGGCAATTCCCTCCGCTCGGGGCGAGGCGAGCGCTGACACCGCAGCCCCTCGGCGGTAGAGGGGGGATCCTCTCGCATCCCCCGGACGCGAGGAGGGCGCCCGGATCCGCTCCGCATCTCCTGGCGCCGAAAGGAGCAGCCGCCCCGCTCCGCGCCCCGCGGGGATGTGAGAGATGCGCGGAGCACCCCGCGCCCGCAATCCAGACGGGACGTTTTGAGCCCTCTCTCCCCCCAAATACCCACGCCAAAAGCCAGAAATCTCCCCCCTCCCTCCAGCTTCGCTCTCCGACAGTCCCCGAGGCATGAGAGAGGACGCAGACCTCCCACAGCCCGACCGAAGTTTCCGCGCCGCTCCGCGGGCGGCGGCGGAGCAGCCCCGGCTTCTTACCCGGCTGGCGGAGCGGGGTCCCGGGGCGGCCTGGCAGCGGCGGCGGCGGCGGCTGCGCGGGGGCGCGGCGGCTTCCTGGGAGCTACAACTCCGCGGCGGCGCCCGGGCGAGCCGCGCGCCTGCGGAGCGGCGGCGAGCGGGGAGGAAAAGAGGAAATGAGCGGGAGGCGCATTGGAGGGAGGGAGGGGGAGGAAGGAGCCGTCGCCGAGGGACCGGCGAGAGCGAGGGACAGAGCGCAACTTCCCCGGCGGGGCAGCGGGCGCGCCGGGGGGCGGAGCGCACCGCACCGCCGCTCCGCGGCCGCCCCGCGGCGTGCGCAGCGCCGAGCCCCTCGCAGGGGCCGCCCGCTCCCGCCGCTCCCGCCGCTCCGGACACTTGGTATCGCCCTGCCCGGCCTCGGCAGGGCCGCCGCCGCGGGCAGGAAGTGCGGGGCCGGGGCGGCAGCGCGGAGAGGCGGCTCCGCGGGGCTGCGCGCCCGCGGGGAATTGCGCCCGCCCCGCTGGCGCTCGCTGCCGGCCCCACCGGCACCGCGGGCGCGGCCATGGGCAGCGGAGCGGGAAAAGTTCCGATTTTTGATGCTGGGGGGTTCCCTCACCTTTTTTCTTTTTTCTTTTTTTTTTTTTTTTTTTGTGGTTTTTACCCGCAAAACAAATAAGGGGATGCCGGAGTCTCCCGCAGCCCCAGCTCGCCCCGGGCCCCGCACGCATCCCCTAGCGCGGCTGACAGTGTCCAATGCCGGCTGTACGGGGACGGCGGCAGCAGTGGCCGCTTGGAGCGGCCGCTGGAAGCGAGCGCAGCCGCCTCCCAGCACATGGACCCCATGCTTCCCTCTGAACAGGGCAATGGGACAAGCCCCCTGCCAGCAGAGTGCCCCCATCCCGTGCCGGCAGCGGCCCCCAGCAGGGTGGAGAGAGGCACAGGTGAACTTAGTGCCGTCGGCTGAGTCTGCACGGGCCGTCCCCCTGGCTGGAGACAGGCGCCCACCCTTCGCGCACAGTTCTGTGCAAGACATGAACTTGCAGAGCTTCTCCACGTACCTACCCCGTCACAAAATGGAGGGGATTTAGGGATTGATGCAAGTCTGCTTCCTGAGCGAGGTGATTGGAAGCATTACTCAGAAATACGGCGTGTAGCACAAAGAAGTGAATCTTCCTCTTAGGATATTCTTCCCCGCCTGCCCCCTCCCAGCTCCTGCCCAGCACATTTTCAAGTAAAAAATATATGGAGAATTTAATGTAGTTGTCTCTGTGCCTTATCGGTAGCTTTCACTCTGCCTCCCCTCTTAGGAGACTCCATGAGCACATTCAGTGCAGTCTTGAGATAAAAACTGAATAGAGCTGAAATCAAGGCTGCACCAGGAAAAAGATACTAAAAGATCTAAGCGACAAAACGGGGAGAAACAAACAGAAAAATTTCACTGCCACCAAAGCAGTTTTTCAAAGCTTATCTTTACATTAAGTCCAACAGATTTTCATAGGGACAGGGCAAAATAAAAGAAACCAACAAACCAAACAAACAAACAAAAAATACACAAAGAAACCAAACCTTTCACTTGTACTCCAAAGCTGGAACACCTTGAAACTGGATACATTGATGCAAAGAGAAGAAAATGTTACAGAGATTAAAATGTTACTTAACAATAACCACTTTCTCCAAGGCCCTTCAAAAATAGTTGAACCATTCCGCCAGTTTCAAAAGAAAATAATAAAAATGTGAGCCCAAGGAAAAGAACAAACTTGCACACTAAAGAATCTGAACAGTTTAAACTAGCAACTCAACCAGGAACATATAATGGAAAAGTCTATCTAACCACCAGCTCTGCCAACTTCACCTGCTTGAAGCTGGATTCTCCTCGCAGGAGATATGTGAGTAATGGCCTTGATTTCCCAGCAAACCCTTCCCTGTGCCAGCATTGCCGATGTGAGCACGGCTGGACTCAGGGATGGGGCCGTGGCTCCTGCCGTGCCTCTCCGGCTGCTCTGCCACCGAGGGCAGGGGCACAGGTGACAACACAACTCCACCCAGGAATAGGTGGCAACAGAGCAAGTACCTGCTTGAGGCCTCCTCCAACATTTACAGCCCTCAGGGCTCACATCTGGAGAGAGAAAGCAGTTTATGGTGCTTAACCCCACTTTGGTTATTAATGGGGTTGCCACCCGGTAGCCCGAACAGCAGCAGGTTTCCCTCTGTGTGGCACTGCCCCGTGACCTGTGGTGGACAGGTTTTGACAGGAGACCTGCAGCCATTTCTGAGGCTGCAGTGGCTCTTCTCCAGGCTGCCCAGGTTCAACAGGCATTGGGAGATCTGTCTGTTCTGTTTGGGGAGATCCTCAGATGGGTCTCTGTGCTGCTCGACACTTGGCTCAGCACAGCTCTGAACGTGTCTGTCAGGAACTGCCTGTGTTGGGAGGCTCAGGGACATTCTGTGGTCAGCGGGTACTTGAGAGGTGCCTGCAGCTGCCACTCTCTTTGAGCCCTCTAATACTCTGTGCATTATCCCACAAGAAATTGAATAAACACTAAAAATAATTCTGTATTCAACTATTGGGGAACACACAAAAAGATGCAAAGAGGTGTTGCTATCATTTATGCCCAACCTTTTTCTTCAAGAATTACAGCTTTCCAGCATGCAAGACTGTTCAATCCAGATAGACAGCCAACCAGAGAAATACCACCAAGATGTCGGATGATTTGGAGTTCTAGTGTTTGCTAATGGTCAATTCCTGAGCTACAGAAATCCCTGGGGAAATAAAGCAAAATGGTCATAGAAAGCTGACAACTAGTCACAAGCAATCTGCGATGAAAAGAGGCTGTAGAAACATTCCTGAAATGAGTTTGTGAGGGCTGCTTCTCCCCTCCCAGAATTGCAATGGAGCTAGTGAGGGGTCTAGAAAACATCTTATGAGGAGGAGCAGCTGAGGGAGCTGGGGTGTTCAGCCTGGAAAAAAAGGAGGCTTTGTGGGGGGCCCTATCACTTCCTGCAAGTACCTGAAAGGAGGTTGTAGCTAGGTGGAGGTCGATCCCTTTTCTAGGATAATAAGTGGTAGAGTAAGAAGAAATGGTCCCAAGCTGTGCTAGGGAAGGTTTGGATTGGATGTTAGGAAAAATTTCTTCATAGAAAACATTGCCAAGCATTGGAATGGTCTGCCCCGGGTGGAGTGGTGTAGTCACTGGTATAGTCACCATTCCTGGAGGTATTTAAAAGATGTGTAGATGAAGCACTTAGGGACATGGTTTACTGGTGGACTTGGAGCTGTTAGGTTAATTGTTGGACTTGATGATCTTAGAGGTCTTTTCCAACCTAAATGATTCTCTGATTCTGTGAAGGCATTTGCAAAATTGGTCCCATTGGGTATATTTGTCTTCTTTGAAGTTCTTCTTTTGATGGTGTATATTTGTTAAATCTATCTGTAATAATCCCTTGATGACCCAGCATAGACCTTTGGAAACTTAAATCCATGAGTGCTCTGGCGTCTCACTTTTTGTTTGATTTTTCTTTCTGCTTTTATTCTGTTTCCACAGTCAGGAGTGAGAAACAAAGAGGGATTAAATTAGATTCATTTGCATCATTCCAACTATGCTAAATTTGAAGATAACGTGTGAAGTTTTTTTTTGCTGTCTGGGGTTTAATCATCAAGGGATTAGATGGAAACTAAGGTGTTTGGGGTTGTGGTTTTTTAAATTTCTCCGGTAATAATGTGAGCTTCATAAGGCTATTGCTAATCTTGAATTACTATCTGCCTTCCTGTGGTTTGCCATGATTGACTGGAGGAAGAGATTAAAGAGGTATTTACCTTTTCTGAGCAGTTTATCGACTTGACCTGGCCAGCCCAGCACCAAAAAGCAAAGGAAGAAAATGCTGGCAAGGATTAAGGATTGAGGTCCTCTTTTCCCATTGGTCTTTTGATATCTGTCATGATTTCTGGGATGGAAAGTGCTGGTGGTGTCCTTGAAGGTGACAAATCGCCCCAGACACAGCCAGGCGTCTGGATAGGACAATTGTTGTGGGTCAGGCTGGCTCTGAGCCGCCTCTCCCAGAAGAGCCAGGACTTGCCAACAGCAACAGCAAAAGCATGTCTTCTGGTTTTGAGCTGGGGACATGGTCATCCTGGTCATCCCCACACTGTGGTCCTGGAGGCACATGGCACTTCCCCAAGGGAAGCTTCTGGCCAGAAATTTTGCCTGTGTAGGAGCTCCTGCCTGGCTGGGCCATTTGCAGAACAACCTTGCAGGAGGGGTTGGAGGAGCAGCCCTGAGACCCCCTCCATCACTGAGCTTCCTTGCAATGTACGTTCAATGAAGAAGAAAGCAATGTTTCAAAAGACAATGTAATGTTTTTTTTTAAAGCCTCTTTTAATCTTGTTTTTGGAAATCCCTCAATTGAGGGATCACTTTAGAGAAAGTCAAATGAGAACAGTAATGGAGACATGAGTCAGTGTTATTTACCTGTGATAAAACCAAGCTGGTTGGCAGGTGCTTGGGGAAATAAGAGGGAAAATTGTTTATCAGAACTATTTTCTTTGATAAATTTTGAATTCCAGTGTTAAACCTCTGGATGCTCATCTATAAAGCCTCTTATTTTTGCTACCAAATGCTGGGGCTTGAATCTTTGCCCTCTCTCTGTTTAAGAGGTTTAACCCCTCTCTGTGTCCCTTTGCATTTCCAAGTCAGACTAACCAGGCAAACATAACTTGGAAAATGCCAGCTGCATCCATGGGTTTTCCCTTCTGTATGGGCAAGCAGCATCACCTGGACAGGCAGACCTAGTATTTACCTAGTACTACCAAAACAAATATGCCAAGGGGTCTTGCCAGTCATCGGGATCACAGAAACTGGAAGTGAAAAAGAGCAGGTAGACTGTTACAATGCATTTTCCTGCCAAAGCAAGATTGTTCCCTGCAGTATTTTCTAGTGTACTTCCCTGGCCTATTATAGATGACCTTGTAGGATGGGGAGAGGCAGAAGGGAATCTGCTAGTTACCTCCAAAGGTTCTTTGTCTTGTTTGAATAATATAACATAGAGCAAGGGAAAATGAGTGTTTAGAAAATGTAGCTACAACACAATATTTAATATAATTTTTGCATGTTTTTTCATCTCCAACCTACTTGCTATGTCTACCACTATGCCAGTAACATCAGACAGATGAAAAAAGAAATTAACAAAAATAGTGTCAATAGTCCATCTTTGCATGATTGCTCGTCTTTCTCTTAGCAGGATTGTCTTGGGTGCTTTCTTCCTCTTCGAGGAAAAATAAATTGTAAGAACTACAATGATTGGCAGCAAGCCTGAGAACAGCAGATGTGAGCATGCACAGCTGGACAAATACAAAAGAGTACTTTCT